>NC_089531.1:5587090-5894590 GCF_963924715.1 Thunnus thynnus
ATATTAGTGCTTACTTTTTTACAATTCAAGCAATGACATCTGTTGCCTTTCCCAAAAAGCGTGACTTAATAGTAGCTACCTTGATCAAGGAAACTTGCTGTCTTCCTCATAGCTTTTGTCACATAGCGTGTAACTACCAACAGTATTTACCTTTTTAGCTAGCTATCTTTGGCTTTATTGTTAGTGACTGTGACTATTACATTATTATCTTTCAAAAAGGATGATAATCTTTGATAGCTGTGTGTTTATATTTCACAGTCGCCCCAGGATTTTGAAGTGTTAAATCAACAGGTCCCTCTGCATATTGGGAAAACCAAAAAAAAACAACAAAAAAAGCACTTGTACTACATTACAAGTGATGTGAGCCACAATTTCTCAGCCAAATCATCGCAATTCTTAAGTGTAACATTTGTTAACAAGCAGACTGTCGTAACTTTGTTCAATCAATCATTGTTTTCCCAGAGAAGTAGCACTTTTCTCACAAAATAACAGTGGATTCTGCAGAAGGCTTTTTTTTTTTTTTTTTAATAGAGAAGCTGCTTCAGAATCAAAATGCGTTTGCTTGCAATAATCAGAAAAACTGCAAAATCTTGGAGTGACTGAGTTCGGCGAGGAGAGGTTAACAATACTATCATGCAAATAAATAATCAAGGAATTGTTTTAAAACTGGGCTTTTGTTTTTATTTTTTGAAATGGTACTGAACTGACCTGAGTTTTTATCTTTTACTTGTATGGATTGCTTTCAGTATGCACCATTAGCCTGTTTGACAGGTGAGAAAAAGATAATTACAGGTTTATTGGGAGAGTTATTTGAGCAAACAGGGTCTTTCTCAGCAGTGCAATGCTTAAAAATTAACATTCATTAGTCTCCATCCTCCATCCTTTAGTTACTGTTGCTATGGGCATCAAGCTGTGCTGTATTCTTTGACCTGATTCAGGACCTGAATAGAAATTTCAGTCCTCAAGAAGATCCTCTTGGGGTTAGATGTCACAGAGATGACTTGTTAGGACTAAGGTTGTTGCTAAAGTTTAATGTAAGGTAAGAAACACTAAGGCCGAACAATCTGATGGGTCAAATGTAACACTGTTCAGTGATGGAAGAAGTACTCCAATACATCAATGTAAAAATACTCCATTACAAGTAAAAGTCCTGCATGAAAAATCCTACTCAAGTAAATGTACATAAGCAGGAAAATGTAAAATGTACTTAAAAGTATTGCAGTAAAAGTACATAAGTATTATGAGCTTGATGTAGTTAAAGTATTGCAGTAAAAGTACATAAGTATTATGAGCTTGATGTAGTTAAAATATTGCAGTAAAAGTAGTGGTTTGGTCCCTCTGACTGATATATTATTGTATATGACATCATTAGATTATTAATAGTGAAGCATCAGTGTTAGAGCAGCATGTTACTGTTGTAGCTGCTGGAGGTGGAGCTAGTTTACACTACTTTATATACAGTTAGCTAGTTTAGTCCAGTGGTTCCCAACCTAGGGATCGGGCCCCTCCAAAGGGTCAGCAGATAAATCTGAGGAGTCATGAGATGATTAATGGGAGAGGAAAGAAGAAAAAACAAAGTTCTGATACACAAATGTATTCTTAGTTTTTGGATTTTTTGTCTAATCTTTGATTTTTGGTGAAATATTGGATCATCTGAACATATTATTGAAAATTTACTATTTGGTGGAGCTGTTAACAACTCACAGACATGTGAAATGTGACCCCGACTACACACTGCTTTTTGTAAGATGTCAAAAGCCAAAAAGGTTGGAAACCACTGGTTTCATCTTTAACAATGTTTTGTATTTTAAAAGCTTGTTATATTATCCATTGAGTCAAATCTTCATCTGAAAAGTAACCAAAGCTGTCAAATAAATAAATAAAATAATAAAATTGATGAAATATTGATAAAATAGTGCAAAGTACAATATTTCCCTCTGAAATGTAGTGGAGTGGAAGTATAAAGTAGCATAAAATGGAAATACTCAAATAAAAGTACAAGTAACTCAAAATTGTACTTTACTTCCAATGTTCAATTGTTTTTACTTCGAGCAGTGATGTTGTAATAAGGTTCAGAACAGTGACTGTTTTGCCAGTTGAAAATCTTGATTTCAAACAGAAGTAGACAAAGTCTCACGTTTAGCCTGCAGCCATTGATTGTTGGCAGCTGTTTTTATCTGGTTAGCTAATTAACATTAATTCATGGAGTTTGTCAAACTGTCTTCAGCTGACATTTTGTTTCTGTCTGGCTGAGTCATTTCACAATGACAACCCTGCATAAGCATGTTCTGTATGCATTTGCATAAATAGTACCATGCTAACTATAGCTTACAGGTCCCAAACAAATAGTCAGCATCCTCATCATTTAATGGTCAATGTAGAAGACATAATAAAAGAGCAGCATTGTTTTCCATAGTATTTATAGTGCGGTATTATGGTCACTTCAGTCTCTTGGGATCTGTAATGTAAAGTGCATCCTTCCATTATCTGCTGTTCATTTCTGAGAGGCTGTGTTCCTATAATCTTTTGTTACATTTAAAAAGCATCGGAAACATGCAATATTTTCTGTCATTATATTAGTTCTTTACAGTTTACAGAAAAACATATTTACAATCCATATATTACTCTTTAAACATATTAAGTGGATGTGCTTTATAAGTGTTCTAACAATATAAACAAGTATAAAAAGATTTACGAACAAGTTAAATTATTTTTCAGCAGGCCTTAGTAAAAAAAGAATCAATTGGACAGTAGGCCGGTACAGCACCAATGTAGTCCTGACTGATGGCACTCTTAGCCAATCAAAGCACAGCATAATTGTAGGCTTCTCCATATCCCGCCTCCCTCAGGTATTTCTCGATGTTCAGTGGCTCAGGCACTCTGAGAACTGTCCTCCCATTGGCTGATTTCTCTCCCGCCTGAAGTTTTCGAATTAGCTCCGACATGGAGAGACGTTGCCGGGGGTCCCACTGGCAGCACGACTTGATGATGGAGTACCTACAACCCAGGGTAAAAGATAGTCAAACTTCGGCAAATTATTTATTATTATAATTATTTATTTACATTATTACAACATTTTGATGATGTGCTGAGTTATGTGCCCTTTTTTGCAGTTGGAACTGGCTAGCTTAAGGCTAACGGTTAACCGTTAACAAAATGTCGGCAGTTAGTCAGCTAGTTTGTCAGTTAACTTAACTAGAAATTTGACAAATGTATAGTAATAAGTAAAGTAATAAAGTAAATAAAACAAACAAACAAAAACCCAAACAAAAAGCCGTTTTATATGTTCCAGTTTCATATTTGACCTGCTTGCTTAAGAATACGTTAACTGACAGTGCTTTCTTGTTAGCCATGCTAACAGTTAACGGTTAACGTTAAGATAAATCAAGGAATGGCAAACTGACTGGACTCTATGGCAGGAAAGGTTACAGGTTTTCTGCTGCGAAGTGTAGTTAGTGGCTGGCTCAAAAAATATGCAGTTTATACCTTTGAATTGAAATGTTAACATTACAGGGAGGCACCAAATGCCCAAACTGTGAAGAAAATGGTGCAGAATTCTTATATTTCCACTGCATTTTCTTTACCAGTTCCCGTTATAATGATATAATACGTTCTTCAGTTAGAGTCAGAAATAATATGTGTTCTCAAAATTAAAATGGCTGATGCATCATTTGGGTAACATATTCATGCAACTACTGCAACAGGCAGTTGTGTAGTGTTTGTGGTTAGTTTAATAGGCTTGTTGACAAGTAGTGTTACCAAAATATCTTATTATTATTATCATGAGTCGTTTTTTGAAGAAACTTTTTTTCAACATCAAATGAGTGAAATATCTCAAATGTGTGTTTTTAATTTTGTCTACAGCCATACAAGAACTTTGCCCAAATAAAATAAATTCAGAAAATCTGCCTTAATTGACCTAATTAATTTCAGGTGTGACGGAGTATTGTCACCGGTGGAAAATCTTGTCAAGAACCATCATATTGTTAAAACCATAACTGCTTGAATAGCAGTCCAAATGATGGCTGAATCAGAGGAAAATGCACATTTGATTTTATATCTGAGGAGTTGATATTAAATGATTTGTGGGTAATGACGGCCTCCAAAGAGTCTGTTATAATTGTGCTACTGGGGGTTGGCGGTGTGCAAAAGTCGGCCATCTATAACGTTATAACTCATGTGCTCTGCTGTCGCTCTTACAGTGAGTTGGAGCAGGAGGCCGGTCGATTGAGTTGCCTTCCTCTTTGGAGATACTGCAGGAGTTCAGTGGCCATTAGCTGAGCAAACGGTGGGTCACCTGTATACATGGAAGGACAGTATTAGATTGAAATGTTCAGGCTATCTGGTGTAATTGTACTATTGTATGAATATAGGAATTTCTTAACAACATCTACCTAGTGTGACCATTTCATAGAGCAGGATACCAAAGGACCATCTGCAAAAAGGACAAAACAAAAAAAATTAAAGAAGGGCATTATGTAAATAAAAGGGAGAGAAGAATGAAACTAAATATACTGGTGTAAAGACAGTAGAGAAATGTTTACTTTATGTCCCCCAACAATAAGGTAGAAACACAGGAATAAACGTGCATTTTCAAACACACACACACATTTTTCACTTATCTAAATTATGCACAAGAAATGTGGCGAAATGTGTCAAATATGTAAGTTATTCAACAACTTAAAATGAGTTGTGATAGTAGTCAAGCAGCAGCATCTGTCTCCCTCTTTATTCAACTCTGGCCGGGACATTTCAATGACATGCTTTATATTCAGTTTTAATATTCTCACTGAGGACTCGGGCACTCACACATCACTGCTCTGACTGACATCTCTCCTGGACAGCACTTCGGGGGCCTGCCACTTTCTCAGCTCCATGTGCTCCACTTCTCCTGGAGAATCGACCTGTGTTGTCCTGCGGTAGGCCGAGCCCAGTCCCCACAGCTTTGCTGTCAGATCTCCGCCAACCAGGACGCTGCGAGCTCCCACGTTGCCGTGAACGCAGCTCTGACTGTGCAGGTACTCCTAGAAGATGTTCAGATGAAGACGGAGAAGAGAAGGATGCTGCTTTTAGGACCTGACTCCGGACTTCAGTATAGTTATTATGATTAAGTAGATGATGATTAGTAGTTTTAACTGCATTCACACTTAATTAACATTGTATTTGGTTTAAACTGACAGCATCACCTTAACCTCAAACTAAAAACTAAAGCAGATTTTTGAAAAACATTTTTGTCTAGTAATTAATGACTTGACTGAGAAATGGACAGTTATAAACTAAGAGACTTTAGCTGAGTTTGCCACAAAATAATACAAATTAAAATACAGATAGATTGAGACAAGCAGGGAGACAAAATGAAATCCCTCTTCAAATAATTTCCACATATACAGTATTTTGGTCCATGACGTAGGGAGAGAGACGGACAGATAACCAACCAGAGCAGAGGCCACCTGTCCTGCCATGGTGAAGATCCTCTTCTCTGTCATGTCACACGAAGTCTCAAAACCTGAGTTATCCTTCAGTGAGAGAAAAGGAGAAACATGTTTATATTATTGTTAGTCTCACCTTTTGAGTCATACTGCCGGACCTGTCTTTTATGTATAGTGATAAACTCCTCTCTCTACGCTGCTGCTACACTGGAACATGAGTGTATCAGACTACTTTTCCTGTAACTTATAATAGAAGCAGGTGAACATACTGTAACTGTTTCTGTTGAGTGGATGGATAATAGTTTCACTCTCTTTCAGTAACATGATATATATTACCCTCTACTGCCCCTCAAAGGCCAACAGCAGTCATGACTTTATCATTTGTCATGCCAAGCATTTGGGAGTTCATAACCAAGTGATTATCATCATAAAATGATGTACAGTCATTATACAGTCATGGTGTGAAGAATATACAGCCCATTTCAGTGTCATTGATTTTGTTTGGAGTGAAAGATTTGAATTACTTTACAGGTTTCAGTCTTAAAAAGATTTTTCATATATTATTATGTATTTTTGAGGAGTTTTTCCTCAGCTGAATGGAGGATGATTTTCTGTACAGATTATAAATCACCCTGAGGCAAATTAATGATACTGGTCTGTACAAATGAAGATTTACTTGACTACTCCCCAACTACTGTAAACAGACTTTGATGTGTAAATCTGTGGAGTTTAACTTTACCCTTTTTTGCTCTTTAAATAAACCTTCACACAAAATATTTATATATATATATCTATCTCTCTCTCTCTCTCTCTCTCTCTATATATATATATATATGTATATATGTGTGTGTATGTATGTATGTATGTATGTATGTGTGTGTGTGTGTGTGTGTATATATATATATATATATATATATATATACATATACATATATATATACACATATATACATATATATATATATATATATGTATGTATGTGTATGTATGTATATGTATGTATGTATGTGTGTGTATATATATACATACATATACATACATATACATACATATATATATGCAAAGTCTGAAAAATTCACCGTCACCCTGCAAACAGAATAGTTCTTCTTCTAGATGGTATATGTTTAACAAGTCAGTTTTGCTTATTAACACAAATGAGTTTATAAAAAGTTTTGTATTAGACTGATAAAGGTCCTGTATTCTGTTTGAGATTATGACATTCTATACGTCAAGTTATATAGATGTGACTCAGGTCACCAGTAAGTTTTACAGCTTGCAGATTAAATATAAACCAGATCGTAAAACTGTCTCTGACACCCTGAGTATATTTTACTTTTGTGGTGGAAGGTAATAGATTACTTTACCTGTCTACATCTCCACAGGAATCCCAGCAGGTCCCTCTGATGCAGCTCCTCCACAACCATCGTCAGGGGCGACTGCACTGAAACCACACCCAGCAGTGCAGGTAGGAAGGGATGCGGCCTCAGTCCAGACACGAAGGAGGCAAAACCCAAGAAATGCTGCTTCTCACTCTGGTTTGTTGTATCTGTGGAAGAGGTTTAGTAAGTTTGTGATCTTTACTCAACAGGGGCAGTTTCTATGAGCAACAGTACCCTGCTTCCTAATCACACTCTATTGAATATTTAGTCGTTTTTTTATTATAAGGATTTAACTTTGTCTTTTCAATTGGACAAGTCACAAGAACCAGCAACACATTTATAGCTTTTGAACTTGTGCTACTGATTGTGTAAACTCTGATATGAAGTAAAACCAGGTTCATAAAACAGTATAAAACTCTACAATCTCAATATAAACTGGTTACCAGACCATTCTTTGTATTTTTCTGTGGCTGAAACGAGTAAAACAAAACTGCACTAATTCAGCAGGGATGCATTTATCAGCTGTCAGTCCAGGACAACTCAGTTTACCTTTCAGCACCCTCAGGACAACGTCCCTGTTGTCCATGCGGGCTCTGTAGAGGGTGACTGTGTTATCAGGCTTGATGGAAAAGGACAGTGGCAGGGCAGTGACCTGGCTAAAGGCTCCATGATGCCTTTGTGTGGACGTCTGCGGTACTGCAGCGAGAGTGGGCACTACCCTCTGCTGCACTTGTTGAACTGACATTGGCAGCTCCTCATGTTCCAGTGGGTTTAGCCCAGGGGGCGCTAGAGAGAAAGAGAAATAGAAAGCAGGAAATAATGATGAATCTGTACTGTGTGTTGACTTGGAAAAGTAGTTCTTAAACATGTTTGCTTCACCCTGACCGTATCCCTGCGGTGTCTGACATTAATGTGACAAAATGAAGCATGTTCGCTCACCATCGATACCCTGCAGGTGATGCCTGTGGCTGTTCCTCTGCGTGTGTCTGTGCGTGGAGCTGTGGTAGTGTTGAGGGGCAGCGGTCCGTGTCCGCTTCCGTTTGGGACAATACCTCTTGAAGAACAGGAACAGTAAGACGACCAGAGTGGCAAAGAGGAGCAGCGTAGGGACGATAATCACCGCCTGTTCATGCTCCCGGATTCCTGAGAGAGAGAGAGAGGGAGACAGACAGATAGAGAGAGAGAGAGGGGGGGGGGTTCATGTATAAATGTCAGGTCCAAGAAGAGTTGAAGCATTCTCAACACTATGTTGTACCAGGTTTAATGGTGTGCACAGTGACAAGTCGCTCTGATGAGAAAAAGCGTCACACAGCTGAAATGTCACAGGTCCGACCCGTGTGTTTCTTCTACTTGAGTTAGGACAGTAAGTAGTGTGGCTTGTGTGCATGCATTTTGTGTCTCGCAGCGGATGTGCAAATACACAAATTCCTAATCACACTGTTTGGTGCAGGTTTGGTTTCAGTGTCTGACTTTAGGGAACTTTGACAGGATGAAAATGTTGGCTGTTACAACTGTTGGACCTCTGAAGTCATGACAGGATGTTCTCTCTTTAAAAACATCCTCACATTAGATCCCCTTTTATGACTGTGTTGAAATGTTGATGTATAACTAGCTGATCATGATATGCTCATTGTAATGGTACAAGCTAGAAAATTAACTCATAGATCTGCAGAAATCTCCACTGTTAATCAGACTATAAGCAAGTCAATCATTGTCATTTTATCTGTATTTCTCTACTTTTTAATCACTATGATAATGAGGCTGCATCAGTCGAGGCATGTAGACAGCATGTTAAGACAACAGCATGTCATTGCCATGTCATTGCAGCGCTCACTACCTTTGCCTCACTTGGCTGAAACAATTTTTGTCCTGCTGCATTGTTAATGTAACACAATCAGCCAGTAATTAGACAGTCAGACTGGCCTCAGTGAACTAGGATGAGTCATGATCTCACACCCAGAGAATAACACATGTACACAGCACTGATTCTTTCATTATATGTATTTCTCTTTAATGTCATTTGTTTGATTGCCGTGCCAGAGAGTTTACACACCAGCTGAGACTTTTTATCAGCATATTATTAACTGTAAAATGTAGAAATTTATAACTAAAGGAGGATTTTTTTTTTAACATGGCAATCATTTTTACTCCTTTATTTGAATTTCTGCGGCTCTCTATGTATTCATTCAGTTTTCATTTATTTACGGCTTTGATTTAATAATTCTCCATATTGACCCTTCACTGACTGATTGCCTGAGTAGACACACACACACACACACACACACACACACACACCCTTATACAACATTACCGCAATAGCATGTTAGCAGTAACTGATCCATCAATTTACACACCTGCTGCTGCTGTTGAAATCCTGAAGTCAATCTAATGTTAGACGGATGAAACTAGAATGTAAAAGCACTGGTCCTGGTGAACGTTGCGGTCTGGTTTGGGCACATTCTTAGGTGTGGTCGGGGACGTACAGAAGGACATAAATCGTTTGTTGTCACTGTCATTAAAGGCTCGAACTTAAAACACCTTTGCCCTATAAAAACTCAATACAACTCCTTACTATACATGTTACACCCATTCTATTCTTTTTAAACAAATATTCACCTTAAAGAACCTGCCTGAAATGATCGTTAACTATTTTAAAAAAGGTGTTCTTCCTGGAAAAAGTTAACTCAAGATAGGACTTGTGTGTCACATTATTAATACTTGGTAATACAGTTAAACGTGCAGATCTATCAGCTGTTTGGAGTCTCTGTATTTAACAGAAACCTGCTGAGATGATGGGAAAAACATGTTGAATAATCTGACTGTTATGGTCTTTACATTATTGTCGACCATTTTAACATATTATCATAATTGAATAACTGTGTGAACACAAAGGCTTCCCAGCAGTAACAGTCATTAAACAGTTATTACACCATCTGGTCATGTAATCACACATCATTTAGAGCTCCAGTGTTAAATGTGACAATATCGCCTAGCAGTTAAATAAATGAAACTAACCATATACTTCACGCTTGTTTAATACCAAGACACCAAAGATTTGAAGAGTAAACGTCTGTGTGGCTTTGAACCAAACTCAGCAGAAGCATTCACGGTTTGTCTGCTGATGCACCGCTGTCAGTTTACAGCCAGAATGAGGTAACTGTCGGTATTGACAGTATGTGCAGAGTTTGACACTAGAAGAGCGTGTTCACATCCATCTGCTGGAGGAGTATTTTTTTCAATGAGGCACAAAGATCAGATGTCATTTTAAGGATTTGAATGAGATGATTGAACTTATTTGCAGAAATATCAGACACAAATTATTAAAATATATCTAGAGGGGATCTTTAATGAAAACAGATAGCAGAGAACTGAAAAATTTGATGAATATGAAGAGAAATTAACCAGAGTCAAAATGCAAAAGCTAGAAAATCACAATAATCATCAATAAAGATTAAAAACAAGAGAAAAATGGAAAGATGTCCTGCTAATTTAAGGATAGAAGATGATAAAAGAGAGCGAAGAAGAGTGACAGTGGTGTCCTTACTACATAGGTTGTCGTCCGGTGCACACAGATTATCGGCCGTGGAGTTGGATGACATGCTGGAGAGGAAGACAGGAACACAGATAGATCAACGTTACTATCAGCTGGGGGAAGAGATCAACATTACGTCTGCTCAGCAGCAAGCCTAAATCCCCTTTAAGCTTAGACAGAGCGGTGCAGCATCTGCCTCTCCAATAACTGTATATAGTAGCTGGATGAAGCAGCCTGTTCAGAGTTGAACTGAGCCTAACGAGCTATCAGTGAAGTTCAGTAAACAGCAGAACACACACCAAGAGAGATGCTGTTAGTATTTACTGTCTGTGACCTTTTTTCATCTGGACTCACATAGCAAATAAAAAGAAGAGTTCTCAGTTACTTGTTCTCTATGTGTTTAGTTAAGCAGCTATCAGTTACAGAGATAATAAAGGAGCAGAGATCAGTATTACCAGTGCGCAGCAGTGACCCGAAATCCAAGTTTTGAAATGAGAACTTGGCATTCAGTAGCTCATTAAACTTCTGATATAACAGATATATTTTAGCATTACTTTAGAAGTGTTATTGGTTTCAAAGGTGTCATATTTTTGTGTACACTATAGTGTCATTGTGGGGGAAATTCGTCTTGCAGCCAAGTAAAACATAGAAAACAGACTGACCAAAGTGCATTAAACGTGATCAAATACATAAAAATACATGTATACACCAAGCGACACCACAAAATGTCGAGTATGTTTAGCCACCAGCCATTCAGTCTAACGGTCAAAGGTTAAAACAACATCCCCATAACCCCCCCCCTCAATAGATATATGAGAAACTCCTCATCAGCTGGGTCATCATGAGTATTAACAAGCAATGATTCACTGTTAGACCTCTGGTGGTCTAAATCTCCACCCGGAGCGAGGAATCTCGAACTCTGTGTACAGAGGATGAAGAGGACACTGTAATATAACTCGGGTCCTTACGTCAGGTATCACTTCAAAGCCAGTGATCTTACCGGACACTTTTACTATCTGTTGAAACTATGTTTCGCAACCTGTTCTTGTCACTTATTGAGATATATTACCTGCCTATATAAGGAGCTGATTGGTTGGTTTTTAGATTTTAGGGTTTCAGAGAGAGTTAAGGATTGTTTTATAATTGTTATAATTTTAAAAAGGAAGCAATGAGCCATTTGTAAAGACAATGTATGAGGTAAAGTCTGAGGGAAATGAATTATAATGTGCATGGCGACTGCTAGCCTGTCAATCTGATGCATTGTCTTTTCAACAAGGGTCACCATGGAGTAATTCTGTAAATTCATACACAGTGGGTAATTGTTTTGAGTGTTGTAGTCAGGTTTTTTAGAAAGCTCTCTATGCAGGAAACTGCCCGCAGCTGTGATGTTGTATATACAGTATTTAACCCGACTAATCCTTAAATAAGCAGGTTTCAAACGATAACACAACTAACAAAGTGCAGTATCTGTAAAGCAAACACAATGGTAACGGAACACAATGATAGTAACAAGGGAAGTGAAACATAACTGATGGAGAACATGAAGCTTCAGGGGAAGTGTGTGTGTGTACTGAATGCGGGGGGGAGGAGGGGGGGGACACTGTGTCTGCGCTTGTATGCAAATATCCTCTGAGCACATTTGACAATGTAAATTTGAGCTTGTGCCCTAGATCTTTTCAAATAAGCATATTTTACACAACTAAAAGATCACGTTATCAAAATCAGGAGGTTAAAAGTAAGGGACAACCATCGCCACGGCAACCACTTTTATTCTGGCCAAGTCGTCGAGGCACGTACGCTGTTGTCTTCCCGTCCGTTCGATTTGTTTAACATATGTAGCCGTGACAGAGAGAGAGAGAGAGAGAGAGAGAGAGAGATGAGATGTTTGGGTGGAATCAAAACAGTGATTGGCTGGGATTGAAGAGTTCACAACAGTACCGCGCCATCTGAAATGTTGCAGGTGGCCTCCGGGTTTTACTAAAACCTCCCCCTGTCAATCACCATTATCCAAACTTACTGTCAATTATAAGCATGAGAATAGTCTGTTTATAAGAAGAAACAGATATGAGATGAAGCCTGGATGTATAAATGTTATCAGCCAGGGCTTATGTCTATGTGCTCTGTAACATGAAGTCATACATTAATAAAGTAATAACCACGGAGACAGACAGAGACAACCTCCTCATCTCTTATTTTAGTTGTAATATATATTTTAAAGCATTTAAATCTAACTTATTAATAATAAGAATTTAAAAAAGCTTTGAATAAATCTGTTTGCCCTTTAAACGCTTTGCTGTTTCTGGTTTAATCATCACAGCAGATTATTTAGCTTGTATTTAAATCATAATATCACAGAAAAATATGATGTGTCAGTGGAATACATTAGTCCCTTAGTCGACTATTCTATCTATCGGTAGTTTACAGGCTGTCAGTCAAACAACACTTAATAATTAGTTCACATTCCTACCTTGTCCTCTTCTGTCATGTGAAGAACAGTTTCACCAAACACTCTTAAACCTACACTGGCGGTTGCGGTGATGTAATAGAGCAAAGATATTCATTCACAACACATTTACTCTACAAGTACAAGTGTGTAGCAATAACTCATCGTCATCCTCACCTCTGAGAACATTGACATTTCTATTATAACATACTTTCATTGTGACACATGTACACACACCCTCACGCAGTCACACTGGTATTTAGTAAGCATTTTTTTAAAGACAAAACATTCTTGACACACCGGCACCGGAGTCAACCTTTTAGACAGAATGGATGTGGCCCAACCTGTTTGTCCGCATCACTCCCTCACTTTCATATGCACCAGTAACTCCCCCTGCATCAACACACACCTGCCTGCACAACAATAGACCGGGCCATCTCACAAACAGACACACACACACACACACACACACACACTGTATATACAGATACACTCAACAGTGAGAACAGACAGACACTCAAAAATATGCCGTTGAAAAAACACAGACGTTCAAGTAAACAAAACGGTGCCGTCAAAACACATGCATGCTGTTTAGGATGATACCACTAATAATAAGGCTCTAAAACACATACTTTTAATTTGAAATATGTAAATGTGAATCCTAAAAATACTTGAAGTGGCCAAACCTGAGCACTCTGCGCTATAAAATTTGATGTTTTGTTGTTTGTGTTGGGAAAAAAAATCACAAACAAGTGATTTTTCCACTGTTAAATTGGCGTGTTTTACATCCCCACATCAACAGTATTTAATTTGCCTTAACAGAGTTGTTCGTTGTCTTACCCTGCTGACTCTGTGGGACTCGTCAGGTGTCAAACTCTGTCTGCCGCCCGCATCCAAAACATATAGTTTCTCCTCCCTGCGAGCCATATAACTCTAGAGTCGCACGAGTATAAATTCAAGTCTCGGTTTGTTCATGTTTTCCCAGTCAGGCCGATGCACATGTCGATATCCGCGGGCAGATACATTTCCACTGAAGATAATGGTATGGTTAGAATCTCTGTCTCTATGCTGCAGCACGGTATATTTCCTTATGACTCTCTCTCTCTCTCTCTCTCTCTCTCACTCACTCTCCCTCCCTTTGTCTCTCTCTCTCATGTTAGCCACACCCACCCCTCCAACACTTTTTCCTTATCGCCTTTATGACCTGCACGCAGCCTGCAGTCCATATTTGTGTGCGTATATGTGTTTGTGTGTCACTGTTCATGTGGTTTTTGAATGTGTGTCGAGCATCCAAACCGCTCGCTATGCTGTATTTTAGTTACTAAGTGGAGGCGAAACGACAGATTACACATTTTTCTGTCACCTGTGATTTGTTTTATGTTGTATCTTATAATTGTTGAGGTGCAACTTCAAAACTAAAGAAACTAATGAACTTCTATCCAAATAAATGAGTGCAGTGTAATGTGTAGTAGAGAAAACTGGTTGAAACAGCTGAGGAACTGCTGTGTTATTGTGTTTGCTGTGTTATTGTGTTTGCTGTGCCCCACAGCAACTTAGCAAGAAAGTTTCCATGATGTAACAAAGGGGAAACTGTTAAGAAATCACTTTTAAAAAGTGTTGGACTTATCTGCTTGATGTTATTGTGTTTGCTGTGTGGCTGAAATGGAACCATTTTAACTTAGTGGTCAAAATGTGCCAAGAGTTAAAAGTTTACATACATCTACTTTAATCAAACAATTAAAAAAATATATAAAAATGGCCTCCATTATCAAAGCCTTAGCTTTATATTTCTCCCTCATGCTCTCCTTGTAATAATGTCCTCATGATGCTAAATGTATAGTTGCTCAATCAGGAACAAGTATGTTTACGTTACTGTATCTTACGTGTCAAACTGAGGTTTCAGAAAGGTTATCGACTAGATCCTCCAGATAAAAACTACACTGTGTTGAAGCTGCTGTTGTACTGGAACCTTCAGATAGTCTTCAGGGGTTTGTTTACTGTATGCTCACACTGGCAGGCTATAAAAGAAACAGACTCCAATGTACATAGTGCTTTTATTTGAGCTGAAAGGTGTGCCCACTGGTGTCTTTGTGTGTGTGGTCAGTATTATTGCTGCATAATCATGACTTTTCACCTGCTGGGACACCTCCGCCCTTCTTCCCTTAAGGAAGTCAAGCTGGTGTCTTTGTGTGTGTGTGGTCAGTATTGCTGCATAATCATGACTGTTTACCTGCTGGGACACCTCCACCCTTCTTCCCTTAAGGAGGTCAAGCTGGAGTGTTGAGACACACCCGCAGACACTGATAGCAGAGGGTTCACCATGGCTATTCTTATCTATTTAGAACTAAAATTATTTCACCAGACAAAACATGAATTGTTTCATGTATTTGTAAGACCTCAGTGCAGTGATCTTATGGTTACCAGTATGATCTGCAAAGGTCACAGCAGTGTTTGTTCAGCTGTAGACACTTGTCCTGTAAAACTGTCCTTTAGGAAGACACATAACTTCTGTGGGTGCTTTGGTCTGAAGCAGTAGCTGCATCACTGTTGATCCCGTCACTGTATTGTTACGGCCGTGTTATGTCACAGTCAGAAACGAAGATGTGAAAAATCCTCCGTACTCTTTTTTGACAAGCCAAATATCAAAAATGTAATATTTTTACTTTGGTTGAATTACATTTTCTCTCTGCTTTCTGAGAGATTTAGTGTACATTATTTGGTGTGATTTTGTGTATTAATATTGTATTATGAAAGCGGTGTACCTGACTTACATTGTGGCTGATAAACACACAACTAAAACTGAAAGAAGAGCCGATTTAAGGAAGAATCATCAGAAAATTTACCTACATAAAGTTTAGGATCTAATAAAATAAAAATTGACTAGACTTACAACAGCTGATCTTAACTTGAAGAAACCAGGGTGAAAACCTGGACTCTTGACCACATACAGCTGACGTCTCTACTCCTGCCTTCAACTTCACATTGAACATAAAACACAGGATCTGCTATAATCATTAAACATGACTTCCCACACCGGGAATTGAACCCGGGCCGCCTGGGTGAAAACCAGGAATCCTGACCACTAGACCATATGGGACTATAGGAAACACTTGTGTCATTCCTCACTGACAGCCAGAAAGCAAGTCCACGTTTAAACCGCAAACTAAGAAACAAGCAAGACAATTAGTGAGTGAAGCTTCAGTAGAAACGCCCGCTCTGTAGAGTCTATGAGAGTATACTTAGTGCTTTCTGACAGGGACACATGTGTTTCCTCTTGATAAACACAAAGTCACCAGTCTTTTCACCTGCCAGCAGGAGCTTAACTGAAAGGGACCGACATGCACGGAGGGTCATGTTGCCCCTTTAGATCTTTACCAACTCCCACACAGGTGCTCTAACTAGCCGGTAGGAGTTGCTAGTGCAATGACAAAGAAATCCCTCACTATCTGTTCACGTGCAAACACCGTAGTCGTGTTCGATGGAGCTCCTGGACGAGCCCGGATCGAGGATGTCGCCGTGGATCGACCCAGGTGGCGGCAGCGGCACGCAGGCACCCCATTTCGCTTTAAATGTTGAGCAATCATTGAGCAAGTACAGTATCACTTTGAATTTACTAGATTTAATCTTTCTGGTTCACTCACTGCTGACTTTACTTCACAGGAGTTAGCTTGGCGTTGTGTGTGTGTGTGTGTGTGTGTGTGTAAGGGGGGGCAACCCCAGCTGGAGCTCGTTTACACCGTGTCAGAATATATGTGTGTGTGTGAGAGAGAGAGAGAGAGAGTGTGTGTGTGTGTGTGTGTGTTTGTGTGAGGATCCATGCGTGCGTGTGTAGCGTATGTGTGTAGCGTATGTGTGTGTGCGTGTGTGTGTGTGTGTGTGTGTCCAGAGCGGTCCTGGTAATGCTGAGACAGACGGTGAGCGGGTGGGTTTATTTTTGGGTCAGTGACAGTGTGTCAATGGCCGCAGATGCGTCGGAAAGGAAGGCTCTGAGATACAAGCAAACCCTGGTCAGTGTCCCTCTCTCTTTCTCTCTCGTTCTCTCTTTCTCTCTCTGTCGCTCTTTCTGTCTTTCTCCGTCCATCCGTCCGTCTTTCTCCGTCAGAACTCTCCCTCTCAGGTTTCCGTCTGATTTTTTTAATGTCGTGTGTCTTCAGTTTTTGAATCACTTGTGTCGTTCTTGCATGACGCACCTGTATTAGCAGTGCAGACTACATTTTCATGGATGGAGCCTGTCTTTTTTTTATGTGTGTGTGTGTGCTTGTTTATGAGCTGCATACTGTTTGTGTCTGTGTGTGAGTGTGTGTGTGTGTGAGAGAGTTGTAGGCATGGTGAAGACCAATTAGCTGATGTATAACAACAGGGTCACGCATACGGTCACGCAACAGGTGCTTAGACACTGTGTGCACTTTCCTCACCCCTGTTCTTGGCATGCATATTAACACGTGCACACACACACACACACACATAGACTCACTTTCTCACTGTCTTGCTGTTTCCTACTTTCTCTGCCGGCCACCTGTTTGCTACCCTCTCTGCGCCTCGTTTCTTAAGCTCTGGTCGGTCTTAACACATGTAGGATTGACTTCTGTGATAACCCAGTATGTTTCATATGTGTGAAAGCGTGCACATCCATGTTTTTCTTCGCATGTTCCATCCATGCACATCTACATGCATGTGTTTGCGCTTTTGTTTTCTTGTGCTTATACATCTCTGTGTGTGTGTGTCCATGCGTGTGTCTTAAAGAGGTGAAACCTGATCGTACATTTGCGGTGGTGATAATCTCCGTCATTCATGTAGTTACATGTATGTTTTGGAACAAAGCGGCGTTTAGGGTCTTTCTGAACAATTGGAGGATGTTTATGTTCCAATAAAGAAGTCTGAACATTCTCAGAGTTGTTTAGGGATGTATATTGAAAGACTGGAAAAATGGAAACACGTATACAATAGCTTTGAAATGATAATAATAATCCTTGTTGTGAGTACACAGTTGACATTAAACACTGTTGTGTGATGGAAAAAAAACAAACGCTGCTGCTGATGCTGCAAATCAGCCAGAAACAAAAACTGGTGCAACTGAAGAATCTTCCCACTTGCGCCTGCATTTATTATTATTTCATTTTTCATCTGGACTTTACAATATTATTATTATTATTATTTTTACATCAGATTGACTCAGGTTTTGTTTAATCCAAAATAAAGACTAATTTAGTCTCGTTGTTTTCCATATTCTGAATTATTGGTTAAGGATACCAGTATTTATTTGTTCACTTAATGTAAATATCATGATTAAAGACGTGCAATAATAAAGCTCCCCAATATAAAAAAAATAAATCAAGTGCAATAATAATAATAATAATAATAATAATAATAATAATAATAATAATATCTTCATTTATATGATACTTTTTAAAAATAAAACACACAGCACAAGCACATATGAAAAATCAATGTATTTTTGAATTACAGAGTTAAAACACAATACAATGATATCAACAGATTAAGATAAAGGAAAAGAAAAGGAGAAATTAAAAACTCGGGGTACTGAACAATAAAAGGCCGTGAAAGACGACATCACATAAAAGCACATCTATAAAAATACGCTTTTAACCTCAGAGCCTCTGGCAGGCTGTTACATCATTTTGGGGTCCTAACAGTAGTGTAATTGTGTAATCATAAACATCAGAATAACAGGTTATTTTGGAGTCTCAGTTACAAGTTTGAAATTGCAGCGATGATCTGTATGTTTGGATTATTTACGTCTGTCTCATATGAAGCTATATACTCTAATGTTATAAGCCTGGATTTGCTCCAGAATCTCTTACACTAAAAACTCTTTTCATTTCACAGTCTGGCAAAGTTCATTTTACAAGCGTAGGAACAATCTTTAAACACTTAAACACTCTTATTTGTCTTGAATGATACACCGTCTTTGGAATAAAGTCGTATTCCTCTCTAGAAAACTGAAGGACTAATCCATACAGCTGCAGAGCCTCTGCCGTGTTGATTGGCTGGTATGTGAGGACTGGTGATCATGGTGACCTATAGAGTTTAACGATTGTTGAAACCCTACGCCTATGGCTGGTCCAGGCCGTGCAAAGTCATCTAACCTGTGTGTGTGAGTGAATATGTGAGTGTGCTTTTGAAGGCAATGCAGGCTGTGTTAACCCTCATGTTTACACTGTCACCCATGGGAGCAGAGCTATAAACAGGAATGTTACGTCACTTTTTGTCCCTTTTTGAATGGGAGTTTTTGCTATTTTTGCTCATTTTGAGTGCATTATGTGAGTGTTTGTCTCTGTCTCTATGTGTTCTAACCATTCGATAGTTAATGATCCCTCATAGATCCTCTTAACTTGACCCACAGACTAGGCTGAATTGGAAACCATTAAAAAAAACACAATAAATAAATAAAAAGACATAATAAAAGTGCTCCCCCGCTACTGTAATCTGTCACAAAGACAGGACACGTGGCTGGAGAGTTGGCAGTCATGTAGAGAATGTATGGAGTTAAACCCTTCTCTATTTTAGAAGACCTTCGTATGCATTAGGTTTGACTTAAATGACAGCTTATAACGGCATGTACTCACATTCAGCTGCACACACGGAGTTATGCGGACATCAGAAGGCTGACAAATGACGTTCAACGGAGTTTATTCTCACAATGTGATAAGATCCAGCTCGGAAAAAAAACATCATCACCATATATCACTATATCACCATCGCTATGTCGTCAATAAATATCTCTAAATGTCTCTCAAAGTAGAGAGTTGTTCTCTAAAAGTGACTTTTTTTATTGTTTTGGTTAGAAAGTAATATATGGTTAAGATGAGGTAAATTATATATATTGTTTTTAACACTAAAAGTAAGAGTCAGTGTACAATAGAGCTGCAACGAATAGTCAATTAATTAATCAGTCCGTTGACAGAAAATTAATTTGCTAACTGAGTAATCATTTCAGTCATTTTCTAAGCAAAAATGACGTCGTTCTCTTGTTCTAACTTGTGAGGATTTGAGGCATTTCTCTGTTTTAAATCATTTAAAAGTGAAAAGCTTTGGGTTATAGACTAAACAGTCCATCGATTAATCGAGAACATAATCAGCAGATTAACTGATAATGAAAACACTTGTTAATTGCAGCCCGGTTGAAAAATATAGTGGATTACAGAGTTTTTTATAAAGTGTTATTCCTTTCCTCAAGGTTATTGACAGGAAATAATGTGATATATTAGATGGACAACAAAAATCATCTCAGTAAATGTGTTTGGTATGTATAGCAGGTAATAAATGGTCAGGAAACACAGTAAAAAGTGTTAGGTGTGTAAAAACACTGTGTAATTATCAGAGGTTAGAGTTATCAAAGGGCAGAGCAGGTTTTTATTTAAAACAGAACAGAAGGCTGGGTCGTTTACGCTTAATAATGTCTCCAAAAAATGTAACAGCATACCGTTTATTAATTTAACACTGATCGTTATTTTCAGTATGTTAATGACTGTCAGTTCTTCATGGTCCAAACAGCCTTGACCTTCACCATGACAGCTACTGTTACCACAGTTTGAAGATTCATTCCACCTCTCATTATACGTATGCAGATAGTCTGTTACTGCCTGTATCTGTGTGTGTTGTGTTTATGTGTGTGTGTTTTTTATCTTTGGGTGATCTGAGTTTTAGATCTTGACAATGAGGCTGTTTTTTGGCTCCATGAAAGGCCTGTTTTAAGTCCAAGACAGTTGTTTGCATACTGTTTCTCTTTACGCATGTTTTATCAGAGGATTTTATCAATGAGTCAGTCATCAGTACATTTACTACTACTCACATACATTTCCATGGCTGCCAAAGTAGTTGTTAGAAAAAAGAGCAGGTTCAAACAGACTTTTGTATCATTCTATAAAGGTTAGTACAGGGCTCCTGTTTCAGACCAGTCAGCTGGAAACTTTATGCTTTTTGTATTTTAATGGTTTGGGTGTCTCGGGGGTCTCCAGAGGGGGATTTGGGTTTTAGGGCGGATCGTGAGTAGATAGGAAAAATTCCCCCACTCCCTATGATGCGTGCCAACAGATATGTTATATGATATATGTGTGATTATATACAGTATGTATTTACTAATGTGGGTGTGTGACAGGTTTTTATGGTTTTGTCTGTGTTTTGTTTGTCTTTAGAAAGTGATTCTTTAGGAAACATACCTAATATGTTTTTATATTCTTACTTTTAGATACTTTGACAATGACTTTTCCCACATTTAGTATATAGATAAATAGAGTATTTCTGCTAAACATGATTTTGAACTGATGACACATAAGAAGTATCAGAAAATCTGATACAGAAAATGACATGTAGTGTTTGTTTAGGGCTCCAGCTGTAAAACATGGTTGAATATAATGAATTCTCATAATCTAAATCAGTGATTGGTGTTGACTAGGGCTGCAACTAACTATTATTTTCATTATCAGTTAAATTGCAGATTATTTTTTCAATTAATCAATCAGTTCTGTCCATAAAATGTCAGAAAATAGTGAAAAATGTTATATGACAAATACAAGCATGAAATCATCACATTTGACACTGATTACAACAAATATTTGACATTTTTGCTTAAAAAATGACTAAAACGGTTGGCGATTAATTTTCTGTCGATCGACTAATTGATTAATCGACTAATCATCACAGCTCTTGTGTTGACAGTACTTCTCACACAGCACTAATGAAGTCTATTTAGATTTCTCTTATTAAAGTCGTATAACAGCTTGTTTAGAAGAGGCCTCACATGGAGTTAGATCTCTACATAAGTAACATCACTGTGTAGGATGTGAACGACCTTTTGGCAGAAAAAAATAATATATATTTTTTCATGCATATAAGATTAGTTGGTCTAATAACATATTTCCTCATTTTTGTAGCAGAGGAAAGATTTACCACTTCAGCACTTTTCTACATATTGAGTTTTAGGTCAGCAGAAAATGAAAAAATATTTAAAGGAAAATATTGGGTGATTTTTAGTAGTGGAGTCCAAAAAAATGACAAAGTAAAGGCAGTATCATCACAACATAAGGGTTAAAAAACATATTTCCTCACTTGATCACCTTCCTGTAACGGAGAGGAAACCTTTATTAGTTCCTCTAGCAGGAAGAGCAGAATAACCTTTTTGTATGGAAATAAATTCTTAGCATAATTAAATCAGCAGACATTTGTGAGTTCATCATCTATGTTTTTTACTACTATGACCCACCGGCTCTGGTCCCAGCTCGGACAGTCCCAGTTGAGTTGCTCTTGACCTCAAGATACGCAGAAGTGACTGTGAGGAAGGAACTCAGTAACTGATCCTCCGTTCAGTATAACGTATGTCCACGCTGCGTGTTACGTAACTTAGCGTATGTTGGCACATTGTCTAAGAAAGAATTTTGTGAATCTGTTCTGGGCGGTTTATCTTTCCTGTTCACAAGTCCATGATGGGACCAGAAGACAGCTGGAAGGACACAGAGAGAAAGAGAGATGGGGGGAAAAAAGAGAGGGAATATGATGAGGCTTTGAAAGGTACACTAATGGTGAGAGAGAGGGGAAAGAGGTGTGGGGAAGTGTAATGAGGAATATTGGATCACACCACTACTAAATTTAGCCTAGAGTAGAGTTTCACCAGCAAAGACACAGAGAGAGAGAGAGAGAGAGGGAAAGATAAAAAGGGGGAAAGGGGGTAACGAAGGAAGGAGGTAGAGGAGTACGAGTGATTAGTAGCAGAGTAGAATTTCACTGGTGAAGAGGGAAAACAGGAAGGAGAGGTGGAAGGAGGTAAAGGAGGGAATGCGTGGTTAGAGATAGATATCAGACAACATGATATACACTGTGGTGGCCATATTGGAGGTCCCCCTGTCCTGAGCCGCATAGTAGAGAACAGCTGGTTGCTTTTCCAAATATATGACTCGGACGTCTCAATCAAATCCAGTAGAGAAGGTTCATTTATGTAGTTTATTATAGTAGATATGATCAAGTCACTGCTTTAGTCAGATTGACAATAATATCTGGTCTGTGGATGATCATCACTTTGTTGTCATTGTAACTTATCATGTATAGATCGTGTTTGTGCTCGTCACAGATGCAGATTTTATATGATTAATGTTAATTAAACAACACACAAATAATTTTGATCGTCCTCAAAGTTAATGAAGAACATCTATCAGGCAGTTGTATGCATCCCTAGTGCTCACCGTGTTCACAGCTGCATTATAATTAGTCACTCTTCCAGTTATGTCCATCATGTGGATCAGTAGCTAATTCATGAATTGATTAATTTACTGTCGTCCCATGTAAACGTACATTTATGCAAGGTGAGAGTATATATTTATTCTGACAAAAGGCTAGATAGGGACAAGGGTTGAAGACAAAACAGATCTGTAAATATGAAAACAAATCTCTGTCATTAAACAATCAACCTTAAAATTATAACAATGCTAAATTAGCTTACCCTGAAGCTGCAGCATTTTGATCCTGGTTGTGACATTTAGACTTATTTAGAAATAAGTTGTACACAGTTCTCCACCGGACTGCTGTAATGTTTTTAAAAAAATCCAGTCTGAACAAATGAAAACTAACATGTAAATCATTCTAAGTAATTAGAAAACAACCCAAGTAGCCTAAACTATGTTTGACGCCCCCTGCTGGAGGACAAGACTCCACCTGTTGTACTTATACACTCTGGACCATGAGATGAGGTAATTCTTTGGAAAACGAGTGAGTGGACCTTTAAGTTGAGATGTTTTTTACTGTACATATTATACAGATTGTAATGTCCTGATTTGGAAGAAAAAATGAAAGCCCTTAAAGCATCTATTAGAGTAAATTGGAGAGGAAGAATTTATTTAAATCCCCAGCCTGTCTGTTTGCATTAGTAAGAGGAGCCTGTATACAGTTTTTGTCTTTATGTTTAATATACAGGGGTTGCCGAGGTGTTTTTATATGAATGAAACTGTCTTGAGTCTTAAGAGGAATCAGTTTCGTGTGGTTACTTTAGGGTGTGATGTTGACAGTGTGTCATGAATCTGTGTTATGGTAAGGTGATAGTTGTCCCCTTTCCAGTGTATTTGTGTGTAATGCCCTTGCGGTCATGAGTGTACAGGACATGTCAGGAACAATTTGTAATGAGAGAATCCGCACTGAGCATCTTTTGGAAATGTTGGTTTTGAACCACGTTGTGCACTCATACAAAAACACATGTCCAAGTCTTGTGTATCAGCAGGACAACAGTGTGTGTTATAACATTAAACAGTACTGCCTACCAGGTCAAGTCATTACTGGCCTCTATTATTTGAGTCTGTGTCGGCATCCCGTTACAGCACATTGTGTCTTAATGCTCCTCGAGTTTCACTGTGCATTTACCGTCATCTCTGCTCACACAGCATCCCCAGAACTATATGTACGTGTGTGTGTGTGTGTGTGTGTGTGTGTGTGTGTGTGTGTGTGTGTGTGTGTGTGTGTGTGTGTGCGTGTCTAAATCCATCCATCCATCAATCTGTCCGTCCATGAACCTGCTAAATTAGAAGCTGTTGAAAGGTTACTGCCCGAACATCCAAAGTGTCAGCACCAGACACAACTTACCAGCTTGTCACTTGTATTCCTGGAGTGCTATTGTCTGCTGTTGATGTACTAAGAATATATATCAGCGCTGGTGGAATATTTGTAGCGCAGTGTTGGAATATCAGGCAATGCTTCAGTCATGTGGATCGATGGATAGTTTCTGATTAACTGTGATAGTTAGTGATGGGAAAATGACTTGATGTCCTGTTGCACATTAAACTCCCAGTACTCAGTATTATAGTCAGTGCTGCACAGTGGAAAGTAATGTATTGTATATATTTCTGGGCTTCATTGTATCTTTTCTCACATTGAATCTTTGTACATCATGAGCAGGACAGTGCTGTATAGTAGTTTTGTGTATTTTATAAAGGATGTTTGTCATGATTAGACTGTCTTGGATTGCTACTGATTGCTTGTCTCTCCTTCTTACAGAGTATGTTATTTTTTGTTTTATTTGTTTTGTTTTATATCTTCATGTGTGTGTTTTTGTTTTAATTTCTTAGTGTGTATGTTTGTGTATATTAAGTATTGTGCACATATGTCAAACCACTTTCCCTCTGGGATAATAATAAGTTAATAATAAGTGCAGCTTGCACATAACTAGAATCCATATGTGTTATTGGCATTTATGTGTACAGACTGAATCAAAATGACATGAAAGCCTTTTACTTTCACATTTGAACCTTTATAACTTTGCTGACCTCTGGTGTCCCCATGTAGTATTGTTTCATGTTTACACTTAAACATTTCATTATAAAACAATTGCGCCACTTTTCACAGTAGAAAAACTTTAAAACCAATGCATTGCACTATTTTATCGATCAGAAAAAGCAGGAAATGTACTAATATTCTACACTTTCTTCAGTATAGATTTTTTTGGTCTTTCTGTAACTACATTACTGGTAATAATGCAGAACATATACAGAACCTTACCTCCACTTATCTACCTAAACACTAAGGAAGCGCTACTACAAGTTTGTTTGGAAGAGATAGAAGTTTATGACAGCGGATAGTAAGTTAAAGCCAACTATACAGAGGTGTTATTGTAATGTGCGATAATTAGTCAATTAATCGATTAGTTGATCAAGAGAAAGTTAATCTGCCACTATTTTAACAATCAGAATTATTTCAGTTATTTTTCAAGCAAAAATGTCAAAGGTTTGATGGTTAAAGATTCTCAAATGTGATGATTAGCTGATTTTCTTGGTCTCACATTATGGTAAACAAAATCATTTGGGGTTTTATAATCTTGGACAAAACAAGACATTGGAGTCAACTGATATTGATATTTTTCACAGTTTTCTGATTCTTTTTATAGACCAAACAATTAATCAATTCATTGAGAAAATAGCTGTCAGAAGAATCTATTATGAAAAAAACTGTTAGTTGCAGCCCTAGTCTCTTTAAACTGTTGAGGAGAAAAGAAAGAATATATGTTATATAGTTGATAGAGAGAGAAGAATGTAATGTATGTCCTATAATGTCTTGGATATAGACGTTATGGGACATAATGTCTATATCCATAATGTCTATGGATGAAGAGAAGGACAAAACAAATGAAAGAGGGCATCTCCTACTGAAGGGGTTGAGATATCTTTGCAAGGGAGAGAGAGAGAGAGAGAGATGAGAATTAAACTCTTCCCCAGATGTCCCGGCCAATTTTCATGGAGTGTGTCCAGAGGTGATAAATCTCGAGGCAGAGCCCATGTTTCCGCTTCCATTAGAGCTGTTTGGGTCGACACGTGGTCCTGTCTATTTTTAAATTCAGCCTCTCTCTGCCAGGGTGCCAACAGGAGAGTACTATAACACTCCACATTCTCAATTGCTCTGGAACAGCTTGTGCATGTTTACGTCTAATGAATGACTGCTGCATCTTTTAGTATTTCCTCTCTTCTGTACTAATTGATTGAACGGATCGCTTTACCGATTGATCGATAGCTCTATGGAGAGTACCAAGAACACCACGGAGGCTCCCGCAGACGGGAGGCCACACGCCTACTGACCGAGAGACAGATCAAGAAACATGGCAACCATCCCCACGGCCACGGGAGGTCTCGCCACGGACACGGCCGCCGTGGTCACGGCCAGAACGGATACCACGGTCGCCACGGACACCAGCATGGCTATCACGGCAGGCATAGAAACAGGCGTCAGTCCAACATGGAGGGGGATGCTTCTGGAGAGCAAACAGCTGAACCCGACTTTACATCTTCACTAAAGAACAAACGCTCGTACTCCAAGTGTAGAGGTGAGCAGTCCAGAGGAGAGATGTAAAAACCAGTAAAAATAAGATGCTTTTTGTAAGCTTTTGTGCCATTTGCTTTCATCAGACTGCATAGCATGGGTGCAGCGGTTCCTCGTGACCAGGTTAGGAGAAGATTGGATCTTCCTTGTTATGCTGGGCATCACAATGGCACTGGTCAGCTGGACGATGGACTACGCTAGCGCAAAGAGCCTGCAAGGTAGGACCGCAGAGGCCGAACATAAAGGAAAAGCAGGTGCAAAATAGGTCAGATGTTCTTTCTCTTAGTCTCTGAATATTCTTATGTTTTTTATGCCTGTCTCATTCCTTTACCTTTCATCTCCTTCCACTATCCTCTGTTCTCTTTCGTAGGGCTACCCCCGAAAAGTCGCCAAGTCGATGCATCGGCCGATAAATCCCTGAGTCGACCTGCATTTTTTCAGTCGAATCGCTCCCTTTTTTTTGCTGACTTAAATACATAACTGTGATGAAAACAGAGCGAATGTGTTTCCTGCTGCTAGCTCTGGCGTTAATTACAGCGAAGTCGGCTAACCACCTGTTTAAACAAACACTGAACACTTTTTATTTCTCTGGCTGTGGAAATCGAGCGTTTTCACATCACAAATGATGAATAACAGCATTAAAGTATGAGCCACCCCCCCCCCCTACCGAGTCATGTATCGGTCTGAAGTGCTGAGTCGGGGACAGCCCTACTCTTTTGCTTCACCCTTTACCTACTCCCACTCTCCTGCCATTCATCCATCCCCATTTCTCTTCTTTCCAATCAATCTAAATCTTTCTTCCACTTCTCCTTTACCCCCCCCCCTTTTCCTCTCTCAGCTTATAAATGGATTCACGGGGAGCTGAGGGGGAACATCCCCCTGCAGTATCTGGCCTGGGTTTCTTATCCCCTGCTGTTCATCCTGTTCTCCTCCTTCTTCTGTCACCTGGTTGCTCCTCAAGCTATCGGTCTGTACCTCTTTTCTCTCTTTTTCCTGCTCCTGCTCATCTGCCTTTAGTCTTTTGTATGCAGAATGGTTACTTTAAAAGATTCAAGGTTATGGAAGTGCTTTGAATCAGATCAGTTTCCAGCTTTTCACATGGCTTTCCACTGCACAGTTGCTCCAGCATTAACAGGACCTCTCTTCGTCGTCCTGTCTCCCCTCTGAACAATCTCTGTCTCGCCTTCTGTCTCAGGTTCTGGTATCCCAGAGTTGAAGACCATCCTGAGAGGCGTAGTGCTAAAGGAATATTTGACCATCAAGGCCTTTATTGCTAAAGTCATCGGTCTGACTGCTGCTCTGGGCAGCGGCATGCCTGTAGGCAAAGAGGTGGGTGAACTTAGATAGAGCTGGACCATCCAATCTCTCCCTATAGCTTTTTTCACTCTGTCTGAGCATTGAAACAGCAGATGTGGTTTTCTGTGGTCTTGTACTGTCTGTACTTCTTATAATATAACATAATTTAACTTGATTGTCTTGTGCCCTCCTCCCGCACTCAGGGTCCGTTTGTGCACATTGCCAGTATCTGTGCGGCCGTTCTCAGCAGGTGCATGTCTATCTTTTCAGGAGCTTATCAGGTAAGCTGATGTTAGGAAAGGTTTCCATCTACATTCAACTATGAGTGGAATTATAAAAGAATGTATAAGATATTCCTTCATCTTTATGTTTTGTTTTTTTTTCTCCCTCCTCCTCCTCTCTGGATCAGTAGAATCCATACTGTTATACAGACATCCTGACAGTGGGCTGTGCTGTGGGAGTGGGCTGCTGCTTTGGTACTCCACTTGGAGGTACACAACCTTTTGCCTTTTTCTTATTCTACTGTTGTTGTTGTTGACTCTTCTCTTCCTGAATGTATATATGATAGCCATCTCTGCACTAGGTTTTTTAAAATTTCCTCAGCCCATATTGTACACTCTGACACTCAGGAAAATGTGATGGTAATGGTTCTTGGTTTTATGTGCTGATACAAGTTGAAGGAACCATTAAAATGTGCCATTTTACAGGAAATACAATGACAGAGGTCATATTAGAATTTTAGAATATCACCTTGTTTGTTAATATTTCTCTGTTGCTATGAATCAGTGCCTTGTTCCTACCTGTTAAACTAATGTTTCTTTTTCCCTTTTTTCTTTGTTCATCAGGTGTGCTCTTCAGTATAGAGGTGACATCCACATACTTTGCTGTGAGAAACTACTGGAGAGGATACTTTGCTGCTACATTTAGTGCCTTCATATTTCGAGTATTATCTGTATTTAACAAAGATGCAGGTATGGATGGGAGAGAAAGATATCATATATGTATAAACACTATTTATATAGCATATTTTCTGTTTTATTAATTATAGTATCATCACAAGCACTCTTGACAGTCATTGTATTTGCGTGTACGTGAGCTAGAGGGCGCCCTTACTTTAAGCAAACTGTTGTATCTGTTCAGTGACACTGACATAATGAAAGTACTGTAGGCACATTGTGTATTTTCCACTAGATGGTGTTGTCCTCTACCACATGTAGCAGCTGGGTGTTTAATGCATGACTCAGGTCACCCGAGTGTCTCTCGCAAGAATATTGAAATGAGTCTTTGACAAACCAAGAAATATATTTGCTCATCTCACTGTGCCAACACTCTCCCATCTCATTTAGTTACTAGTAGTTTGAACAATACTGCAAATCATACCGCCCAGTTCTGTATGCAAACAGATGCTGAAATGCTGAGAAGAGCACCAGTACCCATGCTGTCTTTTTAGTCCTCTGGAATGAAATACTGATGGTACAAATGTCACCTTCTCATCTTCATTTTGCAGTTACCATCACGGCTCTGTTCAGGACAAATTTCCGCATGGATTTCCCCTTTGATCTGCAGGAGCTACCTGCTTTTGCCATCATTGGGTGAGTGACTGGAAAACTGGAAATCCTTACATTTTGGTGTGTGTGTGTGTGCGTGTGTGTTTGTGTAGACTTCCTCATGGAGATGATAAATGCAGCAGTTAATAAGTCAAACTTTATGCAAATGTAGCATTTGAGAGACGACGAGAGAATCCAATTTACTAGTTCACCGTTTACCTCGAGGAAGGAAGGAGAAGCTCAAAGAATGAAGATGAACACCTTCATGTGATGATGCTCTGGACTCATGTACTGTATGTCATAATGTGAAAAGTTTATTGCCAAAAATTAATAGCCACTATGTTGTTATATGTATGTATTGTATTTTAATGAATTAATTAGAGCATTTACTAAAATTAATTAATAAATTACCTATTTTGTTACCTTAGATTGAGTCCTTTATATCTACACAGGGAGCAGGTCCTCTTCCACAGAGCCCACCATGTTGCACCTGCATGTTTCTACAGTAGCCCAGAACAGACAAACCAAACATTAGCTCTAGAAAGGACCTTTCATGCCACCTTAGGCCCTATACAGGCTTGAAATGAAGTGGTATTCAGTTGGTTGCAATCTGCAACCTAAGTGCTAGATGCCACTAAATCCTACACACTGGTCCTTTAGAGGGTGTTGCAAATGAACAGCTGACTTAATTTGGCTAATGTGATGTTTATTTGTTTGTGCAGGATCTCCTGCGGTTTCCTGGGGGCGTTCTTCGTCTATCTCAACAGACGGGTGGTATTGTTTATGAGACGACATAACGCCATGACCCGCTTCCTGACCAAACAGTGAGTTTCTGTGCATCAGAAGGGCCAATATTTCACACATGAATAAAGCTTTTAAAAATTAGATTTATTGTTAACATAATATAAAACTGTAATAATGTTAATCAGTTAAATCAGTCATGAATGCAGTGTATGGATGAGTGAAGTATGTGGTGCGTGCAAGCAAAGCAAAACAAAACAAAACCAAAGTCTAACCCATCTGGATGGTGGAGGCCTGGAAGGAAGAGAGAGAAAGAGGTTAACACAGAAGACACCTAAATAGGCTGTAGGCCTAAACTACCCAGGTGCGGGTAGTTCCCTGATGTCCTCTCCAACCCTGCCCACTGGCTCCTGAGCCAAGAAGCCAAAGCGACCTCTTAAGCAAAAGGCAAAGGGGACGTCACACCTTGCAAGGCAGCTGGATTTGCGATGCTGATTGGTAGTGCAGACACATACCTGACAAGATGGATTATCGCGTGATGTCTTGATCTCATGAATCCAGCTGCCTCACAAGGTTTCCAGGTTTAATTGGGATTTTGAAAGTCGAGGATTATTATTAAAGTCTGTTTAATAACCAAGTTTGTCTCCCATCGCAGCCGACTGATCTTTCCTGCGATGGTAACTTTGGTCATCGCCACCTTGACCTTCCCACCCGGGTTCGGACAGTTCATGGCAGGAGAGGTCAGCGTTCATATCTATTCATATCTTGTCCTCTTCTACTGCCTGTTATGTCATGTAAACAAAGGAGAATACAGGGCATGTGAATCTGTTTGTACCTGCATGCAACGCTGACAGCAACAGAGAGTTGATGAGCAAAAACCAGCAGCAAATGTCACCCCACAAAAGCAAACAGCGGTAACTAATTTACATGTTTTAAAACTCAACCAGGAACATAAATTTTTTTAAAAATGCAGCTGCTTAAAAACAACACAGAACAAAGTGGCCATGAGAAATAATAACCCAAAAAGAAAGATTTTAACAGCAGGGAGAAACCTGCACTCAACCAGTGAGCTTTTAGATCTTTTGTCTCTTTGGTTTACTTTGTTATAAAGGGTTTAAAGCATCGTCACAGACCAGTCGACTTGATTAAATAAGCCTGCTCTGTTCACAGGATTTTGGGGTATTGAAGTTAAAAAAAATTTGAATGTGACCTCTCGGTGCCACAGGGAGACACCGCCTCGCGCACCTTTGAGATACAAACAGCAACAAACTTTGATCAGGTATCGGTATGAGGATGAGTTCACTTAAAGGGGAACTCCACCGATTTTACACATCAAAGTCTGTTTACAGGCCTCGGGGAGGACTATTGCATATGTGAAAAGTAGTAATAAAGCCTTTATTGGCTCCAGAGGGAGCTGTGTGAAATCTCTTAAATTTGAAAAGAGAGAAGCTGCCAGACCTCTGTAGCGCGCACGCCACAAATCTGCTTGAGGCTACACTAGCATAATATACCTGAAACTGAGACAAAAACATAAATTTAGGAGTGTCTGTTGAAGGGGACCTGAAACTATTAGAAAATATGAATTCAGCTGCTGGCAGTGCTGTACTGTGACAGAAATAATAAAAAAGAAAAGAATACTTTGTCTTTGAGTTTGGATGCTAAAAATGTCTTTCTAAAGCAAAGCAATCCATGATGGGAAGCGGTCATGTGACAGTAACAGAGGTATCGGAGGAGAGCATATTATAGCCTACAGTAGGTGATGTTACATTGTCGGCTGCAACACAAGATGATACTGGACAGAGAGCTGCAGAAACACCCTGAGTCTACAACAACTACTGATACATAGAAGCTGCAGCACCTAAATATGACAGTAAAAATCATAAAATCTAAAAAACCTCGCAGTAAATTGGCAGCCAGGATGATAATATGGTTAACAGAACATTCATTTTGCATTTTTTTCCTTGTGAAGAAAGTCAGACTATCTGTTCACGACCTGTACGACGAGGCCTAAATTCACAAATCATACCTAAGAGAAAATTCTCTATATGAGAATATTGATTGAATACCCCAAAATTGTCTTAAATTACTCGTACGTGCCTCTTAACCCTCCTGTTGTCCTCGGGTCAATTTTGACCCGGGAGGACAACAGGTGTCATTATGTGTCAGTCAGTGTCAGATAAAATAATTCATAATTTCTTAGTCAGGATACTGTTTTGAAACCATTTCAATTTTTTTGATGACAGCACATAATGACACCTGTTGTCCTCCCGGGTCAATTTTGACCGGTTTCAAAACAGTATCCTGGCTACATAAGAAATTATGAATTATTTTAACTACAGTTGAGGTCAGAGGAAATGTGTTGATGGATTATGGCAAACTGGTATATGACACATAATGACACCTGTTGTCCTTCCGGGTCAATTTTGACCTTAATGACACCTGTTGTCCTTCCGGGTCAAAATTGACCCAAGGACAACAGGTGTCATTAAGTGCTGTCATCAAAAAAATTGAAATGGTTTCAAAACAGTGTCCTGACTAAGAAATTATGAATTATTTTATATGACACTGAATGACACATAATGACACCTGTTGTCCTCCCGGGTCAAAGTTGACCCGAGAGGACAATAGGAGAGTTAAGAATGAATCTGTTTGTACAAGTAGTTCTGTTGCATTAACTTCGATACTGTTAACTGCCTATCTCGAGTCTGACAATGTTAAATGCTGAATTGATGAAGTAACTGATGAACTCTTTGGAGTGTGTAAGAAGCATAAAAGGATGTTTTATATTAAATCTACAGGAGACATGACAGATCAATTTCTGCACAGCTCGCCCAAAGCCAAATTTTCGTTCAGTATTCTGGCAAAGTGGAACAGCAGGTTAGATGAAGTTGGACACCCTAATGTTTTTAATAATCGGGATTAACAGTCGGGGTATGAGCCGTAAGAGCTGTTGCTTTAGCATGAACCAAAACCAAAATCTATACTTGAATATTCAGAACACCATCAGCTTATTAAATCTGCGGTGTCAGTGTCTTGCGTTTCTGCATGAATGGAGGCTTCGTGTCTTGTAGCCTTCACTGACGTGTGCACAAAGGGAGTTTTAAGGTGAAAGCTCAGACAGCCACATATCAACAGCTCAGCCACCCAGAGCTAACAGCTAATCATGTGTTTCACAGACGCTCAAGAATAGAACCACAAAGTGTGAACCAGGTGTGTGTGTGTTATGTGCTGTTTTAAGTGCATGCAGTCTGTGTGCATATGTCAGCGAGCAACACCTTAACATGTTTTTTTTGTGCCCTTCGGTGCATGTCTTTCACACCCACGATTGTAGAAACGTCTCACACCTTTTTTTCTAACAAACGCACAGCATTGTTTTAACACAGAAGGGGGAGTGAAGTGATATCTCAATCTGAATCAAATCTAACCGGATAGCACTGCGCAGAGCGACAGAAGAGGCAGCGCAGCGAGAAGAGATTAAACGCTACACGGGTCGCGACCCAGACGTGAACCCGCAACTTCAAAAAGACACAGGGAAAGCCTGTCATTACATCTGTACCGCGGCCCACAGCAGCCTCTCACACAGCCCATCCTCTGCAGTTTCTACTCACACACCCAATGATGAATTTCAGGTCCTCGATATTCAACTCAAGTCAGGAGGTACAAAAGTAGAATGACGTTGGTGTTGTTGTTTTTTTTTTTTCGCCCCGGCAGCGGCGTTATGCAGATGCAAGAGGCGCCGCTGCAATTTGTGTGCCTGTGAGCAAAACCGGAGGAATATATGCAAATGTGGAGCAAAAAATGATTGAAGTGAATTCGTCAGTCATGAGTCATCTAAAGAGAATGAGTCATTGGACACGGCTTTCAGCTTTCTGGATGACTTCCTGCCTGTTTATCCCACTTGACATTCTCCCTTCTCTTCACTCTCTGTCTCCCCTTTATTTTTTATGTCTTTACTCACTTTCCTTTACTCTCTCTTTCTCTTTTTTTTGTCCTCACTCTCTTCTCCTTTTCTCTCCTGCCCCCTCTTCCTTAAACTTTCATTCTCTCCCTCTTCATCCCTCTCTCTTTGGCTTCCTCTCCCCACTTCTCATCACCTCTCATATCTCAACCTTTCTTTCTTTCTTTCTTTCTCTCTCACCCTTCCACCTTTTCACGACCTCTTTACTCCCTTTTTCTTTCTTCTCTTCATGCATCTATTTCTCTATTTATTTCCATCCTTTCTCCCACTTAATATGTTCTCCTCTTGTCCTTCCCTGCCTCCTCTCCTTCCTCTCTCCTCTCATTTTTTTCTTCTCCACTCTCCCTTCCTCCCTCTATGTCCTTCCCTTTTCCATCTTTTCCTCTCTCTTCCACCTTGCCTCTCCCTTTTCTCCCTACTTCCTGCCCACCCCATCACACCCTCATCATATTCCCTCCTTACTCCGTCCTCATCTGTTTCCCTCCTCTCCTCTGCTTCTCCTTCCTCACCTCTCTAGTTGATGCCCAGGGAGTGTATCAACTCTTTGTTTGATAACTTTACCTGGACGAAGATTTCGGGGCCCCCACTTCCGCCCGGTCTGGGTCGTTCCGCTGCCTGGCTGCACCCCAACGTCAGCGTCTTCATCGTCTTGTTGCTCTTCTTCCTCATGAAGGTCCGTGGCATCTGGGAAATGTATTGTTGGATGTGTGTGTGTGTGTTTGTTTGGGTGTCTTTTCCAGATTGAATTTGTGTGAATTTGTGCACCAGCCCTTTTTGTCTATGTGTGTGTGTGTGTGTGTGTGTGTGTGTGTGTGTGTGTGTGTGTGTGATTGGCTCCACCTGACGTCAGCATTTTCGTCATCATCCTCCTCTTCTTCATTAGGGGCATTTGTTGCAGGTCACTCATGTCGTGTGTTGGTGACAGGGACATAGTGTGCGTTTGTTTGTGTATGTGTGTGTGTGTGTGTGTGCGTGTTTGTCTTCTTCCTGTTCTTCCTGTCCAAGGGCACCGGCCCTGGCAGGCTGCCAGCAGTTGTAGCTTTCTTATGCTTTCTTAAAAGCAGCCACACACACACACACACACATGCTGGAGACCAGCATTCCTGTGATGCTCTCTGTTGTTCACTTCAATATTTTATGAGCAGAAATATGTTCATAAATCTGGTCTATGGGTGCTGGGTTGACTGTGAATCAGCAGAAAGTTCACGAAACTATCAAATCTGTAAAAAAAAAAAAAAAAAAAGCATATATGGAGAAATAATCAGTAACACACCATAAACAAACCATATCAATGTGAATCACAGACACAATGCAGCCACTGAACACTAATGAGCAGTTTGTCATATCATCGTAGGCGCATACAGATCAGAAATGTTCAAGACAGCATGAGGTAACTAAAGAGTTTCAGGGTGGCCGAGAAGCCTGATGGATCACTAAAGCTGCCGGTTATTTATTGGCTAAGAGAGCAGCCTAGAAAACCAGACACACTGCATCTACAAAGACAACAAGAGCCGAAAGCTGAAGCTTACTGACAAGGACAATTATACAAAAATGCAAACCTTGTACTGTATGTATAGAGTGTGGAACTTAATTATGTTCATTTTCCTCAGCAAATGGCGACTTAACACTTCAAACTCACAAACAGCATGATGTGTCTGTATACTGACAGCTGTCCAGTGGGTTAACAGCAGCGTTGAGGAACATAAAAGGAACATAAAACTTTTTTTTAACACCACACTGAAGTGCAGAAATCACCTGAGACAGTGTTGCAGTTTTTCCACAGCCTCATTCAGCAGATAGATCTTGTAAATATCTCCACAAATAATACAGTATGACAAGACAGAAAACCAGGGTAGCCCTTCTCTTTATTACTTACGTACTTAAGTTATATTTTAAATATTTATATACTTGATACTATAGAACATTTTTCTAAAAAAAAAAAAACTCCATGAAACAAGAGTGAACAGAAATTCCAAACCTGCTTGTAACAGTAACATAGTTTGGTTGCCACCCAGTTTTTTTTATCATACCAGTAACCAGTAAACTATTCAATTTGACTTAAAGTGTTATCAAGACACAAACAAACGTCTCCAAGAATCACAGCTCCTCTGAAGGTAAAGAGTAACCTTCCTCGTGCGTAGCCTCATGATATTCATACAGTCTGTCCGCCCCTAGTATCGTTCTTCATTTAGAAACGGTACGACCAGAGCTTCCCAGTTCAAGCGTCTCGTGTGAAAAGCGCAGACAGACAAAGCGCAAAGTCTGGTCTCTAAATACTGTGAGTCCTGACCCGCCTACAGTCTGTCTGTTGCTGCAGGAAACAGCACCAAGCTGTTGCTGCCTCCTGTTTGATGAGAATCCGCAGCATCTCAAGAGCTCAAGCAGAGAACAGCCAAGAAGCCGGTAACTGGGAGAGCAAATCAAACCCGCTCTCTTCCATACTGCCAGGCGATCTTTATTAAAAATCTGACAAACAGCTGTGTTGTATTGGCCAGCATTGTCAGGTGTTGTGAATCATAATTTAAAATTACTGTCCAGTAAAGTTAAATTGTTGGGATTGAGCTCTTCTTCTTCTCTGTTTTTCTAACACAAGCAGGGTTTGTCCTGAGATTCAAACACTGTAAACAACAAACTGCTGTCAATTAACTCTTAATTTTGACTTTTTGTCCTAAAATTTCAAACTGGCCCTACATAATTTGTCTTAGATCGGCTCTCTGTGCAGATAAGTGTTATTAGATTTCACAAAAGTCAACCTCACTCTGTTTGTTGTTTGTTTTTGTTGGTCAAATTAAGCATAAATACCACATAAATAATCCTATCAAAAGCATATTAAAGCCCGTCACTCACTGTCACACACCGTATCGGTTGAGTCACGGTGATTCTCAGCCGAGCAGAGCGGCGCCTTGTCGTGAAAACTCGATTCAACCAAAAACTGAGAGCAGCTGGCTGGTTAAAAACTCTGCTCACAACACAAACACAACACACACACACACACACACACACTCGCAGTGTTCCCTGCTTTTCCGTCACCCTCTGCTGCTGTCAGCCTTTCTCTAATACGCTCTCAAACAAACACGCTCTCTCTCTCTCTCTCTGTTTATGTTTCTCTCTATCGCCCTACACAGGATTAGACTCTCTATCTGGCTTTGTCTGATTTCTGTCCAACAGATAAGCGAATCTTAAGAATATCATGTCAAATGAAGTGCGAGTTCGGTACATTTCCAGCCAGAGCTCAGCTATAGTGAAGTTTAAAAAAGATATTGTGATGCTTTCACACTGGCAGCTCAGTATGTCTTTAGTAATAAAAAGCCTTTTTCTTTTTTAATACACTGTGACTGTTCCTGAACAAGGTGTTCTGAGACTGCGTTTCAAGTATTATAATTATCCTTATTATAGCTGGAAGACAATGAACGCGCTCATGTGTTGATATCATGTTCTGTGACAAAACGCCTCATTAATATAAGCAGAGAATAATTATTTTTAGGAGGGTAGTGGTTACATTGCTCATCCAGTCCTACATTGTGTTCTGGCACCAGTGGTAACTGGTAAACATCTGCACTTTGATGTTGAAAGCGTTGCACCAACCTACCGCTGAACACAACAACTGTAAACAAGTGTGAAAGACGACCAACAGCGATAAAAGGAAACTAAATTTGGTTACACAAATTTATCCTGGAAATGTTTTGTTTGTTTTCTTTATCGCATATAGACGACCCCTGATGATTCAAATCATCAAACAGTGCAGAATAACAAGATCACTTTTACAAACCGAGTCTCAAAATGACTCAAAATAACTGTAATGGAAGTAGAGATGGAACCAGCGTGACTTGTTTCTGTTCACTCTCAGCTCCAGCGCTGAATGTTTGCAAAGTGGGATAAACTATTGTTGAACCAGATGGTGGCACAACCTCCTCCACCGCCGTCCAGTGTAATTAACTCTTCATCTGACAGCGCAGCAACACAGGAGAGACGCTTCATGGTGCAGGAGGATTTTAGAAGTGAACAGGGTGCACATTTTTTTATTTCTCTGACTCTGGAAATTAGACAGAGATGATGAACAGAACAGAGGCATCAGTGTTGTAGGTAAAACCCGAGACTTGACATGTAGGTTGTTGTTGGATTAAAGTGAGGGTGTGCTGGGCTGTACTGTAGCTGGGCAGACAGATAAAACAACAAGCACAAATTAAAATACAGAAGTGGAGTGGAACATACCCCTCTGCTCTCTTTGGTGTTTATGCTAGCGAACCGTATGACTGTTCTCTCTCTGTCTCTCTTTGTGTGTGTGTGTGGTTCCTTTTGTCTCTCTACTACACAGTCAACCTTTTCCTCTCTATCTTTATTTTCCTTCATCTCCACATCGTTCTCAATCAAACATCAGAGCTTATTTTATGTCTCAGTGTTTCTTCTCCCATCTGTCTCAGGATGTGTGTGGTATTTTTTGTAGTGCTTCATGTGTGTTTCTGCATGAAACTGTCAGGATTAAAGGACCAGTTTGTAGAATTTAGTGGCATCTAGCAGTGAGGCGGCAGATTGAAAGCATGTAAGAGAAGCTACAGAGAATGCAAGAGGCCCTCTTTAGAGCCAGTGTTTGGTTTGGCCGCTCTGGGCTACTGTAGAAACATGGCAGTGCAACGTGTAGATATAAAGGATCATTTTAAGGTAATGAAACACAATGATTCTTATTTTCAGGTGATAACACACTAATTAAAACATACCGCTAGTCCGTACCGCTAGATGCTAGTGAATTCTACAGACTATTAGACCTTTAAAAGAGATCGTACAGTTAGCGGATCAGGATAGCAGCCACCCTGTGAAAGACGCGCTGATGAGTTTTTATCTTTTACTACAGTAATTAAGTTTTCAAACGATGATGACAAATGTTAAAATGATAACGTAGAGCGTCTCACCAATACCTTCAAATCAAAAAGAGAAAGCCCAGCATGTGGCGCCTGTGAAGTGATGCTGGTGAAACACACACAAAAAAACACACACACACACAGCAAAAATCCAGAGCCTGTGTAAAGGTAATCATTATCACTGATGAGCTCTCTGCAGCCAGGAACAAAGCATATTATTAGGCCAGCTATTCTGAAGTGACATCCTGATGTATACAGAAATTGTTTGGAGACAGTGTTTGTGACATTAGAAAGGCGAGTTAGGCTTTAAATCTTCCTACAGAGGAGTTTTACACATTTGCTCTTTTCACACTCACTCTTAACACTGTCGCACAGCAGCTGGGAGCCGCCCAGTACCGCTACAGCACCATCATCTGCGGCTTCACTGGAGCAGCTGTTGATTGAGTGCCTTGCTCAAGGACACCCAAGGGTAATTGGGTCCCTCCTCCCCCCCTCACACACACACACACACACACACACACACAAATTATCCAGATTCACCACTCCTGCAACTCAAGAAGCCGTGACCAAGTAGGAAGGTTATTTTTTTTTTCTCTCCTCCTTGAATGCGAACACAGAGATGAGAGCTTTAAATGGTGCAGGGACTTTACATCACTGCTGTTGCTATGCAACACAACATCTTGGAAGCGATCTAATTAGTATTAGGTGGGTAACCTGCAGAAACAAAGGAGATACTACTGAAAACGGTGAACGCAATCATGAAAAATAGCTGTTGACCTGTTTGCTCTTGAGAGAGAAGGTGATTATTGTGATTATGGAGCAGGTGTGCCGGCATGTTCAACATGTGATGCTGATATAATGTAAAGCTGGAATATAGACTTTAGCCACATTAATATTAGGAAAAACACTCACTTAAGTATTTAAATTGTATGAAAACAAAAGCAATACTGTCCACAAGTGGTTTCCATCACTGATTAAAGGATAATGTCAACAAATCAACATGCAGAGCCAAACCAACAACCTACAGTACTCACATGTATTGTGTGTGTATCTAAAGCCTGATATATCTTATTCCTCTGTGCTGTAGACATCTGATGTTTTCCAAAAACTAATATAAATACGTCAACGCCGGTAATTTGTTTAGAAACGGCTCCAAAGACTAACGACAGCCATCATGTTTTCAGTCTCTGTGTACGTATAAGGCAGACACCACTGAGCACGTGCAGGAACGTGATACTGTTTACAGAGCTTTGCTAGCTTATCGCGCTACATAACACAACCTCTTGACTAAAATTCTTTGAGAAATTTACAATGTAGTAAACCCAACAATTGATTAATTAAACGTGAGGTTTGTTGACTGCAAAAAAATGATTCAAGGCCTCACTGATATCAAGCTAACGGCACAGTTTATTATCGGTCCTCATGTAGAGTGTTTCTTTTCCTGCAGTTCTGGATGTCTGCAGTGGCCACCACCATGCCCATCCCATCCGGAGCCTTCATGCCCGTCTTTATTCTGGGTGAGCAAACACACTTGACACCTTACTGGTATATAGCATGTGATTATTATTGTGAAAATGTAAGGAAAACAACATTAGTTTACCAGTTTTTGCCAACATTATTGCTAGTTGTTTACTATCTAAAGTTAAGTTAAACTGAAGTTAGAAAACATTGCTTTCCTCCTGTTCATATAGTGATATTTGCCCAGACTGACAGATTATTATAATACAGATCAAGGATTACATTAGAGGAATTAGTGCTTATGTGCAGCAGTTTCCAGCTCGTGTCTTGTTTTTTGTCTCTGTGAGGTGTTGGGAGCGTGACCTTTACCAGTGCTTCACTTTAAAATATTCATCATTACCAGCAGTAAACAAGTTGAATGAAAGAAACTCGGCATATGCCGGGTCATGTCGCGTGCGTGCGTTCGGTTTTAAAGACGTGATCTTTCGCACCGTCACGCAGAGAACATTACAGGAGAATAATAAACAATACAAAGCTCTGTAGTGTTTCTGTTTTGGACATTTTCAGAAATGATTAGTCACTTAAATGAATTCGACAGCTACACTGACAAAACAGTTTATGTGACGCAGTTGAAATAATAATAATAATAATAATAAGTCACTACTGTTATATCTTCACTGAGGAAGATGATCCTGTTGGAAGTGATTTATTTCATCAGCATTTCCGCCATCTGCTGTTAGTAGAAACACTGAAGACTGTTTGATCTGCTGATGTCTGATGTAAAACGCAGTTAAAAGACCAACACATGTTTTTGTTTGTTGACAGTATTCATATGATTTAATTACAGTAAAAGGCCACTTACGGCATTCTCCCATCTTCCAAGGTTGATCTTTTATTTTGAGGATATGTTTACTTGCAGCAGTTTGAAAGCTAACTTTCAGTTTCTCTTTGCTTTTGTAGGAGCTTCGTTCGGCCGGCTGGTGGGAGAAATCATGGCCACCTTGTTTCCTCACGGGATCGTGTTCGATGGCATTCTGTACCGCATTATCCCCGGAGGGTACGCAGTCATTGGTTAGTCTCCCTTTCCTCCTCTTCCCTCCTAATCCCTCCTGTCCTCAGAGTGTCTGCAACTTCAACTTTCAATCAAACCTCCACTTATGACTGACCTGACTGACAACATGCAGGGGCAACGTTTGAGAACCGTGTTCATTTGTGCTCCTGACTGTTTAAGACTTTAAAAACCATGAACCCATCCTTTAAGGCAAGATTTGATCAATACTATCACTGTCACATCACTCGTTTGTATCGGCTCTGCCTTTCTAAAAACCCATATCAAGCTGTCCCCCTCCCCTCTCCTCACCCCTCTTCCTCCTCCTCCCCGTCTTCCTCTTTCTTCTCCTTAACTGTCTACCTCCTGCGCCCTCAGCTCGTCAACAGCGGTCAAGACGTCCTCTTCCTTCTCTCCTGTCACTTCTCTCCTCCTCCTTTAACTTCTCCTCCTCCTCCTCCTCCTCCTATCCTGTCAACCTCTCCGGCCCCTCGACTTGTCACTTGTTGTTAAGTCGTCCTCCCCAACTAATCCTCCTCCCCCCTTTTCTTTGTCATCCTCTCCCTCCTGCTATTCCTCCTTTCCATCAGAGCATGTGGTGCCTCTGCTCTGACAGTAAAATGTCACCGTGATGTTCCCTCCACTGTCCTCACCTCAGCCACTGACCCAGAAACACGGCCCTCCTTCAGTCCTCCTCCTCCTGTTGCCCTACAAAGCTCATCCCTCATCCTTCCTCCTGTTACTCCTTCCCTTCCTGTTCTCCTCTTCGTTTCATCCAGCTTTTTATTCTTCTCTTTGTCATCGCTCGCTCTCTGATATCCTTCTCGTGACCTTTGTTTTCCTGCCACCTCCTGTGTAACTTCTTATTAATCTATTTTTGGTTTAAGCATCCTTTTTGTGGAACTTTCTCTTGCTGCCTTTCCCTTTTTCACTCAGCTGTCCTTTCTTTTCTCCCTCATCCCCTCTTCCATTCTGTTCTTCTCACTCCTATCCTACTCATGTTTGATTCTCCTTTCTTCCTGTCCAGTCCCTCCTCTATACCTCCTTCCCATTATCTCCTGGTCTCACGCTCTATCTTTTAGCCTTTTCTCCACTTTATTATTATTTCTCCTTCCTTTCCCTGCTACCCATCCCATGTTTACTCCCTCCATCCTGCTTCTACTCCTCCGCTTTTCCCTCTACTCCCCCAATCGTCTTTTTACCTTTCCTTCCTTCCTTGTCCTCCTCCCTCTTTACCTTCCATCCTCCCTCCTCCCTCCTTCCACCTCAATACTTCACCCTCCCTCCCTTCCTCCCTTCATCATCCCATCCCATGTGTCTGACAGGAGCGGCAGCGTTGACGGGGGCGGTGACTCACACGGTGTCCACAGCGGTTATCTGCTTTGAGCTGACAGGCCAGATCTCACACATCCTGCCCATGATGGTGGCAGTAATCCTGGCCAACATGGTGGCCCAGGGCCTGCAGCCCTCCCTGTATGACTCCATCATCCAGGTCAAGAAGCTGCCGTACCTGCCGGAGCTTGGCTTCGGGCACATGAGGTCTGTACACGGTTGGATGTTATCATGTGTGGGGAGGATTAACGAGGTCGTCCTCTGCTGTGGAGTTTGGCTAATTCAGTTTTTAGGAGACGGTCTTTTCTTGTTTTGCTTTTGCATCTCAACGACTTTCGCCTGATGTCCTGCATGAATGCAACAAGCAAACAAATACGTGCTGTTTCTGTGTAATCTGTGTTTACAGTAAAGGTTAACTGCCTGTACAGTGCTATTTTTTGAGGGCATGTTTGTGTTGATTTGTATATATTTCTTTCAAACATAACGTGTATGTGTTCCACAGCCAGTACAACATCTTTGTGGAAGACATCATGGTGAGGAAGGTGAAGTTTATATCCTCTCAGTCCACCTACAGAGAAGTCAAACTCCTCCTGGACACCTTTACACTCAAAAAAATCCCTCTGGTTGATTCAAAAGGTAAAAAAGCTTCATTCTGAAATTCATCTGAATTCATCTCAGTGTGAAGAGAAATGTGTTGTTACTTCATATAATGGTGCAGAGAGAAAGTTTAAGTATTTAAATAAAGGTTTTTTGTCACAGTATTAATGAAACCATGCAAATGAGCATCAAAGTTCAGCCGCTATCAAACTCTGTATGATAGTTGAGATGATTTTCCTTCCTGTTTCCAGATTCGATGATCCTATTGGGCAGCATTGATAGGCTGGAGCTGCTGGCTCTCTGTGATTGGTGGTTGTCACCAGAAAGGCGGCTCCTGATGCAGGTGAGGACAGTCTCAGGCTGCATTTGTTAAAGTGTGTATTTTTGTTATTTAGTTTTCAGTCAGGGGCTCAAACACAGGACCCTTTAGATACTGGGCTTTAAAAACATATCTCGACATATTGAGCTTCACTCTATCACAAGTGGAGCAGAGCAGATGAATCTAAATGCAAGAGACGGCCGTCAGGCAGACCACCAAACTGAGCAGACCACTCGACAAAGACTGAACTGAAGACTGGACTGAAATACTAACTAAAGTAACAAGGAGAAGCTCAGGTGAGGGGAGCGAGGTGACGAAACAGGAGAACAGACAGGGAGGCGATGGGCTGGGGGGAAACACTCTGCAGGGCACAGCTGATGAGCTTGACGCAGGGCGTGTGTGGAGGGAAAAACAGACTGGAGAGGAGCGCAGGCACACAGGAGGGAAACACAGAGCAAACAGAAAACACAAACGTCCTCATCACTAAGACTGAGTCATCTGTGTGAGTACAGAGCGAAATAAAAACAAAGACAGACTGACTAATAAAGACAACTTAATATCACGCCTCCTCCAACACAGTCCGGTTTTAACATAACAGGGAGGAACAGAGGAGACACAGAGACGCACTGTGACAGAAAACTTAACAGGATTAATAAGCATAAAGAAGAAGTGGAATTTAACAGACACACAGAGTGAACACAGGAACCCAAAAACACAAAAACTATGAGTCCACGACACCTCCAGGCTTCAAATAAATAGTAAAGAGTTCAGTAAGAAGCCTCATGAAGTTAAAGAGCTTCACTCCAAGGTGAATTACACTCTTATATCATTGTGATAAACACAATAACTGAAGCCAGTTACTCTGTACAGACTGTACAATATTAGAACTATATCTGAACATCGCAGATCCATTAGAGATTATGATATGAAAATATTATTATCACCAATGTGTTAAAAAACAAAAACAAGCAGTGTTACGATTGATTTAATTATTTACCTGAATAGCTCGACAGGTCATGTTTAATTTACACGGTGATTATGACGCTACATTAGGCAGCACAAGTACCACTTTTAGCCAAAGCTGTTTTTTTTACCCCTTGTTTCCATGGAGACAGACCACGGTGCCAAAAAGTAAAAGACAAGCCACAGGTGTCTGCGTTTCACTAAAATCCGTTGGAAATTAAACGATGCACTTTCACAAACATCCTTCACTGGAACGAGTGGAAATGTAGATGATGTCATAGACGAAGCTGCTGCAGTCTGGCTTTTATAGAGATGATGTCATCCAGCAAAGACAAACAGCCATAATACTGTGTTTCCCTTAAAAAAGCCCAGAAGAAGAGACATCACATCCTTGTGCAAAATGTGTAGAGCTGCAACAATTAGTCAATTAACAGATTAGCTGCCAACTTGTTAAATTAATTGTCAACTATTTAGATTACGGATTAATCATTTTGTGTAATTATTTAAGAAGAAAATTGCTAAATTCTCCTATTCCCACATGTGAATATTTACTCATCTGTTATAGTAAAATGAATATCTTTGGCTCGTGGACTGTTGCTAGTGAGAAAACTAGACATTTTAGGATGTTATCTCAGACTTTTTCACAATTTTCTGACATTTTATGGACCAAACAACTAATCAATCAGGTAGCACATGCTTTTCATGCTTTTTCACACTGAATTCTGATAATATGACAACCGCGGTCTGTATTGATCTGTTCACCTGGATTTGGATTCAGGGTCGCAGTCTACAGGAGCAGAATCAGTCTGAGAAACACAGCTGGGAATCCTTCGCCTTCGTAGATGAGGAGGAAGAGGAGGACGGAGAGAAGGTGGGGCTCCTAATTCGCCACCAGTATTAAGAGTATCCCGTGCCTACATAGTCAGAGGTGGTTTGTTTCAATTTTCAGTTAAAGGTGCTGTTTTATCTCAACAACTTGTAGTTACATGTTAATCAAGTTGTCCTCTGCAGGGCAGCCCGATGCAGGAGGAGAGGAACGGCCCGCTGCCTTCTCCAAAACCTCAGGAGCCTTCCTCCAACCACACTGCTCCTGTTCCTGGAGAGCAGACTGGTGAGTTTCGTCTTTATATCTAGGGCTGTAGTCAACCAAAGAAAATGTTGGTCGACTAAAATCCTACATAATCTTCAGCTAATCGATTAGTGGCGGGGAGGGGAGATTTATGGGATTTCTCAGTTTTCTATTTCTCTGTTTAGCGTCTTTATGCTAACCTATTGTTGCTAACTTTGGAGCTAACCTCCTTCACTTTTCCAGCACTTGAGGAAACAACAGACGTGACTTTTTAGCATTTATTAACTGACACACTGTAATCTGTACTGTACATTTACTGCCAGACTGACAACTTACTACTAACCTTTTCCTCTGCCCCGCTGGCATCCACCATCACTTCTCTGTCGCTCACTCTTTCCCACTTGCTACGCAAACATACTCCTTAACGGAGTTACGCGACCAGTGGTTTCCCAGCAACAACACAGAGGTTGACTCACGTACCCAACAGCGCTGCACAGACTCGCAAACGCTGTCGATTTCTGAATGAACGGATATTTGGCGTTCATTTTGGCCTTAAAAAATGTTTTTTCGGCCTGGCGAGGGTTCTACAGCCCTAATAATTACCTTCTTCATAAAGTTTTATGGGAGAAGGTGCTTGAGCAGGAATAAATGAATCACAGTGGTCTAAATAGGATGTTATAAAAGCATCAACAACTGTCTCCAGGTCAACAAAGGATAAAAAGACCTTTTGGAGTCCAGTTGAGTTTGAGTTAACGCCACCCTCCACATGGAAATACATTAAACTGTAGAGGACAATTACAATCTCTGAGCTCTTCCGTGAGATCTTCTTTAGCTCCGTTACACATGTGGAGTTGTGTGTGTGTGTGTGTGTGTGTGTGTGTGTGTGTGTGTGTGTGTGTGTGTGTGTGTGTGTGTGACAAGAAGGCGATCCAGGCATTGAAAGCCTGGCGGTGGCTTGTCATAGTAATATTGATTCCTTCAGACAAGTTTTGCTCACTAGGGAGATGTAATTGAATTTATTCTTTTCCACGTCTCCCCCCCCTCGACTTCTCCTCCGAAAAAAAAACATGTCAACTGATATGACTAAGCTTTTAGTCAGAGCCCAGATGGTTATGTGAAACTCACCGGCTTCACATATGTGTTGTCTAACACACAACACACACACAAAGGTCAAACACATCATATCCAAACACACACTGTTGTTTGTGTTGTTATGAAGCTGAATATTTGACGAGCAGGTTGTCGTTTGTTTGTGTCTCATTTCACTAATACATAGACGATACACACATGTACCATTTTTCTTAGTCAAGACTTGGAAGTTTGTTAAAGTGATTTCGTAGAGAACTGGGAAGCCATTAATCACAACTAGCAGCTTTTCTTCCACTTTGTTTTAAAGTTATTTTCGGCAGCGTGTGATTGGTTCTCACCATGTTGTCGCTCTCGTCCGTTATTTACATAAAGAAGAAGGTTTCTCAACTTCCCCTCACTGCGCTGCCGGGCACCTTTATAATCTTTTAAGCCTGGCAGATACCGTACGGATTGAGCCTGATTGGTCGGTCGCCCTCCACTAATTTTAGAATTGGGTAGAATTTCTGCTAGATTAGGTTTGTCGTTCGACATGCAGCGTGAGGTCACGTCGTCCCAATTAATCGCCTGAACGATCGACGATCCAGCTGTCGGACCATCAGTCGGATTTCTGGCGTGTCTGAAATCTTTGAACAGTTCCACAGTCAGATTTTCATCCATCATACTGTTAACTCTAGCGATTACTGGAGTATTTTACATGTTGTAGACGTGACAGAGACTGCTGAGATCAAACTGAAGCCTTCTTATGCTCTCATCATAGCAGAACTGCTCAAAATAACGTTGCTTTTCTCTCCGTTTGTCAACACTGTCGAGGATGCCTCCGCCTTGCTGGAATAAGCTTTATCGGGATTATCGATGGACAAAAACAACCAGAATTTCTTTAGTGAAACTGCACAGTGTCTGCTCAGCTTGAGTTATGGTGGCTGTCACCAGTGTGTACAGTAGTAACAACTGGAAACTTCTTAATGCTAACGGACAAGAAAAATTCCGTTAATTCCACATTAGCTGCACCCTGCAGCCGCCCAGATGTCCGTCAAAGCATTTAGTTTGAGTTCCTATCTGTTTGATTAATTCGTCAGCCTTTCACACAGTTTGCCATATTGTCTTGTTTGTTTGTCTCTCCGCCCTCAACAGATGTCACACATTTGGACTTTAATAACTTTCGCTACTTTAACAGGAATAAAGGAATGTTGGGCAGCATGTCGGCTACAAATAACCAGATGGCCTTTGTGTATCTATCGTGGCGCGCCGTGAACTCCTCAGCAGCCTATCAAACACAACAGCAGACATTTTTCCCCACTGAAACGGTATCCAGGCAACAACAATAATGGGTCGGTCGGGTTTGTCAGGAGTCTCTCTCAAAAAAAAAAACCCTCCATTTGCTGTTAGGCTTTTCCGTCCAAAGGCTGCAAGTCTTTCAAAAGTCACATTTGTATAATTTATTGACCTTCACCTCTTTCTCTCTTTCTCTCTCTCTGTCAGAAAAAGGTCCTCTGCAGTCTGTGAGGAAAACACTCAGGAATCTCTTCACCCCTAAGAGCAGACAAGCAGAGGGACAGTCGCAGGTGTGTGTCTGTCCACGTACGGTAAACATCTATAAGACGTGTTGGTAATCTTGCTCCTTGTGTGTTTTACATGTCTTAAAGCTTTTCTAACTATTCAGAGATGTTCTCAGTAGCCAAGACATTTTCCCTCGAGTTAAGAACCATTGAAATGCAAATAAACCTCCTCATTTGTTTGGCAAAGCCGTCCCAAAACCACAACCTCACACTGGCACACTGAGGATATAAATATTTATCCATTATTTATTTATTTTTTTTTGTGCTGGGTGAATTTTTCATTACGGGGGTCTGCTTTCTATTCAGGCAGATACTCTTTATCTGATTGACAGAGGCACACGAATACACAGACAAACTCCCCAACGTGGAGAATCTTTCCCTCTGTCATGGAAATGCGGAAGCCAGACACTGGAGGAAGAGTTATTATTCGTCCTGGCAGTGCTCCCGCCTCACAAGAAAACTAATACATGTCATCTCTTTTATACGAGCGGGAAGGAAAACCACACTGGAAATAAAGCATACGCTTGTAAGCTTGCAAGATTAGAATTTGATTTTTTATTTATTTTTTTGTTGTGCCCACTGCTGTGGCTTGTGTATTACCAGTCTGATTTTCTATTATGTTTTTTTTTTTTTTTTTGGATTCAATCCTATTCCTGCATGGGGATTGTTTTTACAGCTATTCTACAGCCCTGAATATCAAATAGACACACAGTGGGAAATTGCCATCAAGCGTCGAGCCAAATCCTGGCTGTGAAACAGGTATTTGTCGACATTACCAGCCACTGATGTCAGCTAACCAAACACTGACCTTTAGAAGAAACCATCCAGCCGCTGTAACGGTGTCAGCGTCTCGTTTAACTCTAAGATGAGTATAATCGCTGCGGTTGCAGTAATACGACTACACAGAATGCAGAGATGTAACTGCTGATTTGTGCAGATGAGATGATAATAAAAGTGTCAACCCTTTCATTCATTTAAAGCCAACTTCCTGTGCTGTCATAGACAACTGTTGCTTTCTCGTGAGCAAGGTGACGTTATTATTTTTTTTTGTGGCTTCAAGGACAGAAGCAGCCGACCCGCCTGGACAGCGAGTGAACAAATGAGGGAAGCAAAACAGGTCACAGCAGGTGTCGCACTGAGTTTTCACCAGTTTACTCACAAAAAAACCTGCCGGATATGTCGGGCAGTGAAAGATGACACGAAGAAACTGGACGACAGTAACCCGTTTATCTCTGTAGACAATTTAAAATACAGATACAGAATATTCAAATGATATTTCATACGTTTTCTTCTACAGATGGCAGAAATCCAAAAGTAAATGTTGAGTAATGAGATGAAACAAGTCAGTGGAAGTGCTGTGAATATATGAAAGAACGATATGAAACAGATTGTACTTTCCCTTCACTCCCCCTCATGTAAGATTCAGAGTATTCTCGACTTAGAGGTCACATCCAGCCTGTTTCAAAGGAACCAAAGTGAAAGACGATGCTCTTAAAATAATTCACAAACATGTCTCATCTCTCATGTGTCTTTTTTTTTTTTTGTCTCCAGGAGCCCTGTCCTCCTCCCCTTTCAGACACGATGACACCAGAGGAGGTACGCTGACGATGAGTTTGCATGCTTTTACAAAGATATATGAATACTTTCTGCCAAAGAAATAGTGCTTAAGGAAAGCAAGGTCTGTGGGTAATTTTTCAGCACAATAAAAACTCATTAATTACCTTTATTGTATTTGCAGCAGCAGAAGTGTCAGAGATGTTGTGATATTTTAATATCTGGGGGATAAAAGAAACCCCAAACCTATCTGGCAAGACTGGTGAATATGGGTGAAAGGATCCTTTAAAAACCTGTATCTGTCAGCATTATGATTATTTAAAAACACATTAGCAGAATGACAGTGTGTTTACATGCACTTAAATGACTGTTTACAGTCAGCTTTTTCCAGTTAGCTGATTTCTTCACTGTCTTGTAAACGAGAAACCTGGTTACAGTAATCAGCGCAGGGGATTAACCTGAGAAACCAGGTAGATATATCCTGGAAAACACTGGTTTTATGACCATGTACATTTACAGTATATGCATAATGGACTTCCTAATCATCTTTTTACAGTATGCATGTGCAAGACAAAAGACTGCAGACATGGAAAGTAACACCAGAGCTAATAAACTAACACAAACTACACAGTAACACTGAACGAAGCCTATCTGTTAAATTGAGAATCATGCCTCTCCTCTCACTGTGCTCTCAGTCTCTCTCTGACACAGACACTCATACTACCGTGCATGTAAAAAGCGTTCCCCCATTAATCCAGGTAACCCGGTTGCTCCGGGTAACCTCGGTTGCCTAAGTGCACATATTAGCAAAATTGCAGCTGTGTCGAGCACATGACAGCCTTTTGAACTGAAGCATCTCTGCCAACACAAGCGAAACATATCACCGAAACACTACAGCCACAAATTCACATCCATATCACATGTATGTCACAAGTGTTAGAGATCTGTCACATCTCTTAACTGCAGCCAGAATTTAAAAGTGTGTGTGAACAGCAGCAAAACAATATTGTGTCCTCCAGTCCTCTTCCATCTGCTGCTTCCTTTACTCTTCCTGACATCGTCCCAAAAAAAACGCCCCGTAACACAGTCCCTGTAAATTCTACAAGACCGCCCCCCCACCCCCCTCCCGTCACAGCAGGCTGAGGCTTGTAGGTGAAATCCATAGAGAGGCTAAAAGGTGTCAGACATCCTAAATCTCAGAGGGGGGAGAGCGGTGACACGCAAGGACGCAAACACAGAGCTTTTCAAGGTTTTTCATAGCTGCAACGGTAGCTAACCTACCTCTCCTCTCCTGCCACCACACACACACACACACACCTTCACTTTCACCCAAACAAAACAGCTGAATAATGTTTGAATCATATGCTTTATGTGCTGTACATGAGCCACTATAAAAATGAATCTTTCCCTCCGGTTGAACTCATACGTTCAGATAGAAGGAGGGATTTTTTCCCATCACGGGAGCGACTGTGAACTAACGCCAGCCTCTCCACCTCACTGACCTTGCTTCTTATTTGCTGCTGCAGATCAAAGCGTGGGAAGAGGAAGAGATGGACAAGCCAATGGAAATCGATGAGATACGAGTTGACCCTTCCCCTTTCCAGCTGGTGGAGAGAACATCATTACACAAGGTTGGTGAGGAAAGACGGAAATAAACAGGCGTCACAGAGGTCAACACACTTTAAAATCTACTCTCATTTACATTCTATGAAAGGAGGATTTCAAGGTAGGACATAGTGTGGGAAGGGCTTGTTTTAAAATATTAACTATGTCAGGTAGAGAAAGTAGGTGTGGGAATCTTATTATATAATAACGTCATGTCTCTGCTGCACTGATAGCCCCGGGGACCATCGCTGTCCACTGAACAGGTGAAACAGACACTGACTTATTTTCATCACCCAACAGTTGGTTTAAGTTTTTGAAGTGCTGCAGTGTGCGTTAGTCTCTTGGTAATGATGTGATTTACATATATATACATATATATATATATATATATATATATTAATAATATACTTCATGTTCGTCTCGCACAGGTAATTATTAAGTCTTTAAATCAAAAATGCACCCAAACATCTGCCTTTGTTCAAGCTCTGTAGACTGTCCGGGTGCATTTGAGTTCCATGTTTTTTGTCAACATAACGTTATAAACTAACATTTACAAATTTTTGGCATTTATGAATCAATTCAGAATCGTAGAGGATAAGAATGATGACTCTAATGTGACTTTTTTACCCAGCCCAAAGAGAAAGACAGTTTGATTTGATAGCAGGGTAGAAATTTTATTGGTTGAAAAAGTAAAGATACCCTGATAGAGTTCTGTTCACATTCAGTGTTTCTCACTAAAACACAGTGTGTGTATCATTGAGGCCTAATGAATGTGTTAAATGCATTTATTTCTTCATAAAAAAATATAAACATATTTAGGTTCCTGCATACGTGCTAGTATCCTGTCTTTTGCTGGCACATTGTTATATTTCTGAGCACGAGATACAAACTAAATGAGACGTCCTACATAAGAACATTACTCCATTAAACTACAAGTGGTCAACTTTTATTTTCCCTACAAACGTCGCTGCAATCAAAGAGCTTTCCAGGAATTTAAATGATATTGATATAAAAAAAATAATTTTTCTTTTTTGATTCATTTATTTAATGTTGAATCTGTATTTCAAAAGTGGAAATTGGAGAATGTCATTTTCATATTTCACTGAAGGTTATTGCACGTGTAACGGCCATGGTCACTAATCACTTTTATGAATTTGCCACAGAAATTAGTATTTATTTATGCCATGAGATGTTCACCAGCAACATCAATTAACATCAGTCCTTTCTATAACCCCTGGTGCACATCAGGTACCTCTTGAATCAGCAGGTGTTTGTGAGGAGCACTGGTATGTAGCAGTTGCAGTTAAGTGTAGTTAGTTAGAGTTAGTTAGAGTTAGTTAGTGTTAGTTAGAGTTATTTAGAGTTAGTTAGAGTTAGTTAGTGTTAGTTAGAGTTAGTTAGAGTTAGTTAGTGTTAGTTAGAGTTACTTAGAGTTAGCTTGTGTCGCCTTTTTGCTCTAACTTGCTGAAAGATTTCCTCAGGTTTGTGCTCCAAGTATCAAAACCTGCTGAACTCTCAGCAGCAGGTTTCCTTCCTGTGTATTAAATATAAAGTACCTGACACTTAGCTGAAGCCGGCTCTTATTCATCCAACAGCTTCATTTCCATCAACATTTATTGCAGTTATTTTAGTTACAGAAGACAATATCTCAATTTCTTCCATTTTCATTCAGATTTGTTGTTCATTACATCATAATTTGCATGAAATGACCCTGCAGTTGATTTTATTGCAGAGTCTAAATTCACCACGGACAAGAGTTGATGTTTGTTTTTATACAAGTGAAGAAGCATAAAAACTGGAACCGAGCACCCCGAGCACTCGTCAAGTCTTTTGTTTGTGTTCCCACTTTCAGCTCCTTAAGTCGTTTATTTACATAACATCTCATTCAGCCGAGGATGTAGATAACCTTGACAGAGGGGTAATGGCACATGAAAAACACTCAGGAGAGACCAGGCTTTATTCACGTCCGACTAAATGCAGACAGACACAACAAGCTGAAAACAGAATCTTATTTACAGCAGGTGAGTAGGAGGTTGTTACATAATCACCCAAGCATTCATTCTGTGAGTTGTTCCTGTTACTTCTGAAGTAGGAAGAAAGTTTTTTTGTTTTTTTTTAATTTATTACAAGTCATTGTGAGAAAAACTTAAAATCTTAAAATCCGAGAGGTAAACAAAAGAAGCATCCACATTTTCATGAATCTTTATATTTAGTTGCAGGGAGCTCTTCAGTACAAACACTGAGACACAACACTGCAACTAACAAGACGTTTCCCTCACAGGAACCTTCTCAGGGGACCAAGAACTGTTTGAGGAACTCAGGAAGTAAAAGTGTGTTTCCACCGGAGGAAGCAGGAACTAAATTAAGTTCCTCGATGTGATAAATGTGAGGAAGAACTACCTGATGGTTCAGGAACTGTAGGGACAGAGTCAAACACAGCCGCTTCATCTCATGCACCACTATTCATAAAACAAAGATGTACTCTAGTGTTGATATTAGCGTTAGGTACACTTTAAAAAAAAAAGTGTGCAAGAGATGGATAAACAATGTGAAGGAGCTGCAGTGAATGAGGGAGAGAGAGAGATGTTATTTTCTGATTGTTGGTGGTTAAATCCTAAAATAGAATTAAATGATCATCAAACACAGATCTTCTACTTTGCAGCTGTGGTGTTCTGGAGTTTTCTCTTTTTCCTCCGCTGCATTTCTCCTTTTTATTCATTCACTACATCTGACTCAAACATCAGAGTAACGCAGCAGTAAATACAAAAAACAACAGGACGACTCTTCTTAGGGCTGCGACGAATGATTATTTTCATTATCGATTAATCTGCAGATTATTTTCACAGTTAATCAATTAAACATTTAGTCTGTAAAATGTCAAAAATATCTAAAAATGCCTGTTATAATTTAGTCCAAGCTAATGTCTTCAAATCCAAGAAAGAAACCAAACAAGTCAGTTGCACATTAATTTTCTCCCCACCGACTCATCGTTGCAGTTCTGCTCTGTGTTGTTGTTTCTTTGTGTGAAAGGCAGCTTCTACTGAGTCTAATATGCTTTACTGACACAGATGAGGTGGAAAAGCAAACGCACAAGAGGAGCTTTCACTTCCTACTTTAGTGCCTGAGATTAGTTTCTCTGGTTCCATAGTTCCTGGAACTTTTTTTGGTCCAAAAGAGGCTTAAGCGCTTTGCTCAAGGACAACTCAACAATAGATGATTAAAGGAGGGGAGACTCTTCACTCTGGTTCATACTGTTTCCATCCTCACGGCACCAGCTAATAGTCAAGGATTTGTTGTTGCTTGAGGTTGAGTAAAGTGTGTTTTAAAAGGCTGCAACTACATTATGCACAAAAAGCTCATATGAACCAAATCAGCAGCTCATATCTCTAACCTGCTGCTGTCCAGCTGTGCAGTTATATTCCAATAACGTTAATTCTGATTGGCTCACATCCTCCTTAAGACAAATCTGAAGATGATCCAGGATTTGCAGGAAACTAAAGTGTGCTTCATCACCTTGTACTATTACTGTTGAGGAGTTTTTTCTCGTCTTCAGGGTGATTTTTTTCTTATGGTAATATCCGGAATATTCCGCTTATTCATGTGTATATAAAGGGCCTTTGTTATCGAGATGTGCTGATGCATACAAAGAGCTCTTTCAAAGTGTGACCTTAGCAGCACTAAGAGCAGAGAATACTTTGTGCACGGAAACACACTTCCTGCGGTTCACCTGGAGCCTCGAGTCAGTTCGCTTTCATCTTTCCCGTCTCTGTGACATCGCGTCTAGACAGAGACGCAGAGGCCTGTAAACTGTCGTCCCGAGATGAGAGGTAGAAAGTTTGACGCCTGACCTTTTTTCCTCCGCTCTGTCTCCGCAGACCCACACCTTATTCTCACTGCTGGGGCTCAGTCACGCTTATGTGACCAGTATCGGCAAACTGGTGGGGGTGGTGGCGCTAAAAGAGGTAAGAGACTTCGTTTTTTGGTCTGTGTGTCTTCTCTCTCTCTGATGAAGGTCATCTGGAAACCAACAGCTAAGCAGTAAATGAAACTAAATTCACAGTTTTAGAAGTTTTCCCTTGTCTGTCTTTGGTTTTTGCTCCTGATTTGCTTGAAGTCTCATAAATCTTTTTTGAATTATGTATTAGTGTTTTGTTAGCATAATCAATATCCTCTCTGTACGTTTCAGCCTTTCTTTGATGTACTTTATTCGTCATGTCTTTACCTATTATTGTCTCCATCTTCCCTTCATTTATTCCTTCTATCCCTCCATCAAATCACCCACCAATCTTTCTCTATTTCCTCAACTTATCCTCCTCCCCCAGCTCCAGAAGGCCATCGAAGGCTCCACGCGCTCCGGCGTCAGGCTCCGCCCTCCGCTCGCCAGCTTCCGCGACATGAGCACCCGCAGCTCCACCGTCTCTAAACCTCCACCCTCTTCTCCCTCCGCTCCCTCCTCACCGACCTCGCCTCATTCATCTCCAGCAGATCCCCAAGCTCCCTCGCCCTCCCCCACTACGGACATCCACCACCACCATCACCACCATCATCATCATCACCACCACCACGAGACTGAAGCGGAGGTGTGGATCGAGGGCCTGACGAGGGAGGTGGTGGTGAGCAGCAGCAGCAGCGGCAGCAGCAGCAGCGCAGAGAGCAGCAGCGACAGTAGCAGCACAGGGAGCTGCAGCTCAGCCAGTAGGAGCTGCAGCAACAACAGCAACCTCACCCTCCCTCCTTCCTCCACTCCTCCTCCAGTCCCTTCTTCTTCTACTCCTCCTCCTCCTCCTCCTCCTTCTCCTCCTACTTTCACTTCCGCCATCCCTCTCTCCTCCCTGAGGCCGCTACAGGAACTCCTCGAGGGGGACGAAGACAGCGACGATGAGCCAATGGTTTAGGTTTTAGACGAGTGATGGTTATGATTTTTTTTTTTTTTTATAATGGAAAACTTTTTTTAATGGTGTGAGTTTCTTCTTCTGTTCTCGATTTATTGCTCTGGTCCCCATCCACCCTTTTTCCTCTCATCATCTAAGGTAGAGCAAAGATTTCAAAGCCAACGACGTGTTCGCTTGAAGCTACAAGTCACACCAGACTGAAGATGGTTAATCCCACTCTTACTGGTTCTGTCTCCTCATTTCACACACCTTTGCCTAATTAGTAGGGCTGTAGTCAATACAGGTCGACTGAAATCGTACGTAATCTTCAACTTATCGATTAGTCGTGGGTGGGTTGGGGGGGGTGTAACGGGACAGTGAACTCACATTTCTCTGTTTAGCGTCTTCAGGTTAGGCTAACCTATTGTTGCTAACTTTGGAGATAACCTCCTTCACTTTTCCAGTACTTGGGGAAACAACAAACGTGACTTTTTAGCATTTATTAACTGTTACACTGTAGTCTGTACTGTACATTTATTATTACCGCTAACCTCCGCATCCACCGTCACTTTCCTGCCACTCTTTCCTACTCGCTACGCAAACATACTACGGACGAGAGCATATCGACCAACTAGTCGACCAGCAGACTACAGCCCTACTAACTGGTAGAGATGTCCTGAGCTGATATCTTAAAGGATTGGTATTAGCTAAAATAAAATAAAATTGCCCAGACATGTGAGTGAAAATTAGAGTGTGATTGTTTGAGCAAGTGACTGAATTTTGACGTCTTGGTTGGCAAAATACACGGATTCGCTAAACTCTAATTGTAACGTTCTTTCTCATTGGCGAAGAGCAGCATCGTACAAAACATTCAGCTAGCAGCTTAGTCGGCACTGACCGTCGCTTTCGCTGGTTGACAACATCGCCGTTGTTAACTGTGTGAGTAGCTTAACGGGAGGCCAAAGTGATATTTGGCTGTTGTCGGGTTTGTGTGCTCTCTGTCTCTACTCGGCCGAAGATCATTTGTGAGGGAAGATACCTCACTCTGTAACACGGCTGCGTTTCTGTAGTTCCAACCACTTCAACAGAATCACGTCTCTCTAGCCGATCACGTCTATTTCAGTCAAATTTAACACAAGCGTTCTTCATCCTTCATATCGTTATCAATAATCAAAGACGATTGAGTTAATAGTTTTGGACCAAGACCTTCAGTATTTGGGTGAAGTCGCTTGTGACAAACGTTTGCCAAAGTTCGAAGTGCCAGATATATATATCAGGTCATACGTTTTGCTGCTATGTGAATATAAGTATCGGCAGATAACCGGTATTAAAGGACTCAGATCAGCCATCCCTACTCATCGGTGTGAAGATGACACTCTGACCTTTGCTCTGCCCCCCCACCCACCCACCCCCCATCCATCTTTCTTAACAAAGATCTGTATGTATATGTTTTTTGATACGTGCCCTGCCTCACTCTCTCCTCATTCTCTCTCTCTCTCTATCTCTCTCTCTCTCTCTCTCTCTCTCTCTCTCTCTCTCTCTCTCTCTCTCTCTCTTTCACACATACAGTCTGTAGGGTTCAGTTGTGGGTTGAGCCCTAGATCGAGATTACTGCCTGCCGATATCCACCGTTTATAAACTTGATACGTTTTATACCAAAGAATTGACTGTTTTCTCTAGAAACACCAAAAAGTTACCACTGCAAAAAAAATAAAGTTTTTCTAGTTGTTCTCTTATAACAGATGATCCTCCTGTTGAGTTGTAGGTTATATAATACATCTTTTAAATCATGAAGAATTCACTTAAAAAAAACAAACATTACTAAGTATTAAATGTGCAAGGATGTACTGTTAATTCTTGCAGTCCCAGTACGGGTCTGGGGTCTGATTCCCAGTATGAATCAATATTTTTTTCATCAGAATACACTGTGTTTATGAGTAAACCAGTCATGCAGTAAGACAAACTAGTAAGTGAACCCAGTGAACCTCTGCACTGTAGCTCTGTGTTACCTGATTATTAAGGGTTTTTTTTTTGTCAGATGAGCACAGGAGCTATTGATTTTTTTTTAAACTGGCAACAGACCATCTGGATAACAGTAGACTAATGGAGCTGCTCGGTCCACTGTGGAAGATTGGCCGAAGCCCCCAAAACGACCTCCAAATTGTGCGCTGACCTTGTGGACGCAGCCTCAGAGCTCATCTCATCACTGTTAAGTTGATAGATGGCGCAGCTAAAGGCGACTGACGACAGCCGAACCCCCCCCCCCCCACCCACAACACCCCCCGAGCTGCAGAGATGCTCGAGATTTTTCTTTTTTCTTTTTTTTTCCATAACTATGACGCCTCCTCATCCTAGCAAAAAAATTTGGGGTTTTTATGACAAAAAATGTTGCAGAGAAGTCAAACATCATCCTCCAAAGACAACGACAACATGATGGATGATTCACATGAGTAAATGACAGCTGACCTTTTTTTTTTTCACATAACACCTATATGTTAAACGAAGATGAAAACGTATGTTGACAGAGAGATATTTGTTGAACGGATGCATTAATCAACTTAATGAATGACCTCAGTAGCACGACCGATGTTTTGCATAAACCTGTCATGATGATTATTAGAAGGCATGAAGCTGCTCATGTGAAACCCCCCCCCGCCCCCCCGTCAGACTATATTTGAACACACATGAAAAATGGCTTTTATTTTATACTTATATGATTTTTACACCCCTGCTGGGATCGGTGAGAGCTGTGACACCACAGCTAGAGCCGAAACAATGAGCTAAAACAGGCTAAACTAACTTTAAACCCAAAGATATTACAAAACGTCTGCATCATGTGTCGTCTGCTTTCTCTCCATTAACATCTATAAAACTGGATTTTGTGTGACTACCTTAATAATTCTGTTAATCCAGGTTGTTGAGCCTTCCTTTTCTTTTCCTCTTTTTTTTTCATTTTTATCACTTCATCATCTCCTCTTACACTGTTTTTATCTCTCTCTCATCTCCTGAACTCAGTTTCTCAGGTGCTGCCTTGAAAGTCTTTAAATCCGCAGATGTTACAAAAAAAGCTTTTCTTTATGTCTTTATGTGTGTGTGAAGTTAAATGTGTGTGTGTCTATTTTTTCTTAAGAGGGGTCTGTACAGATGGCTGTGGCTAATGTATTTATTTATTCATCTTTTAGTAGATTAAATGTTAATCTCAAAATTTATAAAACTGTGAACAACATAGCTAAATAAAGTATTACTAAGTGAAATGCTTTAATCGTTCGACCTCATCTTTTTTTTTTTTAAATTTGGCATCTAGGCGAGATTCGTTGTAAAAAAGGCAGACGAGACCAGACAGGCAGACGGAACAGAAGTAGAGCATTTAATTAGAAAGTTTCTCCTTTACTCAGCCAACTGGACCAAGAACTGAACTCAGCTAAGGTAGGGCAGAAATATTGATCTTTTGCTTCAGAAATTACATGAGATCATTGAAAAAAAAATGTATGAAAAATGTTTTCCTTTCCATTTTCCTGTAGATATTTGATATTGTACTTTAATTTGAAGGTGTGACTGGTCCTGGTGCTTCCTCCTCAGGCTGCACTTCACTCAGCTGCCTGTCAGACCAGCTGCTTCCCTAACGCTCCGCTAGCCTCCCAGCTAACGTTAACCCCCGGCTCTCCATGTGGATCCAACCGGAGCACCGAGCCCCAGTTTGTTATTCAGGTTAAAGTGGGAAGAAACAGCTGATCTGACGAGCAGCTTGAGTAGAGTGGGGCCTGCGGAGGAAACACCGGGTCCGTCAGGGTAAAATAGTCCGCGGAAGAGCTGCAATGTTCGTTTGCACAGATAGGAAACACCTAGGATAGGATAGGAAAAAAAATCCTCTTCTTTTTGGTTTATAACGGCAGTTGGCAACCAGCGTATTAGGTGCATTACCGCCACCTTCTGCTCCAGAGTGTGGACCAGAGATTAAATCCTACACATTAATCCTGTCTGTCTAATAAACTCAAAGAAAACTCTACTGCTCCACCAATTTGGCAGGTTCATTAAAGTTTTAACGCTGAGCTCCTGAACTCCAGTCTTCCTAAGTTCTTCCTTCGTGTATTGTCTGTCTTGATCATACTTAGTACAATCTATGATTGCATGTGTAATAGTCTCCTCAGCCAGCTGGAAAAAAATATGTGCATATATCGACATCGGCAATCGGCCACAATGAGTTGGAAATATCAGCATATCGGATATCAGCAAAAAATCCAATATCGTGCATCCCTGAAAAAAAACCCAAACATTTTCTCAAAATTAATTTCTTCATGTCATCAGATAACTCAGGACGGTCGTATGTCTGCAGAGTTGATCGAGTTGATGACAACATAACAATACATCCATTAAATTAAGGTTTAATCACCGTGGACAGACGGCAGATGTGTGATGTGACTCACACAGACTCTGTGCTGCTAAAAAATATTAATTAATCATTTAAGTTCAACAACACATCAAAAACACATTTGATTGCTTGTCATATAAAACTTTATTTTGACAGCGCTTCAAGACTGCAGTTTGTTACCTTTAATTGCTTTTTGTCTTATTTTGTAAGAGTCGCTGTCACTTTTTTTTCTCAACATCTCATTTTGAGATGAAAGTAGTTTTGGGCGTTTAGTTACAGCAGACCACCGCACGAGGGATTTGAAACGATGACTATCTCATTTGGAACAGAACTTTTCTATTAACTGGTTTGCCTGAACTCATCAGAAGTAATTTAAAGTTATTGAACTCCTTTGTGATTAAACAGCATGACTGACACCTCAGATCTGTGAGCGCTCGCTGCACATTTTGTTTGGTGTATTTTTATTTTTTTTTAAACTCTGGATGTGATCTATGGTCAGCTCATGCACTTTGACGTTTAAACCATTTACAGGATGAGATCTCAGAGAAACAAGAGGACGAACGGAAGGACAGATGATTATCGCAGCGATCGGGGGCATCGTGGGTCTTGATCGCCGGAGTGAAAGAGTGAACCGTCCTCTCCGGCAGCCGTGTAAAAACACAGTAAAGTGTCGTTCAGTTTTTTATGTTTCTACAGGATGCTGTTCTGTCTGACTTCCTCTTGCACAAGTGCACCGTCATGACAGACACTGTTATGCTTGCATGATTTCAGCTCACAACAACACAGCAACAAGCTTTTTGACTTCATGTTAATGAGTGAAGCGGAGCACACATCCATGTGAAGTCACTAAAGCATGTTGCTTTCAAGGACTTCTTCTATTATTCGGTAATTTATTCAACTGTTTTCTGATGGTTTTTGAAGTAGCAGTTACCTAAAACATACCTCTTATCACTGACTTTGTGAAAAATGAGAACAAACAGCACAAAAAAAAAAGCCTCAAAAGGATAATAGCACTTAAAACGTACAAGGGCACTTCCATGCCTCCAGTCTATGATGGAGCCTTAACATGGCACATTTTAATGAATGAGGCTGTTAAAATGTTTGAGTGGCATCGATGACTACATGAAAGCTAACACAGCTTTGTGAAGAAAAACCTCTGACTCACACTGCAGCTTCAAAAATATACAGCAGGACATTCAGGTCATGTCTGTTCTTTGCATTTTCTTTGTTCCTCTGGATTTACTGTATTATATATATATATATATGTGTGTGTGTGTGTGTGTGTGTGTGTGTGTGTGTGTGTGTGTGTGTGTGTGTGTGTGTGTCCTTAATGTCATGTTGCATTATTCTGTGTGTGTTTGTGTATGTGCTCTTGTATGTGTTTGAGGAGACTTTCTCTGGTATTACACCTCATGAGTGAGGACATTTTTGTTTTAAAAGAGAAGTTATGATTGAATGTTTTAATATCTTTTCTCAAATGTAATTTAATTCAGAAATCTCAGAGATGGATTTGTCAAAACCTGGGCAAATACAACCAAAACTATCCACTATACATGGCTACATACCTTCTCAGGTAAGAGAGAACATGTTTTTTGTCATTTTCAGGTTATTTATATAGTGATGATTAGGGGGAGGGAGCAACAGTCTGCCCATATAGTCTCTTTATGGGGACACAGCGCAGGTTCCCACAAGGGTTAGTTTTAGATTAGGCATGTAGCAGCTCTGTCTGTTATAGGGTTTATCTTCAGTGAATTGATGTATGTTAAAGGTCTTCATAAATGACTAAAATGACTGTAGTATGTGTGTGTGTGTGTGTGTGTGTGTGGACACTCTTGAACTTCTATCTCTGCAAGGGCTGGTTTTACACCTCAAAAGTGGCTACATGAGGATCTCAATCCCCAAGGCCTCCACCTCCCTCACACAAAAATCTCATCTAGAGGGAAGACAAAGATGAAGTTGAGACAAAGAAAAAGGTTATTTTGTATCAGCTGGATAGAATATGTAATCCAGCTGCATTGTCTGAGTTCCCCTTCCTACTCCATCCTACCTGGTCATAGCCAGGACCTGACTGGACACATCATCCACATGTTGACCCCCCCTCCTGTATTTTCTTTCTAATCACAGTGAGACATCCTCGACGTGTCACAGAGCCTAGAAACATGCTGGACGTTCACATCAGTCCACTATATGACACATTTTTTCAAGTAATGTAAGTCATTGCAATGTTCTCCAAAAGTGCTGCTAAATCTGAAATTCACAGCGACTTTATGCAGTGATTGGACAGGTGTGCAGAGGTGAGAACGTTGGCAGGGTTTGAGCCAGAGAGGCAGAGTTTTTTCAGTCTTAACACAACTATTTTAGGCACTTTTCATATGTACGAATTGCAACACTATGAACGTCTTCCAGGAGAGACTGAAAATATGCTCCCATGTTATCCCCCGTCTAACAATTATCACGTCTCTCCCCATTCTCACCTCGCCTTCGAGTGTGACTGTTTATGACAGCTGCCTTCCAATATGGTCAAACTAGTTCTTTTCAAGCATACCCCCATTTTAAGACTGGCATTTGGTGAGGTTAAAGGACAGGTTCACATTTTTTCAACCACATTTTTTTTTAATCATTCCTCCTTTTCATACCGATCACTAGAGGATCCCTTCATAATGCACTTACAATGGAAGTGATGGGGGACAAAAATCCACAAAAATGTATTTAAAAGTTTATCTGAAGCTAATATGAAGCTTCAGCATCTAAATGTCTTTTTACTGTCAAAGTCCCTCTTTTTGTTAATATACTTCCACCTGCAGCTCAACAGGGAAACACTGTCTGAGGAAACACAAAGAGGGAATTTGATGCTAAAAAGACTGTAAATGTGTCAGATATCCACTTGATATAACTAACTCAGACTGCTGAGGCTGAATATAAGCTTCACATCAACTTTGAAATGACTGTGTGGACACACTGTGGATTTTGGCCTCCATCACTTCCATTAAAAGCACATTTGAAGGATCTTTTAATATCCAGTATGAACAGGAGGAATGATTACAGCGAGGAAAACCTCTTTCACTGTTCATATGGACACCTGACTGTTGTTTTATGACAGACTTGAAAAGCTGTGAACCCGTCCTTTAAGAGTTGGGATAAGGCATGTATATGTGAAGGTTGTTATATCTACTAACATCCTCACAAGTATAGAAATACAGACGTGTGGAATTACTTCAGCCATGTACGACAAAACAGACCAGCACCGAGAAGAATCTGTTTTTCCAGAATATATATATTTTACACACAAACAAAGCTACATTCATACAAACATACATACTATACATACATACATACAGTCTTACATTCATACAAATACATATAAGTTTATCGGATTTTTTTTTCTTTTATTATAAAAAAAGCAATTTGATATATTATTACTTTGTATACCGTGTTATACTGTTAGGGCTAGGTCACTGTTTAAAAAGCATGCACTTTCTTTTGGTTGTGTCCTGATTAAATATTTGCAAATGATTCTTAAGTGTTTGCTTCAAGTCCCTCTCAGTACCTGATGGGTGGTGTTTACCTTCTCAGCTAGGGCCCAGGCAAGCTGTCACTCAAAAGTACATTAATTAGCATATCAAACAGCTCTGTGCACCTGCAAACATTTTCTTGTCTGACATCACAACCCACCAACAAGTGATGCTCAAAGCAACTTGAACCAAACACTCTGGAGTTATTTGCAAATACTGTTTAACCCAAGTCTGGTTTGTGTCCATGTTCGTTGTATTGCACTGATATTTTAAACTAGGCCCCTTTTTTTTCTTCTTTCGTGTCCTACCGCCTTCCCTCAGTTTCACATACATCCGTCCACTGTTCGGCTCTCAGTCTTGTATCTTTGGTCCGAGTGGTCCAAACATTTATTTATTTACCCGATACGGCTTGTTTCAGCAGTCACTGAATTCAAGTCCTCTCGGCTGTCCGTCCTCGTATTTGATTTTGTTCTTTGTCACGTACGTAATGTTCCCCGCGTTTCTCACAGTATCTCAGGGAGAGCTTATTGGCGTTGAGTTCATTACATCCCACATTTCCATCTGAAAAAGTCTTCTAGCAGTTCCTCCGACTCAAAGTGGGTAAATAGTTGGGAAGGGGGGGAAGGGGGTTGGGATAATAGCTTGATTGATTATTGGAATATTTATTTCCTGTTTTTGTGTCAGTCTGTTTTTTTTTTCGAGCCCGTAAACTCAGTTGGTTGCCACGACAACAATGGAGCCTTCCTCCGGCTCCTCGTCTTTCTCCTCCAGCAATTGGACGACGCAGGGGGTGACGTCGAACGGTATCCTCTCCGGGACAGATTCGGCGATCTGTGTTGGCAGTCCTGGGCTTGAACCTCTGGTCGACGGGGCGTCCTCCCTCAACGGGGACGGGGTCAAAGAGCATGGCTCCGGCTCCAAGGTTAATGTCACCTCCTCTACCTGTGACAACCAGAAATCATGGTTTTAACAGACAATTCGGGATGCTAGTTAGCACAAAAATAGTTGAGCTGTCCTTCCTTTGTATTAAGTATTTACAACTGTCAAATAATATATATATTTTTTGGGGCTTTTATGCCTTTTAGTAGATAGGGACAGTGGAGAGAGATAACAGGAAACAAGGAGAAAGAGATGAAGTAGGACAGCAAAGGTCCACTGCTGGCACCAAACCACAGATGTTGCGGTTTTGTGCCTTTTGTCTCGACCAGTTGGGGATTGTTCCCAATGCAGGAAGACTTTTGGTGGTTCATAATCATTCGAGCAATGTGTGTTATTGAGTTAACTCGCCTTCGTGAGCTCCTCTTCCTCTTCATGCTGCTCAGGGATGCCTTCAGACTCGGGTTCTGGCTCTTCCCCAACTGTCTCCACCAATCCTCCGACCATTTCAGCCATCTGTCCACTCAGCTGCCCAACGATCTCCACCTGCAACCAGTTACGTACACTGATTTAATCGCTTGTCATTTTCTATTTGCTTGATTTTAAACTGGAAGAGGATTCAACTGGTTACTAGCATATCGACAAAAAACCACTGATATCAACCCTTCACTTTCAGTTCCTGTAACAGACAAGAGAAAGAAAAGAAAGAAATAGACACCGAAGACAAAGAAAGGAAGGAATATACGATCTCCTTATCTCGACCCCGGCTTGGGTTGCCTGTGCGTGAGACATCAAGAGAGAAAATACAGATACTTAGGAAGGTACAACAGATACAGATGCTGATTCCAAATGCCCAGAGTTGTAAACATGCTACTCTAAAGACCAGGCAGATTTACGGATGGCTGTTGTCAAAGCTAATTCGAGTCTGCTACAGGCTGTCATGCAGACTTCTGGGAGTACTCCATGCAGACTTCCAGTCTGTCTCCTACCTTACTGACTTCTCTGGCAGTGTTTCCCATCATTCACTGCACTACAGATGTGTGCTAAATATGCCTGCTGATATAAACAAAGCCAGATCAAAAAGACAAAAAAAAATATTAGCAGAGATGAACGTCAGACATGATGGAAAAATTGCTATGCAGATTATTAACTCTACTACTTGATTTAACTAGATTACGGCACTTCATTCACCTTTGAAGACATGTGCCTGAAAGATGGGATGAAAAAAAATAAAACATAGCCTCCTGCAATAGCCTGAGATCATTAAATGCATATTAAGACATGCTATGAAGGGAGTCCAGCAAAGTCTGTGATCCGACCGTTCGGATTCAGCGGACGAGCGCCTACCTGGTGCGCCTCGACCTGTGCCGCTCCCCACAGGTCAGCTAGCCGGGGGTGGGTGGGAGGACCGAGGCTGTGGATGGTGCTGTTGGGAGTGGCTTGGAGGGAATGGGAGGCACTGTGTAGCCTGTGCTCCATAGTCTGTAGTCATAGAGCGAGGAAAGAAGAGAAGCACCTTTTAAACAACAAGGCAATTAAAATGGCTTTTCATAAGACCTAAAATATATTAAGACAAGATATTAAAGAAACACTAGGCAGGATGGATAAAAGTGCAATATACATGCAGCCATTTACCACAATGCAAGATATAAAAAGACATACAAATAAGATTCAATTAGGAGAAAAACATTACAGTGTAGTTACAGTGCAGTATATGAATAAATGGTCCCCAATATCATTTAATAAAAGGCAGCGGCAAACAGTTTAAGCGCTGATTTAAAAGAAACCAAGAGTCCAGTAGTGCAGGAAAACTGCTTCTCCATGTTTTATTTAGACCCCGAGGACAGTAGGCAGACCTGTCCCAGACCACCTCAGAGGTCTGGGACAGTTTATAACATTTATTTTGGACCAAAACTTGTCAGTGCTTTTTTTTACAAATAGTGTTTGATCTTTGACACATGGACAAATGTCATCCATTTCTCAGTCTTAGTGAGGACTCCAGCTATAGCTGTCTGATCAATTCTGAGAGACCTATAAAGACCTTGTTACAGTAGTCAAGGCTGCTAAAGATAAAAAGGAGGGACAAGTTGTTCTTTGCTAAGACATTAGTCCTTCAATTCTTGGTATATTTGGAATTTTTGGTCATAATAAGCTGATTCTGTAATTGTCTTGGATGTTAAACTTTAACGTTAGCGATTGAACCTGGTTTGAAAGAGAGATCAATAGAAACGACTCAAGTTCACTCAACGGTTACTTAGCAAGTGGCCACATTTCTTTTTTTCAAAACTTTCAAGAACCACCCACTCTCATCCTCCTCAGCTTCTGACATTTTTAGCAGTTCACTAAGGGACAAGAACGCCACTGCATCACAACATATTCAGCTGGGAAGGTTTAAAAGCTTTGTTATGCCAAAACAAATGAAAAAAAAAAACAGTTTTATTTTTCCAAGCGTTTAGCGATCTGTGCCTGAGGCTTGTGTAGGAGGAAGAGACTTCTGCCTTTTTTTTTCAGTTCCCTCCAGTCATGTATAAGGTCTTGCATCAACTTTTAATTCCCGTCTAAATTATGAGTCAGTGATGGTGCTGCGGTGAACAGTTGGGAAAATGTTTCAGTCTCTTCATTATAAATGTAATATATTCAATAGCCTCTTTCACATTAGAAACCGTATAAATACACAAAGTAAAGCTAACAAGCTCATTTCCATCGTGGTCTCGGATCAGTACACCTTTTCTGAGACACAGTCAATGAGCTTTTTCGAGTTATTATTTCATAACCCTCAGTTGTTTAATGAGCTCTGAGATTTAACCAATGCAAGAGTGGTGACAGAAACCCCCCCAAAAAGTCTCTGGGTGTCACAGTTCATCATCGTGACTCACTTAATTTACAGAAAACTTCCAAGCATGCCTGAGAGCTGAATTTACATTGATAAAACAGATTTACATCAATAAAAGCAACACAGAAAGTGAAGCCTGTCGGATAAAAACTGAGGCGTTTTAGCTCAATTCATTGTTTCAACTGATTCAGTCACCCAAGATGCTAATAAATACCTTTCATTCACCAGGATGAGGCAGTTCTGAGTCCTACAAATTACATTTATACACAACTAATTTGAACTTGCTATTACATTTTTATTATTATATAACTCTTTTAACCTGTTGTGTTGTGTGTTTTAGTCGTGCAAGCAGCACTAGCGGCGGTAATGTTGGTTGGTTGATCTGTCCACAACAACTGGGGACGAAAATATCTCTTCTACTGGATGAATTGGTGCAGACATGTACGGTTCCCAGACCCTTGACTATTAATGTAGCACCACCATGAGGTTGACAGTCAGATGTCTCAACTATTGGAAGGATTGTAATGATATTCGGTTGAGACATACATGCCTCCCTCAGAATGAATCGTTTTTGTTAGGTCAAAAATTAAATTTCCCCAATACTTTGGTTAATATCAATCATCCAGTACATCATATTTAGTGCCAACCGCTAAACTAAGATGGTGAACATGTTCAACATACATGCTATAAACATCAGCATGTTAGCATTAGACATTAGCATTTAGCGTCAGGCACAGACGTGGTTGTAGAGACTCTTTGTCTTGTTCAGTATTAAACCAGAACCAAGATGTTTCCACTAACCTGCATCTAAAAGTGCTCTGAGTTGTTTTAACACAACCATATAAACCTTATCCATGCATGAGTTTTCCAGGAGCTGTTATTGCGAGGTAATGAACATTTTGCTGATACATTAAACATGAACATTTAATCGCTACATTGATAAAAACATAATCTGGGCAGCGCTGCATTAGCTGATGCAAATTAGTCGTATATGAACAAATGTGTAGAGTTATTTGAGAGTCGGTTGCAGGAGTCATCAGTGTAACAACAATAATACTGAAATGTTACTGTTCATACTGTGTGTGTAGCAGCAGTACAACTGACCTGTTGCTGTTGTTGGTACTGCAGTAGCTGTTGCTGCTGGTAGTGGTGGAGGTGCTGGAGCTGTTGGAGTTGGTTCTGCTGCTGCAGGGTGAATTGAGTGTGGTGCTGCTGAATGTAACCGCCTACTGTGCCCTCAAACCCTTCACCGGGTGTACCTCCTGTTCCACTGCTGCCACCTAAAAACAACCATCAAACACCGATAAAATACCTTACAGACACAGTGTATGAGGCAACGACAGATTTATTGATTTAATCCTCACCTGCAGCCATGATGTAGGAGCCTGCAGCGGGCGAGGCCATGCCAGAGGGCTGGCTGGTGATTGGGTCCCAGGCATCGGAGGACGACAGGCAGTACAGGCCCTGCGAGACGTAGGTGTGAGGCCAGACGTCTGCAGAGGAGTGATGGAGCACCTGGTCTGTTGGAAGAGTGCAAGATTGCATGCAAAACTGGCATGTTTTTAGATTTGACATGACATTTGACTCGGAGGCTTTTGCACAAATCAAGAGATCTGAGCAAATTATTATAACGCTTTTCCTCAGCATGTGAAATATACTGTAGTAGAGCAGAAGCAGACACTAAACCATCAATTCAGCCATTAGCAGTGCAGTTTCCATGCTCTTATGAAGCCATACACAGGGATAAACCTGACCTCATCCGAAAACAACACACTGTAATAACTTTAATAGGAGTATGATTAGCCTATCTGCAGCGGTGTCATTATAGAGCAGATCCACGGAGGGGAGCTGAGGACTTAAACACCCTGTGGACTGCGGAGGAGAAACATCCCCCTTTACCGCTGATAAAAAGCAGCTTTTTTTAATCGTTGCAGTCGTCGTGTGAATGCGTGCCGTACATGCATGATAGACAAAGCGTGGAGCAGAGCCCATATGGCGTTGTTAATGAAGTCCTTGTGCTAACCTACAGGCTCCCTCAGGGTCTGGACATCGCTCTGCTTTGCTAAACACCAGCGAGAGCTAAAAAAGAAACAGTTTACAGTGCTACTCAAGTGGAAGTGGCACACAGGTCAAGTATTTAAATGAGTTTTGTCTTGTTTTTTTAAGCAAAAAAAAGAAAAATAGCAGTGGAATTGTTTTATTTTTAGGAGGTTAGAAGGCTGTTCCTGTGAGGTCAGATGGGGTTTCCTAATCTTGCCTGAGCAAATTGCTCTCTTTTCCTCCCTTCTATCTGTTTTATCATCCTATTTGCAACTAAACTGAACAGACATCTTACCACCTGAGGCTCAAACCGCAAATCAGGATATTAGTTTATTTCCCCAAACTGTTTTTTTGTTTGTTTTGTTTTATTCAACCAAGTGTAAAATGAACTCCTTTTTTCATTTCCTTATTCTTTAATACAGCAACTCGTCTTTTAGATCTAAATTCTTAAGCTCGAGCCCTCATGAAACCCCCCATCAGAACGTGCTCTTGATATTTCAGAAATGACAGGCTGTCATTGGGATTCGTCATTTGGAAGATTTTGAGGAAGTTCCCCCGGTAGCAGTGAAAGGCAGAAATGTGGTGCAGCTGTGTGCCTGCCCTCTAAAAGTCCTTTACAGCTGCTTGGCAGAATAACTGACGTGGCTGTTTTTAGTTTCCAACAGGGCTCCTCGTTTAGGTGACTCTGAAAAACTGTGCATGTACGCACGATAGTAAACACAACAGTTTTACATTGTGGAACATGACAAGCTATATATCCTATACTTGGCAAATTTGCAGGATGTAGTAGGAATACCCATAGTGATATTGGGACTACGTTAGTGGGTCAGTCAGGTAATTTGCAGTGTGTTTAATAAATAAAACCCCCAGTCCATCCTTTCTATGAAGTTATTATTATAACTAAGTTCAGGAACAAGACCACGCCCCGCTCCCTCTCACTAATTCAAAGCCTCACAGCAAGAAGGTCCTGGGTTACGAACTTCAAGCCGTCCCAGGTCCTTTCTGTGGAACCACCAGCCTTGCTCATCGAGACGTACCCCCACCCTGAGTCTCCATCCCCGGGTTCCTAGACGCTCCAGCCTCAACTCAACTCCAACCAGTCACCATTCATCCAGTTCATCCACCCTCTCTCATCCCTCCCCTCGACCCCTACCATCCCTCTGTACACGACTTTGACCAACATCCGGCTTCCATCGACCCCTTCTCCTGGACCCTAGCATCCCATCACTATCAACCCTCATCCTATTCTTTCCTGAATCTTCTTGCCAATCCAAATAAACCATTTAAAACTATACAGAAATGGCGTGGTCTTAGCTAGCGAATCAACCTCTAATAGAGCAGAGCTTCCATTAACTGATTGGCATCAGCGTCTTCATTCATACTTCACCATCTGCGTGTCGTTCATCAGCTGTTTGGCCAGCAGCCGACTGGTGACGTCCAATCATGCTTTCATGCAGGTGTGCACAGCAGCCTTTATACTCTTGACTCCTCTCAATGAAAACTCTGTTGACACCTTCATACCAACTGTTGCTGCTGTAGCTCTCTAGACTTCCTCTTTATATGCGAAGTGTTTTGGTATTTTTTTTACATTTGACCTTAACTTGACATTTTTAAGACTTAATGTTCATGTTCGTGAATATGTAATTCAGAATCTCACATTCAAACTCCCTCAAGAGGAGGAGAGCTGTTTCTTCCAAATCTGATTCACCCAACTGTATAAATAGTCAATTGCTTGACATATGTCACTCTGAATGAGTGAGGTTTATGACTTTATGATAGATCCAATAGACTGTGATTTTCAATTGTTCCAAACTTTGTTCCATCAAAGTCATTGAGTTCACAGTCAAACACTTTGCCAGTAGAAGACACAGAGCACAAAAACCCTCTAACTAGATGTGACACCCATCACTATAATTAGATTTAAGATGGTATTTTGGCATTTTTTGCCTTTATTAGATAGTTGAAAGTGCAGAGAGACAGGAAGTGGGTAGAGAGAAGGGTAAATGCAACAAGGTCCAAGCTGTGGACACTGCAGTTATGTGTTATGTGTCATAACCAGTAGACCACTGGTGCACCCCAATCACTGCAATATTGACCCTGCCAACAGCCCCTTAGGGATCAAGTCTTTGTCTCTGTTCTGTGTTCATAGTTATGACTAAAAGTACTGTGCATGAATCCAAGACATAAATATTAATAACTGAATAATAATTTATATAATAAAGTAAGAAATATCGTCAAACTAGAAATCTTAAAAGCAGACCACTTCTTAAATCAAACCCCAGGCTGATTGACCAAAACTGATCTCTCTACCATCTACGTCTCTATCTAACAAATGTCAATAATGTGTCCTGTAGTCATGTCTAGAAACCATGTGGCAGACACCAGTACCTCTGCTGGTGATGCTCTCCTGGTTGACCTCACTGAGGTGAGCAACGCTGCCCTGGTTGGAGCCAGCTCCCATACTCTCCCCGTCCATCGAGTTCCAGCCGAACAGAGTCGCCTCAGAGATCGCAAACTGCTGCATGATGCCTGAGGGGGGAGGAAGTACTGATATTAACAACAGCAGCGTGTTCCAATAATAGGAAGACCCCTTAACTCACTGGAACACACTCTGAGATACAGTACAGCTTTACTAACACATACAGAAATTAATTAGTAATAAAAACAAACAAACAAGAGGTAACAATAGTCATTAACACGGCCAAACAGGAGATTTTTTTGGGGGGGAAGAGGCAAAGGAGAAGAATACTCAGTGTTTATTCCAAGTGTGTAAATGTTGTACACAAATAAATGTGTGTAAGTAACTGTCAAAAATTATTTATTTAATTTTGCAAGATGTAGCAGATGGGCCAGAACCAATTAGATTTTCCAAACATTACTGAATAAAAACAGTGCACCAGTGGGGCAAATCTTCCTTGTGATAAATCTTTGCCAGTTTGTCCATTTTGGGACTCTCTAAAATGAAAATGGTATTTCAGCTTTTGTTGTTATTATACGGGCGATCTGAAAAGCCAAAATACTTAAAATCGTCTCTTAAGGGGCAATTTGAAGTGAGCAAGTTTGCAATCAGAAGTACAAATAGACAATTCATTTACACACATGGAAAACAATCTAAAAATACAAATGACGATGTTAGAAAGAGTTGAAATACACAAGGATTAATGACAGAGGCCACTCCATCGCTGGCCACCAATATCCAACAACACAAAGGCAAAGTACAAGTGCATTTATCAGTGTATACGCAAGGTAAAAACATTTAAATAACTGGTCTTAAACACAGTTAACCACATGTTGTAAATTCATACTTACACCTGTACATTCAGTACCCAGATGTAAGCTCACCTGCAGCGAAGCGAGCCTCCTTCTCGCCATCACTAAGGTCGCTGTAAGCGTCATTCTCCATCCTCCTCTCCTTTTCCCTCTGCAGGTTGGTATGACCGGCGCCTCCCATCGGCCCCGCGGAGGGTTTGCCCCAGCTCTGCCACTCGATCATATGAGCGACGCGACCCTGGGCCATGGCGGTGGGCTTGGTCACCTTGTCCTTCATGGAGCGAGTCACACCTACAACAGGTACACACAAATACTGTCAAAACTACTTCTGGCCTTTGTAGTTGAGTACACCTCCGAGTGAGGCTGAAGAGGGGAAGGAGGATGATCATGAGGAAGTTTGAAATGTTGCGGGGAAACTGTTCAATGCATGAAACTATATGACGTAAATGTATTGGTGTGGACGGATTCACATAGTTCTGTGACTAGATATGAGAGTATGACCTTGCAGTGTATAAAAATACATTCAGTAGTCCGCCGAAATTTGTTCAGTTATTGACTTGAATACAATTTAACCACTGTATATGTCAAAAGCAGCAGTTTTCCTCTCTGTTATCTTTATTTATCCAGAGTATTTTTCCAGACTCATCCTTCAAACTCGTCTAATATTTTGTTATTCTGCTGATGTGTTCGGCCCCAGCTTTCTTTAAACTAATCAAGTACTAGACACACTTGCCATACAAGTGAAATGACCTTTTGTTCAGAGTTCAAAATACCGACCTCTTTAGGATCTAATTAACAATTAGATCAGTCGTTTCAGCCGACAACATGAACATACTACTGCGTTAATCTTGTGTGATCAAATACACGAACTGATTAATTTCTTGCAGACTTTGTAAAATCCTGCTTAATTTTTGAGTGAGTGGATGGACAGGTGGTGAACGGGTCAGAGGTGAGATGACGAGGCGGTAACCACAGTGACCAGATGGATGCCTTTGCGCTCGTTAAAGTTTGTTAAAATAAACAGAAAAGGACAAGTATGACAGCTGAAACGCTGACGAATCCGTATTAATAATTAATGCCATTACTCATCTCCCGGTAAACAGAATAAATGAGATTCATTAGACTTTACGTAATTAAAAACGTGTTACAGAGACTAAGACAGGCAGAGGAAAGTAATCCAGAACGTCGAGAGCGGTCCACTGGCAAATCTCTGCCCAATTAAGATGCAAATACAGGATTCAAACAGGGGACATATTCACTGAGTCAAATGCTTGCTGAGAGGCTGATCGATAAAAAATTAAATTAAAATCAAACAGGCATGAATAAACAGAGACAGAGCTTCGGAAATTGCTCCCTCGGTCCGTGGGGCAAGTTACAGGCTGGGTTATAAATAGAAACAGTTTTTCCCCTTAGACAAAGAGAGCCAATCTCATTTGAAAATCAAACACTCCCTGCAGAGTCTAATTGGGGATGGAAATTGGAATGGAAAGAATGGAAATGGAGGGAGGGTGTTGGGGTCTATTCAAAGGCTCCAAAAAAAAATAACACTATACACTGTTAAATGATATCAACAGATTTATTTAAAGTGCACCAGACACAACAGGGAAAAAAAACACTTAAGAGATACTACACTTAAACACTACAAAAGCACAGAGCACTACAGTTTGAAGCACAAAAGCACGAGATAGCACAAAAGAGGCACCAGCCACTCAGTAGGCACGACACTGCACAAAAGAATCACTGCTTCACAAATATCCACCAGCACTGCCACATTACAGATACACTACATTTCCCAACACGCCTGTGGAGATGCTTCGGTAAGTAATTAAAGTAAGTAATCCCACTTACTTTAGTTCCTTTTGAAATCATAGATCGGATTGGGTTTCCATCAATGACTCCCGCGAAATATGTCTGTCATTGACGTCTGTAGTTGATATCAATGGAAGAGGGGGGGGGGGAGTAGGGAGTGATATAGGAAGGGGCACCCACAGGGGCGGCCATGTTGGTTCCAAGCTCCTCCTCCTCCTCCTCCTCCTTCTGCTCTCAGATGAAGTTGTCTGTTGAGCCGACGTTTCGTTTACAAGTTCTGCCATTTCTGGCAAAAGTTTAAAAGATAATTCCTGTTTTTTTTTCCCATGTGTGTCAGATGATTCTTTGGCCTGCAAGTAGTTCAAAAACCAGGTGAAAGTAGAAGCAGATTGTAGTTTTTTATGAAACTACAGAGAGATTAATTGGTTAAGTAAGGCCTGCGGGGAGCTTTGGACATTCTGGTGGTGGATAATATAATGTCAACATACCCGGTTTGAGTCTGGCTGCAGATCTCTGTTGTATGTCATTCAGCTTCTTTCTCCCTTTATTTCCGTTCAGCTCTATACTCTCCACTGTCTAATACAAGCATGAAATGCCCCGAAAGGTTCTAAAAATCCTTAATGGGGTCAAAGAATCTTTTTTTTTTTGCCTTACTAGCAACATTGAATAGCAATGGAGAAGTGTTCAAGGCCTGCATGCTCTAGGAAGATCATTTAGTTAATGATCAGCTAATTAGCTAGCTAATGGAGTTTGGAAGGTTAGCTAACCTACATAGTTTTGTGTGGGGGTGTTGCATTTATCTCCATTTGCAAGAGCAGTAGATTCAGTGGATGCTTAAACACTGCAGAGCGGTGAGAGGGAACATGTTACAACTGTGGAAAGTTTTCATGGAATTTCTTTCTTGAGAATGGTGGGGTAAACAGTAGAGTGTTAACATTACACAGTAATCTATAAACAATGTGCACTTGCACACGTTTGAGCAACAGCGTATTTCATCGCTGAATGATGCTGTAATTTCGCCGTCTGCATCGGAGCCTCCATTTCGCCAGCAAAGAAGTCTCATTTAAAAGAAATGTACGGCTGCATTTTTTATGCAATGATAACATCACTCTGAAGGATACCTGGCTCACCAACATGTTGTCATCCAAGGTCGTCAAATACCAACGCTTCGTCACGCCCCTCCGGCGTCTCATACAGACGCTAGAGGAAGCCTTCTGCGTTGGTATCAGACGCTGAGGGGCGTGACAGAGTGTCAGTATTTGACACCCTGGGAATAAGAACAGGCTGAGCTCACTCATTTAATCTTAAAGTCTCCCTCCACTTGAGAATGTGTTTCACACACTCACATTCATCTGCTGAGAGTGGAAGGTTTCTCTGTGCTCAGTGAAAATCCAACTAGTTTTGAACCCGGTCCTGGTCCAATATTCAACTTATACAAGTGTGATGTGGAAACTTGAAGCTTTGAAGTAGAAGACATCTTGTGTCCAGATGTTAAACTTTTGAGATGAACAATATCTACATATTTATAGATTCTAAGAATTTTTAAGTAGATGCCATTTTAACTATTTTAACCTGGTGTTTATACTTTTTTTTCTTGAAAACCCATATCAGACACACATTATTATTCCAAGTAGGGCATTTTTGTTTGTCTTGATACATGTGAGGAGGACATCTTTAACTTAACCAATAAGCCTCTGCTTTCATACTTTATCAGCCTCTGAGAGAAAAGTTAGCAGAAAGATAAAACTCTATCCTGCAAAGATGACTGAAATGCTAAATGAATAGTAACCCTTAACAGATTTAAAATACGTGGATTTAAATACCCCAAAGACTCTCATGTACATTGTAGCAGCTCCGGCAGGAAATAGTGGTTGATTTTGTCTGATGATTATTGTTAAACCAAAGCACACATTGGTCTTTCATTTGGCTTGCGCTCTACTCTGACGCCAAGAAACCATCTGAGCATCACAGGCAAAGAAACCAAAAATTATCTTTTTTTTTATACAATAGGGAAACAAAGTTTAGTCCCCGTAAGTGCTCAACAACAACTTCATCCTTGACTTCCTGTGGAGCATGTGGAGGCAACATGGGGGCTGTTTTACCATCTAGCAGCACAGACACACACCTGACACACCTGACAGAGAGGACTTAGCCAGGGCACCGATCCCATAGGTGTTGTTGGGCTTCCTCTTGAGACGAGGCAGAATGGAAGTTGTGTCCTCCATGGACAACTAAAGAGAGAGGGGGGGAAGGAGGATGAGATGTAGTCGGAGTAGAGAAGAACAGGAAAACAAGGAATAGAAACAGAAATCGAGGTGAGGAGAGAGTGTAGATAACAGGATAAAAAAAAAAGAAAAAAGTGTGCAATGAAGTGAAAGGACAGAGAGAGAAAGAGAGAAATGCGAGGAAATGGAATAAAAGAAATTGAGGTGACGAGAGCAGATGATTGAAGATCCAGAAAGTAGTTTGAGGGGCGTAGAAGAAGAAAGGAAGGAGGTTATAATAGAGGGAATAAGAAAGAAGGATTAATTATTTGAACACCTTGTAAATGGCTAACAGGGATCATTGATTGAAAAGAAGAGAACCATATATATAAAAAAGGAAAACGGATGTTTAAATGGCGATTCAAAACTAACATAAAAGGACAACAGAGAGTCTTTCATAGGCATAGAAACCAAAAACTGTCATAAAATCATCATGAAAAACTGGACGATATGGAACAATGACTGACTGATGAAGCGTTGTCTTTCGTATAGTACAAAGATTACATATGATTTAAGTTGTTAAAAGCTGTGATAGATGGTTAAATAGTAGAAACAGCAGTCAAGAGATGTATTGATTAAAGGTGCAGTGTGTAGAATTCAGTGGCATCTAGTGGAACAGACTATTTTATAAGTATGTTTTAATTAGTGTGTAATCACCTAGAAATAAGAGTCATTGTGTTTCTGTTACCTTATAATGAGCCCTTTATATCTAGAGAGGGAGCAGGTCCTCTTCCACGGAGCCCGCCGTGTTTCTACAGTAGCCCAGAAACTAAATCCACTAAATCCTACACACTGCACCTTTAATACAGGTACAGTATGTTTTAGCAGGAGCTACTTCCTCTCACAGCGAATATGAAAGAAACAGCGGCTCCTGTTGCTCAAAAACCATTTTGTTGACCTTGACAGGACTCACTGTGTTGCCTGTGACTGGTAATATTACTAGAGCTGCAACGATTAGTCGATCAATCAATTAGTAGATCAACAGGATATTTAACGGCAACTATTTTGACAATCGAATTATGGTTTTTAGTGATTTTTTGAAGCAAAAATGCCAAATATTCAGTGGTTGCAGCCTCTCAAATGTGAGAATTTGTAGCTTTTCTGTGTCATACATACACAGAAAACTGAATATCTTTGAATTTTGAACATCAAAAGCAAAGACTTTCGAAGACGCCACCTTGAGCTTTAAGAAATTATGACAAAATGATTAATCGATTAGTCAAAAAATCCGGTCAGATTAATCAACAATTAATAAAATGCCCTCATATATCTCCACCTTGAAGTGGAAAAAACTGCAAAAGCTGATGTGAAAAACATAAAGCAATAAGAAACATGAAGTGAAAACCCATTAAAAACATCAGTCTCTAATCACAGTGTGATGTTGCTTTAGAAGTGTGTAGTGTATGAGGTTAAATGCACCTATTAAACATATCCCACATGTTGCTCCTCTCCCAACACACTTCAAGAGATCAATCAGTTTTTTTGAGGATTTAAAGAACTATTTTTAAATCCGGAAACAGGAGAATCAGGTTTGTAGATACTCCATCAGATCACTAAGATTAAGCACGCTCGGGTGTGCAGCACATCAACCCGAAATTGGCTCATGCTCATCATGTGATTTCTACTGTACTTCCTGGCGCCAGCGCTCATGGCAAACCAACCAGCAAACTAATGAACACACAGACAGAGCCTGGCTCTTAATGAGGTCCTCCCAACAACTAATTACAGTAGAAAATAGTAGGAAAAACATGTGGACTCTGTTACACTGGGGGATTCTGCCATAGATGTGATGTAATATATTGAGTTAAAGTGCATTAATTACAGTATAAAGGCAAACTGATGTTATCTGGTCCCTTTGTGGTGTGCAGGAAGGGTATCATTCCTGTGTTATCCTATCTGCCGTAGACTTTCTGTATGTAACAGTAACATTAAATGATCTCATAATCAGTCTCCAGTCATGTCTTTTACCTCCAATTGTCATGTGTCCACTGTACATTTTTTTTAAAACAAACATAACATGAAAAACAGTGATGTGTAACAAAGCTGAGATCTGGAGAAATTGTAACAATTAGTGCAGCAGCATTGTGGGCTCTCATCATCATTCAGATCAGTTCAATATGAGGTGATAGGTCTGAGCATTGGCACTGGTGTTCAATTCTTCACCACTGGCAGGACAGCTACTGTTCAAGAATCAAGATTTTTTATTTTATGAAATGAAAGTAAACTGAAACACTGCGGCTCTGTTTCAGCTCATTGTGTTGGTTTTACATCATATCTACTGTATGGTTCAGTCTCAGTTCTCCATCAAAACCCTTTTCTTTCAAGAAACAAATAAGAGAAAGCAACGTTATGTAACAGCAGAAAGACACAGTTAGCGACTCACTGGTGAAGAAAGGTGAATATCTAGAAGTTGTTTGCGACCAAACCAGAGCTATAAGGAGAGTGTATACTGGTGGACAGTGGTGGATGTGTAAGTTGGTAATGTGATAATATGTCAGCGCTTTGTGTTCATCTGAACTGCTGCTGTTACAGCTGCATCAAATGATGCAGCTGTAACAGCAGTGACTTTGCTAATCAGTGGAGCAGTGAACAATATATCAAGGCCAATTCACTGTTGTTGCATAGACGGACAGCTGTGGACATACAGACATGCATGTGCTTTTGTACATACTCCATTCAGGAGTCTGTGTACGCAAACACACCACAAGGTGGCGACCTCACAACAATGTATGATCACAGATTTTGGGCTGTGCTCTGATGTTTGCATAGAGGTTCACGCAGACCATAGCCTGTATATAAAGATGGACTTAGCGAGGTGTCACCTGTTGGTTTTCATTGGAGCTGGTTTGAAGTCCAGAGTTGCAGCTTATGGTTGGCGCCATCTTTTCTGTTTGGAGCCAGGCCCTTCCAGATAAGGAGTGTTGGGTGTTGCCTTTCACACTCTTGAAACACGCCTCGCTACCTCGATCCCAAGCTAACACTAGCTTCCTAGGAACACTGAGCAATTGTCACTTGGGCTAACATTAGCAACTTTAGCTAAATTGTGCTAAATTGTGACAAACGGCAGACATCAAAGCTATTATAAGTCTTCAAATCTTATTAACGGAGCAATAATATCCAAAATGACCACCAGCACACTGATCAGAGGGCCTGAATTTAGAGATTTAGACCATAAAGACTCTGAAAAAAACGATTGACTTAGTATTTCTAAGTTACTTAAGAGAAGTTGAGGCTTTTTGAACGGGAGTCAGTTGGAGCATCTAGCGGCCGTCGGTGGCACTTTAAGGTTATTCTGTATTAGCTTCAGGAGGTTGGCGCTTGGCACAGACCCTCACAGCCATGTGGATGCTATGAATTGGCCTTTTCTCGTGAATTGCAGAGAGGAACACTCCGCCTCCTTGTGATTGTGAACTGCCGTCACTTTTGTAGTATAATATTTTGCTATGGAAACAAGCATCTCTCTTCCATTTCAAAGCATGACATGCTGTGAGACAAGTTTGATAAATCTAACTCCATAACTGCTAACAAATTAGCGAGCACTTAACATAACAATGCAAAGTTGTTGCATTGTTGGTTAGAAAAACAAATCAAACAAGCTTTTTTTTTGTTTGATTTTTTTTTTTTGTGCTTGTACAGAAATCCTTTGGGTCAGCAAAGAATTTCACCAGACCTCCGTCGGTTGAACCAGAAGTGTGTCTATGTGAGATTATTTGCGTCCAGGTCTTATTTTTTTTGAGCAAATAAATTCTGCTTAAGGTACAGAATCAGCTCAGTAGCGATGCACTTCACCATGCAGTGCTTTCAGTAAAAAACTGGGACTTGTACAAAGGCTTCAGCTGCGGATAAGATAAGCTTATTACAGCCTATTATCTGTGACTCTATATATATATATATATATATTTATATATATATATATATATGAAGCTTGCAGTACAGTAGATTAGCAGAGGGCCGAGAGAGGAGACGGATGGAAGCGAGGAGAGTTTACAGGGAGAAAAAGAAAAAGTCGGGGATAAGAGAGAGAGAGAGGGTGTGGGAGAGAGAGATAAGAGGCAAGGAAAGGGTGGAAGGATAAACGAGTGGGATGTCAACTTATGTACTCAAAGCCCGAACTCAGGTAGCGGAGGAGCGATGGAGGAGGGGGGGGTGATGACGAGAAGAGAAGAGAAGAGATTTTTTTTGGGGGGGGGGGGAGAGAAAGAAAGGAAGGAGATTTAAACAAGGAGACTTACATTGATTCCTTCCCAGGGAAACTCGGCACAGCCATGCTGGGGGAGGGAGAAGAGGGGAGAGGAGGGGGAGGGAGGAGAAAAAGTGTAGGAAAGTATAGAAAAGGAGGGAAGAAAGGAATGAGATTTAAAAGAGAGAAATGGTGACATATAAACTGGTCTTAAGCCTTAGTCCCAAATACACTAATTTAAACATTTACATTTTGGATAATGGAGTGTCAGCTGTTTCCGAAATATACTGAAATATAGTTTGTAAATCTTTCCTCTGACAGTTCACAAGTGTTTGGTTTTAAACTACTTTATATTTCAAGTTAACATGGTCTTAAATTGAATTAGAAATGTGATATCTTAAGAGTTTCAGTCGCTTCAGTTGTAATTTCAGAGTCCATTGTGATGCAAAATTACAAAAATGGATGGAGCACTGAGACTGCACCGTACAGTAAATAGTTCAATCCGTTCCCTCCTTTTCTACACCTTATGATTCTTTTAATGTTACTGCATCAAAATGCATGCAGGAATCATATTTAGTTGACGTAGTATTTGTGTATTATTAGCTCACAGCAACAATAAGCTTGAGAATTATAATTTTTTTGTAATGCTAACAGACACTAAAGAAGCCAGAAAACTGCACCAATTGTATTACATCATAAACATAAATACAATAACCTAATCCTGTAAGATTTAACAACATAAAAACCACTTTTATATTATTTCAATCAGCTCAGACAAAGAGGACATGAGAGCCATTTGGTGGAAAGGGAAGGGGAATACTATTTGTGTGCAGCATCTCTTTGTCCGTCTACACTGCCCAGAATGTTTAGGTAACCAATGGATACCATTCAGCTGGCACACTGTTGCTGGGGGCAACAGTAAATCTGACGGGTAGCCAAACCTGGACGCCATTAATTCTGTGTTCTCTTACACTTCCACATACATACACACAGACAGACAGAGGAAATCATGCATATTCATCATACTGTTAACAGACACAAAGACAGCGGAAACATTGAAATTATTATTATATAAAGTGAGAATTTAAATACCATGCTGTCAAAAGGATTTATTTCTTCTTCACATCAGGCCATTTGTCACATCACATTGCCCTTAAGACTTTCTCCTACTGGCACTTTAAGCTTGTTAGCATAGTTGTACTATATTCAGAGTCACAGATCACGGACTGCATGAGAGGTGAAACGGAAAATGCCCTAAACTTTATGTCAAAGCAAATGCCAAAACTTTTATCTCCTTTCTTCACAAAGCTGCTGCTGCTGCCACAGACGTGACTCAAATAGCTTTTACTATCTTTGTCAGGGTTTAATTTATGATCATATGAAAAAAGTTAAAAGTAGTTTTTTTTAAAACCTTTTTTAAAGCCTGTTTGCTTGTATAAAGCAGCTTTAGAGCAAAAATCTCATGCAGAACCTACTGCAGTTGACAAACTTGTGTTTACATTTTTGGATAAAAGGTCAATAAGAGAGTTGTAGTGAGTAAATAAACAACATGCTTGCAGTTTATCTGTTGCTATATTGGCTTCCCAGTTTGCCATGAAGCTAGCTAACGTCGTTGCTTGTCAGTAGAGTGGAAGATAGCTGATGGGTTGTTAATGTATATGACTAACTGATGTAACGGTGCAGTAAATAACATGTCATTAACTTGCATTTCAGAACAGTACGTGTTAGTGCAGTTACAGTTAGGGATGCACGATATTGGATTTTTTGACGATATCCGATATGCCGATATTTCTAACTCATTGTGGCCGATTGCCGATACTGATATATGCACATATGCTAGCGGAGCGTTAGCCAGCCGCAGCATGACTGGAGGGAAGCGCAGCCAGCTATCCTCCCAGCTAACGTTAGCTCCGGCTCTCCATGTGGATCCAACCGGAGCCCCGGTTTGTTATTCAGGTTAAAGTGGGAAGAAGCAGCAGGTCTGACAAGCAGCTGAGTGAAGTGCAGCCTGCGGAGGAAGCACCGGGACCGTCAGGGTGACACAGTCCGTCGAGGGAAGCACAGTCAGGTAAATGCTGATATTTCATTTTAGAGCGATTATCGGCCGATACCGATGACGTGCCGATAATATCGTGCATCCCTAGTTACAGTCTATGCATTGGAAACATGTCTGATGTGTTTAAAACTCCATCACTGCATCAGTTCAATGCATCATTAAATATTTGTTTTTTAAACCCCTTTTTTCAATCTGTTGACATCAATAGAGTCATGGATTCAGGGTTTTTGGACTCTAGTTTTGTGTTTGGGGGTTTCTGGTTTTATATGTTGCAGATGGAGGTTGAAGTGTTGTGTGTTTGGGTTAGGCTTCATGTATATTCTTGGATGGGTTGGTGTATGCTGGTTTGTATCAAGAGGTTTTGTGTTCCAGTGTTTGTTTTGCCCTTTCACACACCTGCCCTGCATCTAGCCTCGTCACCCCTGCCCTGCTCCCCGTGTCTCCCCCCCCAGCCAATCACCTCCTTGCCTCTTGCCCTGTCTAGTCACCTGTTACCCATTTCCTCATTAGTTCAGTTTGTATTTTAGCCCTGGTTTTCTGTTCAGTCTTTACTGGATCCTCTGTTCTGTTCAGTTTGTTCTGCTCCTGTTCAGCGTCATTCAGTTTGTTCTGCCTGCAGTCAAGCCTTAAAGACTTTATTCTTCAGCTTCGCTCAGCTTGAAGTCTCTTATATTTGACTCTGTTCCTGCTGCTCTTCATGACAAATAACGTTTGGAAAATGCTTTTCTGTAACTTGCATTATAATGGTGGAAATAAAAGATAAAATTGTAAGATAAATTGGTAAAGTGGATAAATTAATACACGAAAAAGTCATTGGTGACTGTTATTAACTAACTATAGACTATATAGTATGCATATATTATAACAAATGTATCAAAAATCCATTTAGCCCAATATCTATTTTTGTTTTAACTATAAAGGAGAATCTTTGCTTACTAGACAATTTAATCAACAATAATAATGATAATTCCAGTGAAGTTTACTGTTGTCATTGCTGTTAGTTATATTTTTGACAATAAAACAAGTTTACTTTTTAACTGCATAATGTCTCCACATTTGAGATGTTGGAACCAGCAAACGTTGATCAGAATCTCATCTTATTTCAGTCCCAACTGTGTGATTTCAGACGACACCAGAGGCCTGCTACTATGAAGCAGGATTTGGGGTTAGTGAGATAACTTCAGACTTCAGAGGATCAGATCACAACCTGTCAACACTCCGACCACTGACCAATCAGATCACTGGAAACCTACAAGATCCCGACATGGACAGAAGTCTTGAGTTTACAATAAAGTGACAAGTAAAAAGGAGCAATATATATTTTTATAGTTCAGTAGAAACATTTTATTGTTCCAGGCTTTCTATTTCTACTCTGGTTTTAAAACAGAACTTCTAACAAACAGAGAGATCGTTTATGACTCTAAACACATAATGATGATTTTAGCTGCATTTTAAAGTTCAGAACAACATGAATCAACTGTGTGATGATAACTGCAAATAAAAACGAAAGATTGTCTTTTATTAGAAAAATAATCCACACACTGTTAATTGGCTCCCGTTATTATAAATGCAACATTTGGGTCAGATAGACTCATCAGTCATTAACTACTTTCTTTCTTTTTTTTATGTGACATATTCAGAATGATTTCTTCATCATCCAACTAAATAGCAAAAAATACTACATCTACATCTTCTCATTCTGTTGTATGATTACAGGCTTCGTTGAATATGGCACTTTTCTGTCCCTAAATCAGAAGTTTTCCGCAGGTTCTTGGTATCACTGTTTCATCTCATATCATGAAGTACTTCATTTATGGATCTGATGATGTCACTCGTAGTTAACAACCCCTCCTCTTTCACGTGAACGCGCTTGTAGCTGGATACAGGCCTCTAGTGTATTTTTACATGGACATCTTTAGGCTGTAAAGGTGTGTGTGTGTGTGTGTGTGTGTTGTTGTACAACAGATACTCTTTCTTCAATATCTATAACGTAACAGAGCAGGTCAGGATCCTTTTTCATATAATAACATTATTACCGCCGGTGAGATCGACTATGCACACGAGGTCATCTAAGGAAACAAAGCAAACAATAATAAAAATGCTAATAGAGTAATAACATGGCTGGTGGACGACGGACAAGCTCATTTGAATTTGGCAATAAAAGAGAGAATGAGAAACAGAAAACACGCACCAGCGGTGACACAACATTAAGATGGAGCTCGGCCTCTGTCTTTGTATTTATTCATGCTTTAATCAGCAGCTGCTGGGCACAAGTAACACTACGACCAGAATTATCCCCATGAATGAATTTTGTTCTGACTCTGATTTAAACCCTCACCGCCCTGATAAACATTTTCCATCTGGTGTCAAATACAGGGGGATGGTTAGCGGACACCAACAGCTAAAATTAATTCTGTCTTCCTGCTGCGGGCCCCCTCTTTTTTTTTTTGCTTTCTGGGAAGCATCGATGTAATATTCATGTCAGAGATGTTTATTTTCATGACAAGTGAATGAGGAATAAGAATAATCCCTCTCTAACAAAAGCAGCCAATGAGATGGCAGAGGGATTTAGCAAAGCCTCGCACAAGTCACCAGTCGCCTTTTTTTTGGGGGTTTTTTTTTGCCTCAGATCCACATTAACAAGAGCAGGGAAAGATGCTGGATCATACAGGTTTAGTAACAAGCTCACCTGGGTCAGAACCTCAGCGTCTATTCACTGAGGAGGTTTTTTCCTGAGCAAACATGCCGTTAATCACAGACACTCATTGTGTAAAACTCACACAGCTGACAGACTAAACTGAACTAATTGAATACTGTAATGCTTTATTTAATCTCAAAAAGCTAATGAACACGCTCAGCAGTGGAGCTGCAGCTCGGACTGGAGCAAATTAATCTTTCACTTTCATCAACTAAAGTAAATCGCTCACAAAGATCCAAGGCGACCGAGGAGGAATCGTCTCATTATCATTTAAAATGTAACATATATCGAATTATTACTCGTATAATCAACACTAGTGATGTATTTTTTATGCTCATTAATTTTATTTTTAGTTAAATGTTAATGTATTGAGTGTTAAAGGTGTATTGAGTCAGTTATGACCTCTGTTGGAGACATTATCTCCTATTTGTATGGAAGTTCTTGTACTTTCAGTGTTTCTACGATGCTAATTGAAAAAGTTTCAGTAAAGATATCGGTACCATAAAGTGGCCCTTTATCGTGAGGTTGTAAGTTTTAACTAGTGTCTTTATTAATGGTCAATAAATTATTTGTATATCGGTAATAAATCATTAATAAGAACGACTTTAATCCAACAACAGACACTTTGACCTTCTGTAAAAGCTGCAGAGCATCTGGAACACAATGTTTTTATTGATATTTACAGCTGTAGCCTTTGATGGATTGTTGTAATAATCCTTTATTTATGTATCATTAGCATATGTAACTGCAGACAGGTTGGTTTATTAGTAAATTCAGCCTTGAGTGTCTGCATGAGACAAAGTGTCAGTATTTGACAACAAGGATCCATCAAGTCACTACTGAAAACACCAAATAGAGGATGATCTACTTCAGTTTGAAGGTCTACCTCTGTTTGGTGCTTTTTTTAAAATCTAAAATGTGTGCTGAGGGATCAGTTTAGGGCGCAGAGATGCTCCACAGAACGATTTAGAGGCTCTTTTGTGTCCACAGCTGTGAGACCTTTGAATGATGACATGTGATACTTGCTTGTTTCCTGAGAGACGGGTTGTGCTTTCGACATAGTAATAGTAGTAGTAGTAGTAGTAGTAAGGTCTTTTTTATATGTATTCTTTTTGGATGTGTTCATTTTAAAGGTTTTTTTTTCATATTTATGTTCTGCTTTACTGGGTCTGATTTATTATCTAGGCAGAATCCGATCTTTTGTTATTTGTCACTGTGCAACCAAGGGCAACCAAACCAGTCATCTACCTATCAATCAAGTCTGTGTATGTACAGTGAATGTTCATTTATATTTAAATCTTGTAACTACATTTAAACAATCCAATAACTACCTAACACCTCTCATATTTATATACTCATTTATGCTGGACTGGTTTCTCTGCACTTTTTTAATTGAATACACTACAAATTTCCTTCAAACTAGATTCTTTTGATTCCTCTTAGAGATTTTAAAGCTTCATTATCTGATGTCTGTTATTTGTTGATTGTGGTTGTCTGGCTGTAGTTGTGTTGTTTCTGTACGCTGGTTGTCTGATTATGGTTGATTCTTGTTCTCGGGTCTCAATCTCAATGACACAACCTGATTTAAATATTAAGTAAGAAATAAAAAAATAAATACTTGTTTGTCAACTGATTTTGAAGGTCAAAGGTCAAACTGTCCAGACAAAGCAAGATAAACACTAGCCAAAGGGATTTTTCACAACCTGGCAACCCAAAGTTATTAATGACTTATTACTAATCCGTAAAGCATTTCTCAACCATTAATTAAGCTATTAATCACAACGTATACATTATTTATAAAGGATGACCTAATAGACAGTAGTACCAAGAGTATTTCTATTATTACGTACCAAAGATACAGCACAGTGAATCTTAAAAAAAGCAGCAGCTAATCATTCAGTCCTTGGTATTGATCAACGACCCTGCCAACCGCTGCAGATAAATTATCATCATTTTATGCCACGGAGCAGAAAACTGAAGACATTACCCTCTCAATTATTCAGCTAATACTAACCCAACAGGGTTCAGGGTCAGTGTGCTGCTCACATAAATGAATTAATAACTGTGTGTGTGGGAGGTTTCAACCGTGATTTATCATGGTCAAATGTGTGAGGAGACGCAAGTGATGTCATCAATGTCCTTGGACTGTGTGTTGTGTTGTGTTAGAGGTTGCAGGATTTGGATTCACAAACACCCCTCAGTATGTGTGAATGTTAAGCTCTCACGGTCAACTGAGGACAAAAAAAAAAATCAGACGTCATCATCACTGACTCTATAAAGTAATAGCGGAGCTCTTCCCCCCCCCCAGAAGCCTTGTCGCTCGCGGCCCTCCTCTCCTAAATCGAAGTGAGACGCGGCGGCATTGTCCGAGTCGAAACTCCAAAATCTATTCATCCACGATAACATTGACAGCCGCTCGGTGAACTGATATTGTCAGCTTCAACGTTTAACTCTGTGCTCAGATGATTAAATCAGCTCTTTATGCAAGTGGGAGTCATGCCATAAAGCGTTTTCACTGAAGAAGACCTTTTTATGCAATAATAATTCTATCTAACCAACCATTTTCTATACATACTGTATTCATCCTTTTCAAGGGGTCACAGAGTGCTGGAGCCAATCCCAGCATGCTTTGGGCTAGAGGCATAGATATATTACAGTCATAGCAGGAACTTTAACTGTGTATTTGACAAAAATGTTGAATTTTATCCTAACCCTAACCCTACCCTAACCCTAACCCCAACCCTACCCTAACCCCAACCCTACCCTAACTCCAACCCTACCCCTAACCCTACCCTAACCCTACCTTAACCCTAACCCTAACCCTAACCCTAACCCTACCCTAACCCCAACCCTACCCTAACCCTACCTTAACCCTAACCCTAACCCTAACCCTACCCTAACCCTAACCCCAACCCTACCCTAACCCCAACCCTACCCTAACTCCAACCCTACCCCTAACCCTACCCTAACCCTACCTTAACCCTAACCCTAACCCTAACCCTAACCCTACCCTACCCCTAACCCTACCCTAACCCTACCTTAACCCTAACCCTAACCCTAACCCTAACCCTAACCCTACCCTAACCCCAACCCTACCCTAACCCCAACCCTACCCTACCCCTAACCCTACCCTAACCCTACCTTAACCCTAACCCTAACCCTAACCCTAACCCTAACCCTACCCTAACCCCAACCCTAACCCTAACCCTACCCTACCCCTAACCCTACCCTAACCCTACCTTAACCCTAACCCTAACCCTAACCCTAACCCTACCCTACCCCTAACCCTACCCTAACCCTACCTTAACCCTAACCCTAACCCTAACCCTAACCCTAACCCTAACCCTACCCTAACCCCAACCCTAACCCTAACCCTACCTTAACCCTACCCTAACCCTAACCCTACCTTAACCCCAACCCTACCCTAATCCTACCCTAACCCTACCCCTGCCCTAACACTACCCTAACCCTAACCCAGGAACTTTAGCTGTGTATTTGACAAAAATGTTGAATTTTATCCCAAATTAAGAATCTTAGAAGCTGTGAAGAGTGAATTCTGGGGTTTATGGAAGTCTTTCATTTCATATTTCTTTCTCTTACATCATTATTAGTTCATTGGCCCCCTTCAGTTAAAGAGTAAAAGTTTATCAGTGGCTCAATGTGCACAAAATAATACATAATTGAAACCAGTTGTAAGGTTTTGTATCACATTGCATACAAGATAAGCAATTCTTTTAAAGTTTCGTGCTGTGGGATCATCTTGCTGGGAGAGCTGCTAATCTTTAAGGAATTTCATTAGGTTTTTTTTTTAGTTGTATGATGTAAAAATGCTGTTTCACATTGAAAATATTCAAGTCCTGGTGAAAACAGATGGAAAAACATTTAAGAATTTGAATAGAAACAGGAGCTTTCTTTGTGGTTTCATCTATCAGTAACTCATTTGATGCCATGTGTGTTTCCTGGACTGAAAAAAAAACCAACTGCTAATGGCGCTAAATTAAGTCTTGACATCAGCTGCAGCTAAATCTCAGTGAGATCTGTTTGTTGTTTTCCATCCTTGTAATAATACTTGTGTGAGTTTGGAAGGCGTGTATCCTCCGAGGAGATCTGATAGGAGCACTCAGTATCGATCTGACTTTTAGTGGAACCACAAACAGGCTGATGTTTCAGGCTAATGTACCTTTTTGCTGAGCCCGAAGCTGCTGGGATGTTCTTCTTCTTCACTTTAGTGGACAGAGTTTCATGTGTTAATGTGAGTCCAGCGTGATGAGCTCATAGCTTTGATTACTGTGTTTGTTCATCTACTAGAAGTATATTGTTTGTATTATGTGTCTAAATATGCTAAAGTATATTAAAGTATATTAATGAATGTAGGGCTGCTAACAATTGCTAACATATACAACTAAGAGCAGCAAATCCCTTTAAAAGTGACTGAGGCAATTAATCAATTATCAATATAGTAGATCAACTAATCATTGCAGCTCTAAATGAATGTTCATATGTCTGTAATGGTTAGCAGTGAGTCTGATGATTTAATAATGATCTTGCACAAAACTAATTGAATCTGATATATCAAACACACCATTATAATTAATAACAGATTAGTTAAGAATTACTAATGACATTAGTTATTATAAGTCCTTGTGCATGTAAAGTTATCAAGAACCCAGAGAGAATTATCAAATAGAAATGTGAAGAAGTAGAGGAGGGTCCTTCAGTTCCCAGATCAGATTCTTATCATGAGCTGAAGACTTTCTATTAACATCAGCTCCCACACAGAGGATATAAAGAGTTTAAATGATGCTGCACAGTTGTCTTCATTTCTTATTTGTTAACACTTTACCTATTTAGCATTTATAAACAGTTAATAAATGGTTTATAACACATTATAATGTAGTTGTAAGCAGATATAAGTGTTTATCAATGTATTTGTTAACAACTACAACTCCTCCCATAACTGGGGACTGCTGTTTAAACAGATAATAAATGACAATATAGTAAAACATAGTTGTAATAACATAAAATATATCTTCATAAAGAAGATATAATTGCTGACAAATACTCTACACACTTAAAATGTCCTTATATCTGCTCATAACTACATTATAGTGTCATAAACCATTTATTAAATGTTTATATACTGCTTATGAATGTTAAATTGGTAAATTAATAAAGTGTTACCTGCTATTTTAATAATAGGGAAAGTTTGTAATCATCTGAATCTGGATTTACAGTACTGTGAAAGCCCAAAAGTCATAGTTTTAATTGAAAGAGACACATGGAGGATACTGAGATGTTCATAAAGCTGAATTTTCTGCAGACTTCTCCTTCATTCGTCCTCCTCTCTCTGGTTAATGTTGAAGAACCAAAACTAAAAAGGAATAACGTGACAGTTTTTCATTTGTTTCTCACCAATAAAACCCAAAAGTGGCCGAACTCCAAATCTGTCGTCTTCAGTTCAGATTTCTGAGTTTGTCACGTCCAGTTTGTAAAGTGCAAAGACTAGATTAAAAACTTGTAGCTCCCGTACAATTGCTCTGCTTGTATCTCTGAGTCTGTTGTATGACTCAGAGATGTATGATGATGATGATGATGTTTCCATTTCTGGTCAGAAGGTTTGAATTCTGAGTCTGTGCTATTCAATTAACTCTTGCACATTCAGTCTGTATTTCTTATCAAATCTTTTTTTAATAGCCTGTTTCTAAGTCTGGGTGTATAATATTTATTTTATTTGTCAGTCTTTATAGTGTTTGTTGCTCTTGGTCCAGAGCCCCACTGTTTTCTGAGTCTGAATCATCTCTCTGAGCTCCTGTTTATTATATTCTGTCAAATCCCTCTCCACCCGCTGGCCTCTCCCTCTCTGCAGGTCTATAAATTACACAGAGGAGACATGTTTGTGAAAGTAAACAACTCGAAGGCTGCCACAGGATCGGCGCTCAACAGGAGCAGCGGCGCTTGATCAAAAAAAACGAATTCCGCTAGTGATGCCGAAGCCACCGAATATCACATGTGCGATATTTTCTGTTGTTGGCAGGAGCGTAGAGAGGAGGCAGAGAGCCAGGAAGCAACAGGATTTATGAGAAATGTGACCAGGACTCACTTGTAAACCGTAATTAACTTATAATGTAATATGGTGATGTCAACAAATGCACCTTTTATAAAGTAATAAAACTACTGGTGCATGTTCGCCTTCCTGACATCGCCCTAAAAGTATAAATGACAACACTGAAGAAAAAGAAAAGCAGTAGCCAGTGATGGAAAAAAAACCAATAAGATGGATGTCTCTGTTTTTGTCTCTCTCTCTCTCTCTCTTTCTCCCTCTTTCCGCTGCTCTCTCTATCTCTCTCTCTCTCTCCCCGGGGTCCACAGCTGAAAAGTGATACATGGCTCAGTAATGGTCTGAACCCTGGGGAGAGCGGCTCTGTGGCCTTGGTAAGAGACTATCAACACACACACACACACCCAGTCACGCACAGCTAGTCACGGGCGTGTTGGCATACACACACACACACACACACACACACACAGGTTTGACTAATATGAGCTTTTGAAGGCTGACGCTAATATATCTTCAACCCTTTGTTTTTTCATTTTCTTGCCAGATATTGAGACATATTCAGTAGTTCTCGCTTGAAAAGACTCGGAAACAGCACCATCGAACAGTAAAACGTTTGATTGAAACTGACACTAGTGCATTTATTTTGGTATTAGCAGTTCTTTAAGGCAGAAGCTATGTAAGACTGCTTTTGATTAAAGGATTAACTCACCAAACTCACAATTGAATACTTTATAGAGACAGTGCAGTCAGAAAATATTAATAAAGTGACACATTTTTCATTGTGTTTCTCTGTACTGCAGCACATTTGATTTAATATAAAACAATGAGGGTAAAGTGGCGACTTTCAGCTTTAATTTGACGGTGAGAGAGCTGCAGTGAAACCGGAACTTCTGTTCAAGTAAAAGGAAAACTTCATTTTAAAGCCTCTGGAAATGTGGCTTGAAATCATAAAAATGCATATACGATATCGAAGTTGAGTGTCTCATTAAGTATCCACAAAATTCTGAATGAAAATAAACATTCATAACTATTAGAAAACTTAGCTCAAAAACAGCTCATTTGGCTGCTCAAACCATTTCTCAGGACTCACATTTGATTGACAGCTCACTTTAAGCTCAAGTACCGTTTTATTTTCCATTTATTCACTAAAACGTTTTGCTGATATGGAATAAACCAAATATATCAAATGGACCCTATTTGGTTAGAAAGCTTGACTAATCAACTAACTACTGAAACAGATTAAACCACCCAAATCTATGTTTTTATTTAACTATATCTCCCAGAGTATGATGCTAATCGTTTTAGCATTCTCCATTCACATACATGAAACCGTTAGCATAGCTTGAATGTTTTGCTATTAACTACTAAATCTATCAAATGGACCCTACTTGGTTGAAAGCTTGAATAATCCATTAACTAACAAACTGGGTTAGACCACCTGAAACTGTGTTTTTATTTAACTATGCCTCCTGGAGTATGGCGCTAATCGTTTTAGCATCTTCCATTCACTTACATGAAACGGTTAGCATTAGCTTATTATCAACTATCTCAGTGGTCTACTAGTTATCTTGACTAATCGGCTAACTAGCAGACTAGACTAGACCACACATATCTGTTTTTATTGAACTATACCTTCCAGACTACGAAGCTAAGTGTTTTAGCATGTTTCATTCACTTACATGAAACGGTTAGCATTAGCATTGCTATGCTACACTTTTGAGCTACTTATCCACTCCGTGATTAATACAGATTTGGATGGTGTACCCAAGTCTGCTAGTTCGCTTAACACAGTAACTTTCAAACCATATCAGGCTAATTTGAATGAAATTAAATCTAAATTAATTTGACTCCCACTGACATTTGTAGTAACGCAAATAACTAAAATTCCAGCCTTAAAACAGAGCCTTTCTCAACTGTATGTTGTGTTGTTCACTCCATATGTTTAGAATAGGACGGTAATTGTTTTAAAAGGGATCCCATATTGTTGTTTATTCAGTATGTCTGTTCCCATAAGCCTTAAACTATCGTCATATCTGTACAAGAGATGTGAGCCTACTGGCAAGGCGAGTGGAGGTGATAAGTTCAGACATGTCTGTAACATGTCAGCAGAAATTACATCTAAAGAGTTGGAGAGTTGACTTCAAATGAGAGCATTTGTGAATATTATGTACACGGATGAAGTTACAATGAGGTAAATACCTGCGCTGCATACCAGTAAATATTAATGGGAACTTTTTGAGTTGAAAGAGCATAATTATATGCATGTTGTGAATAGGCCAGTAAATGTGCAAAGATAACATTTACGTCAATAAGAGACAGTTCCCAAGGGAAGTTGGAGGCGGATGATCAGTAATGTCACATTTTAATTTTCTGTGTATAATGAGTGAACTCCGCTAGGCCATGCGTATTGTGAGAAATGTGGAAGATGCCAAATACGATTGATACATGTTAGAGAAGTCTGAGACACCGTTGTTTTCTGAGATGAGTCATGTCTGGATTATTACCAAAATGTTGAGATCAAGCAAGGTGGGGTTCAGCAAATAAGCTCCACATTAGGAGGGGTTATGAGAGATATATTATCTAATTTATCCCAGGATCAAGGCCTCGATTTGCTTTGTATTGCTCTTTATGCAGAGTAAACCTACTCATGTTGAACTCTACCAGCTTCCAGTGTATTTCTTTGAGTCTTTCTCTTATAAGTTTTGAGTTTAATACTAAGTTGTGGGTGACCTGAAGATTTATTGGCCCATCTGAAGATTTCCCACAACAACTGAACTGAACTGGAGCTGATTTGACCAAGAATATAGGAAGTAAACTCCAGGAACACGTTTCATTTTATTTTATCAGAAGGACCAAAGAAAGAAATGCTGAAGGTTGGTGGAACCGACTCTCTATATCCAATGAACAGTTTAGGAACTGTCGCCCTTTTTTAATGTATAGCACCCATCTTTCAGCTGCATCCAACTGTGCACTATCTATACTACTGTATAGCTGCATATCGTGCAGAGGAAGCTGAGCCTTTCTCTGCTCACATCGGGTGAGAGACGGGAGACGCAGCCTGGACAAGTTGCTATCACAGGCCTGACACATTCAGACAGACAACCATTCACACCTCCGCCAATTTAGAGTCGGTGATTAAGCCGGACTTTTGACTGCGAAAGGAAACCAAAGCGCCCGCTGAGTCGAGAACATGCGAACTCCAAAAAAGACGCCAGCTGTCTGGAGGATTGAAATCCAGGATCTTCTAGCTGTGAGGCAGCAAAACGAACCAATTAGCATAAAATTAAAGTCTTCAAATGCACTATTTCTCTTTTTTTAAGATGATTTCTTTGGGAATTCTTGCCTTTATTGGAGAGTGATAGTACGGAGACAGACAGGAAGTAAGGAGGGGAATGAAAGGGGTGCAATGAGCAACAAATTAACAGTGCGATTATACGCTGTGGTGTGCTCCTTAACCACTTAGCCACCAGGACGCACCATCATATTTAATATTTCAGTGACTGTCTGAAGTCTACGGCTCACAGACGTCCCTGGTGATGCCCTGCCAGACCTTTTTCATCGAGAGCTTTTAACTTTCAATCTAGTTTTCATCACTAAAACGAATAATCAGTCGGATTGAGGTCAAGTAACTAACTCGGCCAATTAAAAAACATCCCACCGTTTGTCCGCAATGTCGTAGAAATGAGGGACTATGTATAAAAAGCGTCTGCGTGTCCGACACTGCTGATGTAACACTGATGTAAACAGCATCAAATTAAAGCTGAAAGGCAAGCATTTTAACCTTGTAGTTATTAATTCAGCTCAATATGCTGGAGTACAAAAAAAATATGTCACTGTTAACCTCAGACACACCCAAATGCTCAAACACACACACACACACATAAAAAAAAAAAACCCACTCTTCAAACATTGTGAATCTGTCTTTCAAAGTTTGCTTGAGCGACCTTTCTTGAAGCCGAGGCCCGGCCGTCTTAACAGTAAGAGGCAGTTCTGGGTGAGTAACGGCGCTTCTTTTCTCACCTCTAAAAGATTCGAGGAGACAAGAAACGACACCCTCACGCACGTCTGTCTGCGGACCGTTCACATGTTAAGAGGAGAGCCGAGGACACTGGCAGCACCTGTGTCTTTTGTATTCTGTCACAGTGACTTTCAGTGAAATGGGAAAATAGATTGAGGTGTGAAGAAACAGTGTAGGCATTTAAAAAAAAAAAAAAAAAAAAAAAAGATAATAGCATTTTACCTGATCCCCATCTTTCCGTACCGGCACCGCATCGGCTGCTGGAGAGTCAAAGAGAAAGAAGACAGAGAGGGAGAGATGAATTTAAGATAATTTTGATTATCACAAGTGCTTCAGTAGCTACTGGTATCAAACCATGAGGAGGGAAAAAAAAAAAATCCAATCCAGAATACACAACTGCTTTGTCTCCATCCATGATAAGAGAGGGCAAGTGAGGGAAGGAGAAACATGAAGATGGAAAGAGGAGAAGATAACAGTATGTCAAGCTGATTCAGCCTTCAGCATGCTCGCTGAGGGAAAATGACAACGCTGTCCAGTATCTCTCTCTCTCTCTCTCTCTCTCTCTCCCCCACTAACACACACACACACACACGCCATGCTAAAATTAGATTAATTATCCACGCCAAGCTTTGGCACACAGAGGGCACAACCAGTTTGAGTCATGAAAGCCGGAGATGATTCTAAAATATTTGAGGGCGATTAAAAGGCGACACCATTCTGCTAGTTAATATCATAAGTATAATAGTGTGCGTCTTTATTAAATTACTGCGAATAAAAAAAATTAAAAAAAGGAAACAGGCTGTTCTCAGTGTTTCTGGTCAAGCAGCAGAAACTCTGATTTAACCTTCTGCTTACACAACACGATGACCTTGAGTTTGACCTTAACGGTAAGCACTTAACAGCACTGTGGGAGAAAAAACAAGCAGCCCCCTCATTTATTTGAATGTTGTTGATGCAGAAGGGGTGCCAAAGTTGAATTCGACTCATCATTTAGCAAAACACAATGCAATGTCATCATGTTAGCCATCAAAATACATGCAAACACACAATCCTGCTACATTAACATGAATGCCATATTTCTGCTGTTCATTGCAATAAAAGAAAAAATGGCTACAAAGGAAGGGGATCCCTCTTACAGTAAGGACAGACATGTGATATGATGAGCTTGTCCTCCCAAAGGAAACACAACATAATAGGTCATAATGTCAGTCGCCAAAAACAGCCTATAGTTACGTTTGACAGACGCCATCTAGCAGCTGTAGTAATTATGACCCGCAGATGTGGTGCAGTTCAGATGACGTCGATATAATGTGACTGATTTCCATATTCTGAGGTGGCGGGTTGGGGTGGATGGTTGGATCCTAACTTGTAAAAAGTAGATTTAAGCTGTGTCTCATGTCATATGCTTCTGTTAGTACATTTTCATGTAGTACACTGTGTACTTATTGGCATAGTGCACAAACTTTGACAGGTTAGTGTCGTCTAAAATCAAACATGGCCGTTGTGCACTTACCGGAAATGACGATCGCCAATTAGCATTAGCTAGCGCTAGCATTCACGTTATCGTTTGTGCTACCAAATCATTACAGACTGCTAAATTAACCCAAAAAACATACTGATGGCTTATATCCGACAACAGTATAGTGGTGCTTAGTGCTAAAAAGTCACCGTAGTTACAACGTAGCCAAGATGGCGACCACTGAGGGTGATAAGTGTCCATAGTTCCACACTCAACGTTTTGACTGTTTTGAGTGCATTTTTCCATACTACTCAGTGTGAACACACTTATGCACTCAAAATGTGAAGTGTAAGTACAGAAGTGAAGCGATTTGAGACGCAGCATTAGTAGTTTGCTGCAGGAGACCACTGTTCGCTTCTTGTTTCCAACCGCGAGTCGGGACAGTTTTTTTAAAAACCGTAACTACAATTGTCTTGGTGTTTACTGTTGCCATGACGGTGAAGGTTGACTAACTTTAAATAGTGGCTTTAACCCACACCACGTTTCAAGTGATCATTTTAACCCAAACCATGATCTTTTCTTAATCCTAACCAGGTGGTTTTTGTGCCTAAACCTAACTAGACCTTAACCACAGCGTTGTCACGGCAATAACATCACTATTTTTTTATTAACAGTTATTTGTAACGGTTTTGGAAAACACAGACAAATGATGTTGTCTTGACGATTACTGCTGATAAAGGCGCCTGATTAGAACACGTCGTTTTTATGGTCTTTTAATTTGGAGGACTTGTTGGATCTAATGCAATAGACTGAAGAAATACATTAACTCAAAGGATGCAATTCACTATATGTCTCTCATTGTCAGCTAATCTCATGCAGAGCTAAACTAACAGTTAGAATTAGATTAGAAAGAAAAACATGATCACTGTTATTATTCTTTGGAGCCATTTTTAAACAAACTAACGTGACTAAACTCTTCATAATGAAGGAACATGTCACCCAGTGCAGCGATGTGACTCACTGACGTGTTTTTAATAGGTTTTTTTTTTTGACAACAACAGAGCTCTACAGCACAGAGGAGTAAGATATATCAGGCTTTAGATAAACACACACACAATACTTGTTAGGTTCAGTGTTGGTTTGACTCCAAACATGAGATTTGCTGACAATAAGAAAAATATCTAATCACCAGATATATCCTTTAAGAGTTGTTATTTCTGTCAGCGAGTTTACAACGTTGATCGTTGTTGAATGTTGTTGCCCTTTTTGTGGTTATTTTCCTTTCGCTACTTTTCATGGATTTAATGATTTTTCTGGCTTTGACGAGTGAAGATGGCCACGTCATCCTTAACCCATAAGAACCCGGACCCATCTCTCCTTAAAGGAAAATTATGGGGAATATAAGGAACACATTTCTGAATTTATTTTTTTTTTTAAATTCTACCTTCAGTGTCAAAGATCTGTAATGTAACATATATGTCATAACGATATTTCTCTTGTTTTATACTTGTTTTATATCAATTTGTTCAAGAAATGTGGTCAGAACAGGTTAAATGTAATACAGGACGTCTTATTACAGCATCAGAATTGTTAAATGGGTTGAAACTTACCTTTAGTAACAAAAAACACCATGGGTTCTTATGGGTTAATTCCACCAACACACTTCTGATTCTAGAGAAACAACCATCAATGAGCACAACAACTTAAACATGTTGAGTGACAGCGGTCCACTTCCCATGAGCAAGAAAACAGATTTGTTCACTATATAACTTAACATTAGATACCAAATAACACAGTAGAGCTAATGTTGCCACATTCACATCTGGATTTATGGCAGATAATAAACCACATATGTTGAGCTTTTCCAAACATCCCATCACCTACTAAAAAATTCAATAATATCTTTCCACAAAGCTCAAGAGATGTTTGAAAATTCATGGACATATAATTAGTAATTAGTTCACTTGAATCATAAAATTGCAGCAGCAGGAACTGAAGCTACATGTTGTTAGCAGCTGTGTGTTAATGCAGATGTGCCATCAAATTACTAAACTAACTCCCTTAAATGAATATTGTCACTTGTCTGTAGAGCTTTCATACAGTTTTGATGTTATATTGGATGTTGTTTTAGCTGCTGGAGCAGACGTGCTGCTGTGTAACAGTGAAAGATGTCATGGAGACAATAAATGGGAAACCAAACCAAAATACAGATGTGGTTTGATTTTGGACTGAGATATGTGGACTTGTTTTTGAGGTTTTAGTTTTTTGAACACAATGCTGTGTTATCTCTGAAAACCCTTCAACGTATTTTACAGGGTGATGGATGTTTTCTGTTTTGTTACTTTGTGTGAACAAACACTTTGAAGACGTTGCTTTGCTTTTCAGCAGCTTAAAAATGACTGAGCAGCTCTTCTATTATAGATGGTGCAGATAGATGGATAACTCTACACAGTCTGGAGAAAACGACACCGGGATTAGTGCAGCGTGTGTGTGTGTGTTAGCAGTGGAGAGATAATGAGTCGGCATCAGTGGTGGCTCAGACAGTAGAGGGTTTATATTTTAAGTGTAAGGTCACTGGTTTGATTCCCAGACTGGAAAATGTATGAAGACAAAGACGTAGAAACAGTCTCTTCTCTTCTCTTTGACAGCAACCACAGAGCTGTCAAAGCTGCGTAAATGATTTAAAAAAAACAATTATTCACAGTCTGCTTTACCTCAATAACTAAAGAATCAACAAAAATAAATTATAAGAATAAATTAGACAAAAAGATTTCAGTATGATCCTGGTTATGATCACTAAGGAGTGTTTTTATGTGTTTGTACATGTAAAAATTTAAAAAATGTAAAAATTCTGGTTGTTGGAACCCAAATAAGTCCTTGTACTGGATTTGAGAGACCTGAATATGCTAGCTTGTTTATTAAAATTAAAAAAACAAAAACAAATAAGTAACACTGTGGTTTCTAATTACTTTCAGGAATTTCTATGATGTTACATGTTGATGGTACACCAAAAACTCAGCTTTAGACCAGTTGAATATTTACTGGTATTACTTTTGTTCTTTCTTTCTTTCTTCTACTTTCTACAACTTTGTTTATTTTTGATTATTTTGCTTTTGCCGCATTTGAAAACCACTCAACTAAATGATACTGCTGTGCACTGCATTTCTGTTTTTCATGTAACAGATACTCATAATCAAAATTGTACAATCAAAGTGAAAGTTTACGCCAGTAGTGTGAAGGAAAGGTTGAGTGTAGGTATCGTTTGTCATGCAAATCTTCTATCACCATTAGTTCAGTAAGACGACACCAAATCCAGCAGACGGCGTTAAAGGACGTGTCCACAGTTTTTCAAGTCTTTTAAGGAGCCCAAATGAACATTTAATTAGGTTTTTCTTGCTGTAATCGTTCCTCTTGTTCATACTGACCATTAGAAGATCCTTCATAATGACAATGGGACAAAAACCACTGTATTTCAAAGTTTATCTGAAGCTAAAATCAAGTAGATATGTAGTCTTTTTAGTGCCAAAGTCCCTCTTTTTGTTACTATACTTCCACCTGCAGCTCAACAGGGAAACACTGTCCACTGCTGAAGCCTCATATAAGCTTCACATCAACTTTTTGGCCCCCATCACTTACATTGAAGGGGATCTTTTAACAGATTTGAATTGTGAACACATCCTTTAAACTGGCAGCCATTAGTCAAAGTGGGTCCATTCTCAGCCGTTTTTGATAATTTAGTATGTACAGTGATGTTGCAGACGTCAGACAGTGGAAGACTCGTCTGCACCCGTGTCACTAGTGAGACACTCTGAGAACTTTTTGAAATCCTGTATCCGAGGATATGAATAATTCTTTTGTGACATGCCTCCCACTCTGTCTCTGTGAGCTGTCTTCCTGCTATGATTCAGAAGGCAAACAGCAGACTGTGGAGGGTTGTCAGCTGACGTGCTCCACCTGGTCATCTCGGGCCCTGAAGGTAATAAAAACTGGCCCATTAGCTCGTTTTCTGCCTCGTTTCCAGCTGGCATCCACCAACTTCCATCCACTGCCATGGTGTTTATCTCACACATCCCTGCATTTAGAGCCTCAAGTAATGACTATTTTTCATTATTAATTCATCTTTTGTTTATTTTTTCCACCCATCTATTAATTAATTAGTCTATAAAATGTCAGAAAATAGTGAAAAATTTCACAAATGCCCATAACATAATATAATATTCACAAAAGCAGAGAGTTATCTCATTTGGCAATGACTAACAATTAGCAAAATTGTTGTCAATTTAATTTTCTAGTGTCTCATCACTGCGCTGCTGATTCTGCTCACTCCTGCACTCCATAATTTCATGAAGTTAAATCTGAGAAAAAAAATGATTTGTTTAATTAAATCTCCTTTGTGAACCAACATATCATCACAATCTCTCAGCCGGTCGGTGACATCGTGTCACCAGATCCTGAATACAAACAGAAACAGGACATGACTCATAGCGTGCATGTAAACATACTCCTCATGGACGTTCTCCACGGATACACGCCGATCATAAAGAGTGTTTTCTTCCGTCGCTGCATTAAGACGAGTGGAAAATGAAATCTCTGTCCAGTATAAGACTCAGAGCCAGTGCTAAAATTAGATTAATTATCCACGCCCTGCCTTGGCACAGGGGGGGCACGGCCTGTATGACTCAGCGAAGCCTGGGATGTTGACGGATATTAGATTTAAGTGGCGATGAAAGGAGAGCCCTCCCCTTGTTAACACAAATTATAACCTACATCTCTAATATCTTGGTGGTAAGAAGTGAGATAAAAAAAAAAAACACACTGCTGCTTCTTCTTCTGCTTCTTTCCAGGACGCTAAAAAAAAAATACTTAAAGTCAAGTGATTATTAAAATCAAGACGGACTTCAGCTACAAATAAGTGAAGATAAGGGTGCTTATGTGGAAAATTGCTTAAGTTGTTGAATATCGCTCTTACAGATTGTTTCACGCGGGAATCATCTTCATCAGATCTCCACACTCTCATCAGCGGAAGCTTTAAAAAAAAAATCCTCCTTTAGCCCGTCACCTCTCTTTCATCTCCTCTTTGATGAAAGGCTGATTGAAGTGGATTTAACAGCTGGAATCAATAAAGCAGCCCGGACTCACTTATCAGTCTACTTCGCACTAAGAGCCGATATTTCTTATGTACTGTATTCTCAACATATGGCCCAACATCCACATCGACGCCTGTCTGCATCGATTTTGTGCTCCTCGCCAGGTCCCGCCCCCGCTGAAGGGAGCGCTGCCAATCCGCAGCGTCTAAAAATACCTCAGCCTTCATACTCCCTTCAATGAAGACTTAAGCTTTCCATCCAAATCAATATCAATAAAAAACCCTGCTGGGCAAAAAAAAAGGGGGGGGGGGTAAAAGATACAGTCGGAGATGTTGTTCTTCATCTCGAGGGACGAGAGATGACAGCTCGGTAGCAAAGTCACTCCTACGATCGATCCACACACAGGTTTTTAAAAAAAATCTACTGTTGAGCAGCAATGAGAGTTGATTTCAGATATCTATATGTCCATTTGGAAAGGAAAAATACTCCTAATAAACACTTCTTCTCTAAAATACTGATAGTGAGTATGTTTACAAGCTCATGAGTATCCGGGTTATGATCAGGTTTATGGAGTATCCCAGTTTTCTGTTGTATATGTTAACATCATATCCAGGTTTCTGATCATTCTCTGCCATGTTTACATGTGTATCATTGACTCGAGTTACATGGTAGTTAGTAAAACATGAAATATGATGGTAAAATAGTGTATCGATGATCATAAATTGTATTGTCACTCTTGGTTTCTGTTACCGGTGATCAGATTAAGAAGCTAAATCCAGCAGCAGAGCAATAAATGCAGCAGACAGCCAGAAACCAAAAATGTCTTCTCAACTGTTTGGTACAGAAATAAGAGGCTGAGATGTTTTGGAATAAAGACACATCTGAAACATAGATACTGTCATGATCATGTAAACAGGAAACATGGAAACGCCATATCCCGAATATGATCAAAACCGGAATAATACTCAAAACCGGGATGTTAAAGTGCATGTAGACAACAGTCAGGTGTCCATATGAACAGTGAAAGAGGTTTTCCTCGCTGTAATCATTCCTCCTGTTCATACTGGCTGTTCAAAGATCCTTCAAATGTGCTTTCAATGGAAGTGATGGAGGCCAAAATCCACACAGTCATTTAAAAGTTGATGTGAAGCTTATATGCAGCATCAAATTTCCTCTTTGTATTTCGTTATGTAGTAACAAAAAGAGGAACTTCAGCTCTAAAAAGACTAATTTTGTTATTAGAATAAGTGAATATAATGCAACCTGCAATATTAACACCTTTAAAGTCATTATTTTAAGATGTAACTCTGCATTTCTGGGCCCCTTCATTGTTGCCAAGTGGTGTATTTTCCTTCCTCTTAATAAGTGTGGATAACTGACTAAATGTCCGTAGCATCATGACACATTATAATTTTCCAGCTCCTCTCCAGATAGCGGTGAGACGACGCTGCCCTGACAGATTTTCATTTTCATTTCAGCTCTATTTCACCAGGCCGGTCCACTCACTCATGATATATTTCTTGAGAGAGCCCTCCTGGGTAAAACTACAAAGGGGTTTGATATCAGAGAATTTTTTTAAAAGCAGCAACAGTAAGCTACAGGTTTTTGATTTGAGTCCCCGAGAGCGTCTTTCTAGAGCCACCAGTTAGCAAACAATCACACAGAAGAGAGAACAAACCAGACCAGAGTTCAGTGTTTTTAATTGTCTCTATTGGCCTTACAGATATTATTATCTCTATTTATACATATATTACTCTCAAGACATGTTAAACTCAGCAACTACTCATATCCAAACATCAAAATAGATCATCAGTACTTTCCACAGTGACCCGTTTTACCTCTACCCAACTGACTCATGGGGGTTTTCTGACCTGCTGACTCCATATTTAAATTTAGATAACATTAATTAAGGATTGCAGACAACATAAGACTGACCAGCAACATGGACAAAGGAAGGAAAAACTTTTAATTTTGTGCACATAAGAGTGAAATTAGCGCTACAGTGATTTGCTGAAACATTGACAGAAAGTTATTATTACAGTTTCTAGGTTTTCTCTTTTGTAAATCCTTTGACTTCAAGGGTAGAAACAGAATCATGTAAAGTGTTGGAGAAATTCAGTTTTTGCTTAATCATAAAATGTTTGTAAGCTAGCATGCAACTTGGTCGTTAGCAATGGTTTAAAGGCGCACAGGAACAAGTGAGAAGTGGTGGATCCTGCAAGATTTGTTTGCTTGCTCTTTACTGTTTTGTTGTTTTTTTGCAGCAGGATAAAGTTATGCTATTTCTGCCTTTGCTATTTCACATAAATATATTTAATCTGAATAAACTACAGCGGTTTTATTATTCATCTCTAAAAGCCGCAACATGCTTCAGCTGCTTCAAAGAGGTTTTTATAAAAATACATTCTGGGTAACATAGAAGTAGAAACAGAACAAAAATACATCACAACAAATAATTACTGCTGTAGTCAAATCACAGACTGATGAAGGAATTTCATTAATATTTCATGTAAAGTTTTACGTCCAAGCCAGATATTAAATAAACTAGTTTTAAAGGTCCAATAAATACATTTCCATCTCATCAAAGGTCCAGTAAAGGTGCATTACAAGATGATATTTCAGTACAAAAACTGCAGAACTCTACATGAACAGCATTACTGTACCGCATATTAAGTATGTATAATATAAACAGATTTTAGACTTATGCCTGAACACCTGAGATGACCTACACCCACACATTTAAACACGTACATACCAAGACATCCAATAATATCAGACCCATTTTCCTTCACACATTCTGCAGACTTGACCCTGTACTTTTGGTGAAGGTCAACAATTCAACCAGAGAAGTGAGAACAGCTGACTTATTCAAATTTGTTAGACACACACTCACTCTCCCTCTCTCTCTCTGTGTTAATGAAAGGCATGCAGTCTTAGTTATGACTCTGCTCTCTGTGAGTACATTTGAGATCCAACCCAGGGGATCCTGAAGGCCATTTACTCCACACAACACACATACATGCACACACACACACCAGAGACCTCTGGAGTTGATGGAGCTCGCTGCCGGAGCCACAGGGGAGGAAGGAGAGGGTGGGAGAGTCACAGAAGGAAGCCGAGGCTCTCAAAATACCAGAGAGAGGAAAATATTGAAGAGGGAATTGAGGGGAGGAACATAACGGAGATTGATCGAAGCTCAAAACTGCAGGACAAAAGGGTGAGGAGAGAACAGCAAGGGCTGCTGGGAAAATAGGATAAAGCAAAAAAATAAAGCTGAAAAGATAAGAAAAGGAGGAATAGGAGGAGTGGAAGGAAAGGCAGAGATGTGAATGAAAATGTCAGTAAAACTGGATTCAATTCAACTTTATTTATTTGTCGAAGGGAAACTATATACAGCAGCTCAACCACCCAGATCAACAGATATACACAGTTTATAATAAAAAAGAATAAATAATATTCATCATAAAGCTTAAGACTATATGTTTAAAAAAAAGCATATGTGGAATTGTTAGTAAAAAATGAATAAATAGAGATAATGTCGTCATTTAGCGTTATTGCAAACACTCTGCAACGTGACCCCAGTGACGTCTGACAGTTTCTCCATGACTGTACAATTAATGGAAACACTCAAATATGAATAAATAAACTCTGGTCAGATCACTGACTAGCTTACTAATGTTGCTTAGCAACCGCAGGCAGCCGAGGACTACTTTCTAAATGATTCTTGTACTGTAATTGTTATTTAATAAAACAGTTATTATTCAATTGTTTCTATATTGTAATATTAGGTAAACATTTTATAAAAGTAATATTCCTCTCCTGGTAGTGGTATATTGTGGTATATTATATATATTAACTGTGATATAATCACAATATACCACAGTTAATAATAACTGTCTATTTTCAATATACAGTAAGTGTAATTTCTGTCAGCTACATCTAGGTTACATCTATTTGTCACCAAAACAAATGACTTTTTAAAAAATTATTCATATAGCTCATCTTAAAAACATGTTGAGTGAAATGTACAATTATTTCCTTAAATACTACAATCAGTTTGATAGCGCAGTGAAATTAAGGTAACATCTTCATTATCGACATCCCTTAATTGGTTTCAGGTTGCGTTATTATTTTGCACGTTTAGAAGAAAAAGAAAAACATAAGGCAAGAGGAGCTTGTATGAAAATAGTTTATAAAAATGCCCAAAGCAGCATCCTGTAAAAAAAACAACAGCTGTGTGATTTAACAAATGTCTCAAAAATCTGTGCTCTTTGTTGCACTACACTTCCCACGTCCCACTTATGTTTGGATGCATCAAAAAGAAAGAAAATAATCAGCAGACTCTGCAGCTTTATAACCTGTTTTAGCTCATTATTTCTGCCGTCACCAACCAGCTCTACGTCATCAACAGATGAAGTTTGCTCAGTAGTTTTGGAATTGTAGTTTTACATTTTTCTCTGAGGACGACTTCAAGGATGACCTTATAGCTGATATCCTCATGGTGAGACTTTGTCAACTGCTGTTTTCCAAGGTCAAGAACAAACTTTAAACCTCAATTTTTAAGCCAGCGTGGACAAAGAGTCGTTGAGAATGTTGTATAATCCATCAGGACAGCTTGTGGGATGGTAGGAATAGCTTTGGAAACTGCAACGGCATTGTGTACAATAATTTCTATAACCTTCAAAACCACTTAATGCCGTGATTGGCAGCTGTGTGGAGGTGAGAAAGGAACCAGGGTTTGAACTTCTCTCTCAAGCTCTCTGTTGTCATTCTTTACACAACTATTTCTGTCACTTTTCATGCAAACAACCGAGTGCAACACTGTGAATGTCTTCCAGAAGAGACTGTCTGAAACTGTGCTATGCATTTAAACAATATCACATCTTCCCCTTCTCCGTGACGGTTGCCTTTTCGCTCCGCCTTGAAATGTAGCCCTTTGGAACAACTACAAACTAGGGATGCACAATATTATCACCATGTCATCGGTATCGGCAGATAAAAGCTCTAAAGTGAAACATCGGCATCGACGAATTCTGCCAATTAAGAGAAGCCGATATGTTGCCTTCTCCTCTGCCGCCTGACTGTGCTTCCCTCGATCGGACTGTGTCACCCTGACGCTGCTTCTTCCCACTTTAACCTGAATAACAAACCGGGGCTCGGTGCCCCGGTTGGATCCACACGGAGAACCGGGGCTTCCCTCCAGTCATGCTGCGGCCGACGCTCCGCTAGCCTCTCAGCTAACGTTAGCCCCGGTTCTCCCTGTGGATCCAACCGGAAGTCTGACGGGCAGCTGAGTGAAGTGGAGCCTGCGGAGGAAGTGCCGGGACCGTCGGGGTGAAACAGTCCATCAAGGAACTGCTGTTTGGCTGCACAGATAGGAAAAACCTTGGCTGACAGGATGTACCACTCTGTTTGGCAACCAGCGTATTAGGTGCATTACCGCCACCTTCTGCTCCTGAGTGTGGACCAGAGATTAAATCCTACACATTAATCCTGTCTGTCTAATAAACTCAAAGAAAACTCTACTGCTCCACCAACTTGGCAGGTTCATTAAAGTTTTAACACTGAGCTCCTGAACTCCAGTCTTCCTAAGTTCTTCCTTCGTGTATTGTCTGTCTTGATCATTCTTAGTATAATCTATGCTTGCATGTGTAATAGTCTCCTCAGCCAGCTGGAAAAAAATATGTGCATATATCGGTATCGGCAATCAGCCACAATGAGTTGGAAATATCGGATATCGGCACAAACAACAAACACTTTTGATTTCCGACGTGACCAGACAACACGTCACTCCTTTTCAAGCACAACCTGCCCCTTTAAAGGACGGGTTCACAATTTTTCAAGTTTGTCTTAAAACAATCAGTCAGGAGCCCAAATGAACACTGAAATTGTTTTTTCTTGCTTTCCTCCTGTTCATACTGACCATTAGAAGATCCCTTCATAACATCTACAATATTCATTCCATTTGTTGATGAAAATGTGATATGCTTCTATGAAAAACTCCACAATAGCTAACAAATGGATCTTGAGGTGACATTGTTTTCTCAACTACCCATATTTCAGTCGAACAGGAAGTTTAAAACAAATTATTTCAGGTGCATCAGAGGATTAATCCCACAAATGAGTGTTGCATCTCTCTAATCATGACAGTGTGTGTTTTTCTTTTCACTACAATGTCACTTTGGGGAAATTGGCAAAACACTGCTGTAAAAGATGCTAATTCTTGTCCGTTGCATTGTACTCGGTAATTAATCCGATTCCAAGTGTGATTAAAGCGTTGAGGCGGCGGCGGCGGCGTAATGTTTGCTTGTTAGACTGTGAAACGCAGCTCGCAGCCTTTGAGGTTTGGCTACAGTATGTGTGAGGCTACCGACCTTTTGGAAAATGTCATCTCTGTTTGTGCACCAAAGTCTCTGAACTGGAGTCAAACAAAAACAAAAGACCATCAGATTTAAAAGGGAAGGTCCTCTTCTTCATGACCTTAGATGTCATTTACAGTCATAAACATGTTAGGAGCTATGAATTCCATTAATATACAAATTAAAAACCAAAAACAGCTCTTGGTTTTTATTCCCTTGAAAAACAGCATGAAACATATGATCTCAAACTGTTTACTGCGGTAATCAATTCTGTTATAATTGGAGAATAAACTGTTCTTTTAAACATAATTGGATTGCAGTATTTGGTTCAGTTCATTAATTTGCATTGTGATAAAACACAGTAATAAATTAAAAGTAACAGACGCAAAATCACATTTTGTGTAGGTCAGAAAAAGTCAACAGTACACATTTAACATCTCCAAACAAACCAATTATACTATGTAAAGATTCAAACTAGTTTCTGTTTAAACTCCACTTCACACACAACTACAAATGAAAACAAGCAGGTTAGGTTTCCATTATTATATTTCCTACGATATGAAACAGCTACACAGTTTTTGTTTTGATTACTGCTGTCCTTAGAAAGGCTCTGCTACTTTCCCTTCAGGCTATTCCTCTGTAGTCTGAATATTACGAGGTCACGAGCGCCGATGTCGGTGCTGTGTGGTCTAATCTGTTTGGCAACGAGGCAAAAGGTCTCAGGGAAAAGAATCGGGAGACATCAAAGTATGACAGAGAAGTGCCGCACGCCAAATGGCCTGCTGGAGCTGCACGCTTCATTTAGCCAAGAATTGAGTTTTTACCTCAGTCAATCTGCTGGAGTTCTGTTTTTTCACTTTTAACACCAATGAATAAGAATATATGTTTGAGATTTACTTGGAGAGAAGGAGAGAGAGAGAGAGAGAGATTTGGGGCGACTTTATTTAATCTGTCTTCAAAGCTACACCAGAAAAGATATTTATGTAGAAATACACCAGTTTTATCAGCATTAAACATAAAGAAGAGCTGCAGAAAGAGGATCTCTGCTTGCTGAAAATTCAGCTCTATTGCACGAATGAAATTCTGCTGTCAAGAAATGTGCGGTCATTTCTCTGCTGACATGAGGTTAGGAATTAAAACCTGAAAGCGAAAAATCCAAACTGTTACTGGTTTGTGAACAGAATTAAAACCTGAAAGCAAAAAATCCAAACTCTTACTGGTTTGTCCACTTACAAACAGGACTCATGAGCCAAATCATGATCTGTTTTCTTTTACATCTTTGGTTGTGGACTTTGAGACTGTCCCCAGAAAATCGACAGGATCAGTCGTCCATGCAGGCGTCCCAAAACAACATATATTTATGAGCAATTAATTATGACAGGAATGAAGAAGGAAATATATGACATTGTTATATAGCAACAAAGAAGTAGAGGAGGTCAATGTGGAGGGATTGGTTAACAAAACATCAGACCACTGTTCATTTCCTGTTTTCACTTGTGAGTAAAAACCATGACCATGATTGTCCCCTAAATCTTTAATGCAAACCATGATGTTTCCTGAATCCTAACCAAATGATTTTTGTGACCAGACTTTAACCACTTTTCACCAGTTATTTGTAACGGTTTTGGAAATCACAGATAAAAGATGTTGTCCTGCTGATTACTGCTGATAAGAGTGCATGGACCAACTACGTATATTGTGTTTTTATCTGGAGGACTTGTTGGTTATTTTCATTAATTCACTTAATGGTAATATCTCAGTCTGTCAAGATCTGAAAACATATAGGAAGGCCCTCTGTAATGCCAGAGCTGCTTATTACTCATCATTAATAGCAGAGAATAAAAACAGCCCTAGGTTCCTTTTCAGCACTTTGACCAGACTGACAAAGAGTCATAACTCTACTGATCCATGTATTCCTATAGCTCTCAGTAGTAATGACTTTATGAGCTTCTTTAATGATAACATTCTCACTATTAGAGACAAAATTCATCACCTCCTGCCCTCATCAGGCACCGATTTATCCCCAAACACAAGAACCTTAGAAACAGCTGTAAAGCCTGACATATATTTAGACTGTTTTTCTCCAGTCGACTTTCCTGAACTAATTTCAACAATTTCATCCAAACCATCAACCTGTCTCTTAGACCCCATCCAAACTAGGCTGCTTAAGGAAGTCTTAGACTTAGTTAGCACTGCTTTACTAGATATGATCAATCTGTCTTTGTACCACAGTCCTTTAAAGCAGCTGTAATTAAACCTCTTCTTAAAATGCCTACTCTTGATTAAGGTGTTTTAGCCAACTATAGACCTATATCTAACCATCCCTTCCTCTTTAAGATCCTTGAGAAAGCAGTCTCTAATCAGTTATGTGACTTTCTACATAGTTTATTTGAGGATTTTCAGTCAGGATTTAGAGCGCATCATAGCACAGAGACAGCACTGGTGAAAGTCACAAATGATCTCCTAATTGCACCAGACAAAGGATTTCTCTCTATACTTGTCTTGTTAGATCTTAGTGCCGCATTTAACACTATTGACCATTACATCCAATTACAGAGACTGGAACATTTAATTGGTATTAAAGGAACTGCATTAAGCTGGTTTAAGTCCTATTTATCGGATAGATTTCAGTTTGTACACCTTAACGATAAATCCTCAAAACTCAAAAGTTAGACACGGAGTTCCACAAGGTTCTGTTCTTGGACCAGTACTATTCACTTTATATATGCTTCCTTTAGGTAATATTATAAGAAAACACTCCATAAATTTTCATTGCTATGGAGATTATACCCAAATATATTTATCAATGAAGCCAGATGAGACCAATCAGTTAACTAAACTCCAAGCATGCCTTAAGGACATAAAGACCTGGATGACCTGCAATTTTCTGCTACGAAACTCAGACAAAACTGAAGTTATTGTGTTTGGCTCTAAACATCTTAGAAACACATTATCTAATGATATAGCTACTCTGGATAGCATTACCCTGGCCTCCAGCTCCACCTTAATGGATATGTCCTTAAACTCCCACATAAAACAAATTTCAAGGACTTTTTTGAGCTACATCACACTGCAAAAATCAGGTACATCCTCTCCCAAAAAGATGCAGAAAAAGCAGTCCACACATTTGTTACTTCTGGGCTGGATTATTGCAATTCCTTATTATCAGGCTGCCCTAACAAAGACTCTCTAGCTGGTCCAGAATGCAGCTGCACATGTACTGACAAAAAATAGAAACAGAAACTAGAGATCATTTTAGCTTCATTTCATTGGCTTCCTGTAAAATCCAAAATAGAATTTAAAATCCCTCTCCTCAACTACAAAGCCCCTAATGGTCAAACACCATCATATCTTAAAGATCTCATAGTACCCTATTACCCCACAAGAACGCTGCGCTCCCAGAATGCAGGCTTATTCTCGACTCCTAGAGTTTCCAAAAGTAGAATGAGAGGCAGAGCCTTCAACTATCAGGCTCCGCTCCTGTGGAACCATCTTTTAGTTTTGGTCCGGGAGGCACTGAAAAAGTGGGTTTTTCATGTGGCCCCTTTTAAGAACAAAAACAGAGCAAAAAAGGCACCAGGGGAGAAGGGGATGAAGACATTGAAAAGGCAGATTTCTGCTGTAAAATGTGTTACATTTAAAGCACTGCCTTGCTTTAACTGTTCCACAAGGACTAATAAGGCTCCATTAATGCACCACTGGGATACAGGTGGGAGAGGGATGAGTGAGAACAGGGGGAGAGAGATGAAACAGAGGGATTGGACAAGGGGAATAGTTGAGAAAATTATGAAGGGAAGAGACATTGATTGCTCAGGAAATTTTAAAGAAAGAAGAGAATATGGGTGGATAGGGAGGAAGGGGGAGGAAAATTAAGGATAAAGGATCACTGGAAGCTTTAAGTAGAGGAAGAGACGTAGGGATGCAGAGATTGAAGGATGGGGAGATAAGACGGAAAGAGGAGAAAAGGTAAGAAGAACTTAAAGGTGATCAGCCGGGCAGAAAAGAGGAAGCTGCCACAAACAAGCCATCATCCACATGTGACACATGGACACAAATACACACTGGGATAAACACAAATGCACCTGAACATGTACGCTGACATACACACACACACACACACAGTGTCTAAGGAAGGGTGGCATTGTGAGACGATGCAACAATAGGTCCTGACAGCTCCTCTGGCAGACACTCGCCTGTCTGCTGCCATCGCTCTGGGCACTGGGTGTGTGTTTCCGTGTGTGTGTGTGTGTGTGTGTGTGCGTGCGGTGTGAGGTGACACACGGCCTTGTGACAATGATCCGAAGTGAAGTCTGGAGTCTGACTCACCTCCGCTTCAGCAGCGGACGCTCTGAGCCGACACCAAACACTAAGGGAGTCCTGCTCACTACGGCTTGTCGGGGTAATACCTTCATCCATCCATCCGCCCTTTCTTCTGTCTGACTGCGTGTGTGTGCGTGTGTGTGTTTGGCATTTTATAAGACATCTTGTGCCACCTCAAATTTCTTCAAGCCTCTGTGGCTTTCTGTTATGTACTTGAGGTCCCATTTTGATGCAAACAAAAATCTGAAGTTCTTATGCAATATTCACATAATCCTGGAAAAACAGCTTTCACATGCACCTACTCATTATCGTGTATGTTGTGTGTTGCAACGGTGCACCAAAGATTAAAATTGGTAAAAAAAATTGACCTGAGCTGCTCTGAACTCTGTGAGCACAGCCAGTAGCTAAAGGCACCTGTTTGTGATGCAAATAAACCTGCGTTAACTGATTTTTTTTGGGGGCCACTGACATATAATCGCTTTTTGAGTTAATATGTTGAACTTATTAGCAAACAGTTGCTTATTTCCACATCCAGCAGCTATGGAACAACATTATCACTCATTTGGAGTCGTGTTTCTGTCCACCTGGTGAATGTAAGTCCAATATTCACGCTCTTTTAGCTCTGTTTTTGTTCTCCACCAACTCCACCAAAAAGGTAGTGTACAGTGGATTTTTAGAGCTTTTTCTCTGAAAACAGCTGCCTGCTGCGGCTGAAAACAACGCTATGAGAGCGCTGAGAGTGAACCAAAACAGTAAAGTTGCAGCCAGACAGATAAACAATGAGCTGAAACTCACTATAAAGCTCCATAAAGCCGAGAGGAGCTGCATAGTCTCTGATAATTCTCTGTAGGTTCATCACTACGAGCCACAACCAACACATTACACACTGACAGCTCAGATATATGAAAATTTTCAAATATAGCTGCTTTAAATATGGAAGATGAATGAGCATTCACAAGTCACACTACAGGTGACACCTGCACATTTGTTGATGTGATTTACCTTCTATCTACCTTCTATTCTAATCATTTGTTTCCTTGTAATGAGACCACTGACAGTGCACCGGAGGGATCCAGCAAAAAACGCGGAGTCATCTGTCAAAAAAGTTAGTTTTCAGAGTGCAATGCTGGGGTGGCTATTAGATCATGATATATTTATATTATTATGACAATTATTTTGTTAGTATTCAACAATAAAACCGCTTACATAAGCTGTAGTAGAACTTTTTGGTCCATGGCTACATCTTTACGCTGACAGAAGCTTTGTTTTTACAGGTAAAAAACAAATTTTAACAGCTTTTGTGCCTTCTCCCTTTCAGTCAAGGTCACTGTCCTGTTGGAGCTCTGATAATGTTGTTCAGCGTTAGATCTCAGCAGTGAAGTCACAGCGAGTAACACACAAACACTAAACTGTGTGCCGGCTTCCAGTTACACCACTGTAATTTGATTTTATCTTTTACAGTCTTAGTGTGAGATGCTGTAGAGACATTTTCACACCCAGAGGAGAAAATACACTTACTATAAATTTGTCTTTGCAATCTGATGTTTCAGCCTGCTGTTGAGCCTTCCTCGAGGCATGCTGTAATTCTGTTTCTTAAACTCCCCCAAAAAACCCAGTAAAGCTTTATCCAACCAAGCAGCTTAAGAAGACTCAGAGTCCACGCTGATGGCTGAGCAATTCTGGGAGTTACTATGAGACAAAGACTGCTTCCCAACATGGATTATACTACAGAAGACAGGGGGACGACAGTTGGGGAACGCCCTTTCCTATTTCAACATGACAATGCCCCTGTGCACAAAGCCAGCACCATAAAGAAATGTTTTTCCCAGTTTGGTGTGAAAGAACTCGACCTCAGCTCCATCCAACACCTTTAGGATGAACTGGAACACTGACTGTGAGTCAGGTCTTATCACCCAGCATCAGTGTTGGACCTCAGTAATGCTCTTGTGGCTGAATGGGAGCAAATCCCTGCAGCCGGGCTCCAAAACCTGGTGAAAAGCCTGTTCAGGAGACTGGAGGCTTTATAGCAGCAGCTTAAAGCATGTAGCGTGTATTCTAGTCACATCCTAGTATTTAATTTGATTGAAGACAATTTAGTTTATCAGTGCTGTCCAGCTTTCTTAAATGATATGTGCAGAGCCAAACCAACAATTAACTGACCTTCTTACAAGTGTTGCTGAAACGATTAGTCGATTAATAAATTCAACAGAATCAACAGAAAAATAACTAATGACTGTTTTGATAATCCACTTTAATATAATAATAATAATCCATCATTTCAGCCACTTTTCAAGCTAAAACAGTAAATATCAAATAGCAAACATTCTCTAGTTTCAGCCTCTCAAATGCAAAGATTTGTTGCTTTTCTTTGTCATGTATCTTTTTAAACTAAATATCTTTGGATTTTGGAACGCCGAAGATGTCATCTTTGGTTCTGGGAAGTTGCAATGGGAATCTTTTCTCCATATTTTGTGACATTGCATAGACTAAATTAAGTGATTAATCAAAAAAATAATCATCAGATTAATTGCAGCCCTACTTAAAAGTATTGTGTGTGTATCCAAAGCCTGATATATTGTATTCTTCCATGCCATAAACTTCTGTTGTTGTCCAAAACTTATTAAAATCACATCAATGGGGTGACATGTTTCTTCCTACACATGCTCAGTGACGTCTGCCTTACACAGGACTACTCTCTGGAGACTAAAAATCGCGTTATGAGTCTTTGGAGCCGTTTCTAAACAAACTTCTGTGCCCCAACTCTTCGTAATGAAGGAACATGTCACCCAGTGAAGCGGTGTGATGCACTGATGTGTTTTTAATAGTTTTTAGACAACAACAGAGCTCTACAGCACAGAGGAGTAAGATATATCAGGCTTTGGATACACACACACAATACTTGTAAGTAGATCAATTCATTGTTGTTGATTATTTTCATTGTGAAACTGTTGGATATTGAAGATCTCTCTCTCTCTCTCTCTCTCTGCCCTTCAAGTCCTTCAGGTCAGAGATGCTCATGGCCACCTGCCAATCACATTATTGACCGGTCGCCTCACTCCGTGTATCCGTCACCCTTTGACTTGGTAGCAAGATCACACAATCCATCTGCAAGTCTGTGTGTGCATGCCTATGTGTGTGTGTGTGTGTGTGCTTGTCCACACACATTCACACACAAACCACTTAGTACACAGGGCATCCGTCAGTTGGTCTGTCAGCAGAGGTAACACAGTCAATATTTTGGAGTTGGGGAGGGGTGGGGGGGGGAGGCTTTCCTGTGTAAGGAGATACCTCAAACACACCTGACAGAGCAGAACAAACACAACTTTAACTGTTTAACTAGAAAGCTGCTTTTGGAGAATATTTCAGTGACTTTTAATGCTTTATATAGAAGATGAAGTGTGCAAAGTTTCAAGTGAGTCTCACTCTTGAGCTTGAGCTATTTTAATTTTATCATGTTTCTGTAAAATATCATCAGCCTGATACAGCGGTATATGTCAGTTATGTCATACCTACAAATATGCTGTAACCATTTAAAGAATAACTTTAATAACAATATTCTATACGTTTCTAATTGTCAACAAATGCAGTGAAGAGATTAAAACTTAGAATTATTTGATCCTACTAAAAGTACAGATATATCTTGTTCCTCTGTGCCACAGAGCTCCATTGTTTTTTAAATTGAATCTTTATTTAATCAGGTAGTCTTATTGAGATTGAGATCTATCACAGTCAGCAAACACAAAACAATACAAATGAGGCCAGACAGCCACAATCGACAAAGAATTCATAAAAAAGTTACAAGAGTCATAAAAAAAAACATCAAATAATAAAGGTTTAAAATCAAAAATTGTTGTCCAAAAACTATTAAAAACACATCAGTGAGCCATAACGCTGCACTGGGCGACATGTTCCATCATTTGACTCAATCACACACACACACCATCCTGCTGCCAGAAATACTCACTAGAGCACCAAATTTGTATTGATCCACCGTTTAAAATAGTCCCCAACAAATAGGCTTTTTTCCCCAGTCTGAATAATGTTTTCTAAAATCTGCAGTGTCTGACTGCTTTAGGGAATTACTAAGCCTTTTATTTTTTAAATGAAACTATATATTTGTGAGAGAAAAAGAGCTGAGAATCACAGAAAAAGATTGTAGAGAAGTCAGAAAGCATTGAGAGGATTTTGTTTGGGGAAATTGGCAGCCTTACTTTTTCTCTTGGTCATCATCATTTTTCTTTGGGAAACTTTGTTATGACAGAAAATATATGTAGCCTGAGATGGTTGAACCCTCTATGGATTGATCCACCTGGAACCAAGGAGTCTGCTATCTATACCAGACAAAAACTAATCAGTTTTCCTTTAATCTATGACTGAACATTCTACCAACGTCTTATTTAAATCTGCTTTGTAGTTTTTGAGATATGCTGTTAACAACCAGACAAACCTCTTTAAGTGACAAACAGACCAGACGGTTTGACCGAGAAAGACACTCTGTGCTATCAAAGTATGTAGAGAGCCAATAGATAAGCTTTAGTGCTCGTCTTGATAAACGTTTTATAAAAGGACAGTGTGTGCTGGAACAGACTCCAGCCTCCCTCTGTGACCTTGGAGAGGGTAAGTGGGTTAAGAAAATTCATTAACCAATGTGCGAGGACAGTTTTGGTTGCTGCGGCTTGCAACAGAGCCAAAACTGAACGCTCCTTTACATATGAAGGGTAATGCTCAACGAGGTGCAAGTCCATTTAAATCTATAAACCTTGTGTATATATAAATATGCTGCTGTAACAAAGGAGAGTGTCACATCCAACAAGTCCTCCAAATTAAACGATGAAATACATTGTTGGCATACGCACGCCAGATCAACATAGACAATCAATTTCTGATCTGATATCCTTATCAGCAGGCCACCATAATTTGTCTGTGCTTTCCAAAACCGTTACAAATCACTGTCTTAAGGTCTTGTTAGGTTTTCAAACAAAAATTCTACAATAACAAAAGAACTTTGTCTAAAAAAAGATCATGGTTTGGGTTAAAATTAGTACTTTTTTTAAGTTAGGCAACCCAAACCCAAAACATCATGGTTTGGGCTGAAATGACTACTTCCTTAAGCTTAGGAGACCTTTGTCATCTTGGTTACAACACTAACTACATGGTCATAGTTAGGGGACGATCATGGTCATGGTTAGGGGGCAATCATGGTCATGGTAAGGGGATGATCATGGTCATGGTAAGAGGTGATCATGGTCATGGTTAGGGGATGATCATGGTCATGGTAAGAGGTGATCATGGTCATGGTTAGGGGTGATCATGGTCATGGTTAGGGGTGATCATGGTCATGGTTAGGGGTGATCATGGTCATGGTTAGGGGACAATCATGGTTAGGGGACGATTGTGGTCATGGTTAGGGGTGATCATGGTCATGGTTAGGGGTGATCATGGTCATGGTTAGGGGTGATCATGGTCATGGTTAGGGGACAATCATGGTTAGGGGACGATTGTGGTCATGGTTAGGGGTGATCATGGTCATGGTTAGGGGATGATCATGGTCATGGTAAGAGGTGATCATGGTCATGGTTAGGGGTGATCATGGTCATGGTTAGGGGTGATCATGGTCATGGTTAGGGGTGATCATGGTCATGGTTAGGGGACAATCATGGTTAGGGGACGATTGTGGTCATGGTTAGGGGTGATCATGGTCATGGTTAGGGGATGATCATGGTCATGGTAAGAGGTGATCATGGTCATGGTAAGGGGATGATCATGGTCATGGTTAGGGGACGATCGTGGTCATGGTTAGGGGTGATCATGGTCATGGTTAGGGGTGATCATGGTCATGGTTAGGGGACGATCATAGTCATGGTTTTTAAAAAACCATGTTGGCTCATGGTTGGAAATGTAAAACTTGTGTTTGGAAACAGGAAAACAACAGCGATCTCTTGTGTCAAGATCCAAAGTTTTCACCCTGATCACCTCCCGATAGAGTTTGACGCTATTTAATAAAGTCATCTGATTTCCTCCTTTGCTTCCGTCATAAGTACTACATCTTCTGTCACCTGAGCTATAACATAATATATAATAAATATGATGTTTTGGGGCACTTGCATAAACAACTGACCCTGTACGATAAAGTAATTGAGACCCTGAGAGTCACCCAAGTTTACCCAAATTAAAATCCAATGTGTTGCCTTTCCTTTCAGGTTTTGAGTATTGAAATTCATGCATTTATCTTAGTCCAGCTTACAAATTGAAAAATTGCCCAGTGCAGCTGTTACATACTTTCCCAAACTGCTTCTCACATCTTCACTTAAAAATTGAAGTAGATCTATTGTTTTAAATGGCCGAACACGCACCAAAAGCGTTATGAGGCGTGTTAAATTGCCTTGACGCCCTTACTCTGACCTTATTTCGATTTTGGAGCATCAAATGAGGACCCGGCGACCAAAGCTGTTTTTTCTGCAGCCAAAAAAAGAGAGAGATAGTGTGAGTGAGCTGAGAGCACCAGCGAGTGAAAGAGAGAGAGAGAGAGAGAGACAGTGTGTTATGATCTAAAGTACAAATAAATAACCATCAAACACTCAGCAGATGATTTACTGTGGAAACAGACGCCCTTAGTTTCATTTTCCTAATCTGCATTTCTCCTTTTCATTCATTCATTACATCCAACTAATGCAGCAGTAAATACAGAGAACAACAGGACAAATCTGTGTTGTTCTGTGGTGTTGGCATTTCAAATCCGATGCCTGCAGTGCGCCATAGGAGCATCAAATGAGGCGCGTCAATTATCGCTTTTGGGAGTGTATTTGGGACTTCAGGCTTCCATCTTGAGAACTTGCAGAAGAAGAACGAGGCCGCTGAGCCATTGTGATGCAAATTGAGGAGGGAAAACGTGAAACGAGAGACTCAGAAAAAGAAAAGCCTGAAGGAGGCATCATCTTTTTCCATTACTGGCCTCAATCGATTTTGGCTAAAAATAAAAACCAGCAGGACTGTGATCCCGTTGCATTCACAGATGACCGCACAAGCCAAGTGTCACATCAGATGCTACTTGAACCTGTGTTTATTTATGTGGAAATCTAGCTGCTGTCTGCCAAACTGAGAGTCTGTTCTCTACTCTTGGTCGGAGCGTCTCACTCTGTCGCTGTTTCCTGCCAACTGAAATTTAGGAGCCAAAACAAGGACTACACTAACAGACTGATGGATCACTTTACGTCTCAGATGGCACCAACACTGACAAACAAAAGTTGGTATAATGTATAGATTTTAATATTAATATCCTTGTAATATTGATATTTTACACATGAGAAAGATGATTGTCGAAGGACAAAATAATAGTTTGTTTACATGTCATTGGATCTTTTTGTCTAATGCAGCATTCAGCACTATGAGCATGCTAAGTGTGGTTGAAGAGCTAACCTCAGTAACACTGCTATATTACTGCTCATTGAGCCATCCATTGCTGTATAATGACCATGCTGAAGCAGGAAATCTCTTAATTAAGGGCTTCAAGGTTGAAACGTGAACAAAATATTCAAGCTAGCTTCTACAATGGTTGCCCAGCTAGCTGCTAACTTTGTCTGCTGTTTGGTGCTGAAAAGTTAGCATACCAGAGCTTTTTTTAGCTGAAAATAATTGCTTGCAGTGAAACGGCGGTAATGAGAGCCATGAGACTGAACCAAAACAGTCAAGTTGTGGTCCAGAAAACCAAAACAATCGATTGTTAGACGCTAAAACACACTTTAGACTTGCAGGTGCCAACACTCTATGGGTTTGTCACTACAAACGACACCTTTAACATTACATGTAGTCATGTAGTACAAATGTAACAGTCTTATTAGACTTATGACTTTAATGCAAGATTTCATCAGTCGAAGCATAACCAATGTTGACTTCCGAGACTGGATTTTTCAGTGTGCATGTTTTAGCAGCAGCACTCTGCTTTAAACTATTTAAACATGAGTTTGTCAGTAAAATGATGGAGCGGCTGTGAAACAATTTTTTTTTATGATGCTCTTAATCACAGTGCTAAAGTGCTTCACAACGGCCCGACTGTGAAACGATAAATAGGCTTAAGTCTGCTATTAAAACCCTCTGTGAGAACAACCAGTCCTGCTGTGCTTCACTTTATGACCTTGTGTTTACAGTATGTTTTATGGAAGTTAGCAACGCGTCTTAAAAACATAAAGATATAGTTTTGATGTTGAATAACAAACGCCTGATAATCTCCATGACAGTGTTCAACTCTAGCTGCACTCCAGCCTCAAACAACCTCCATGCTGTTCTTCCTGTTCAGTCATATTTGGAGGGAGAAACTCTTCCAGACAAACACAAGAGTTTCTGATGATGACAAACTTTCACCTTCATCATTTTGTTTTTTTGTGTGTGCTTTGGGTGTATTAAGGAGAACAAGTGTGTTTTCCCTCTAAACTTTACTCAAAAATGGCACTTTTGAAATGTCACACCGACCAGTGTATTCTACATCCATTCATGTTGTTTTCTGTTTGGTTTGTTTGTGGATGTGGGTCATAGCAGCAGCAGTCACATTGTGAGAATTTGCTAAATTACTGACACTGTCAGAATTTTGCCTTCAGGCTGTCTTTGGTTGGCCGATGTGTGTCACAGTGCAATCTAGTGTGCGACCACCGTTTTTTTGGATCGACAACCACAGATTTCACCACTTTCATCTCAGACAGGCCACCGTGCAAAGTATCCTTTACACGGTGAGATGTGGATGTGAACTGACAATTTCCAGCCTCTCAACACATCAAACAGACGACGCCTCAAACCTCTTTTCTCTGATCGCTGTTAGCCGCGGAAGTCGTCGCCTTCCGGCCCTGATTAGAAAGTGCGGAGACAGAGATGCAACTGAGTGCCTGAAAGCCTTTTTGTGCGACTGTCCTGCTGTTTGAGTGATGACTCCTAAACATCAGCTGTACTGTAACTGAGGGATAATTGAGTGTAATGGAACTTTAGTGCAAATTCAGCGTGAGGAAGACTATCTTTTGCATGCTCAGGTCTGTAGTTTTATTTCTCAAACCATCTGTCGTTCCCATCCCTCACTCATGCTCACTCATAATTATCTTGCTGTCATTGCCCCTGGGCATCAATTGAGATGTCAGCTGTTCACATCAGTCGGTCACATCTAACCAATAGCGTGGTGACATACCATCATTGTCAGCCTATCATCTTGCGGCTGTCTTTTTAGATATGTTTTCTTGCTTTCATGCTGCCCAGTCTTTGCAGATTCATCAGTACATCACTTTATCAACCTCATCAGCCTTATCAGTCTCAGCAGAAGTCATCCGCCACCACCACCGCCACCAGTGTCTGGACTCCATGGGGGGGGATTTATCTTGCTGCTGCTCAGGACTGATGTCCCTCGATTTCAAAATCTCCCTGTAGAGTCTAAGCGCCAAAGACTTTTGAGAATCATCGGTATCATCTATATAATAAATATAATTCCTTTTGTTTCATTCACTTGTCTCTCCTGATTGAAATGGCAGGCGGTGATGCTTCGGTTAAATGGCCCTCCACAGGAAACACACGACTGAGGGGGAAACAATACAGCACTGCCAGACCAAGAACCACGATGACACTGCAGAATCACCAAGGTAATAGAAAGGAGCTAGAATATAACTGAGCAGTTCGTTTAGTTTTGTTTCTAATTTATTGTCTTTTCTACAGATCACCGAGATGAGACTTATTGACATTTGATTCACTCGCATAAAGTCAAGGGTGAGATGTAGAAGAAAGAGCAAGAGAAGAAGAGATAGATAGAGAGAGAGAGAGCTGTTGACCCATATTTACTGTATCATTTTCCCTCCCCTCCGTCTCTCATTGACCTCCCTCTTTTACCCCGGATCTATTTTTAGCTGCAGCCACTCTCGCTCAGGCCTAATATAAGAATAGATGTTCCTCGCAAGAAACGCAACAGAAAATATTCTGCAGGCAATAAGTTTTTAGGCGATCTGGTCGTTTTGCTGTAAGATGTGGGTTGACTGGACCGTGAGGCAATTCATTTATTTTGTTAAAACGCTTACTGATGATAATGATGGTGCTTTATTTCCTTATCTCTCCCCAACAACTCAATCTTCCACCTCGTTATTCAGCTTTTATGAGGCTGTTTTTTGCCTTTTTGACGCAGTGGTTTGTGAGTCCTCAAAATTAAACAACCAAATACATTGTTTGACCATGTGACTCCAAAACAACACATCGGCAGTATTCAGCAGAACATCATCATTTATAAAATAAAAAAAATCACTGTTAAAAAAAAAAAGATGTTTTAAGATGTGACAACGCTGTGGTTAAGGTCTGGTTAGGTTTAGGGAGGATCATAGTTTGGGTTAAAATGATCACTTTGTTAAGGTTAAAGTTACTACTTCCTTAAAGTTAGGCCACCTTTGTTGTCATGGTTACCATAAAAACCATGGCATTAATATTAGGGGACGATCGTAGCTACACCTCCATCCATCCCTCCTCCTCTGAATGAGGATTTAGTAATTATGTATATATAATAAGTACGGCCACTAGATGGCGACTGTCACTCAAACGTAACTATATGTCGTTTTTGGGCGACCGACATTATTCGTAACGGTTTTTCTTGGGAGGACGGTCTCTGCTAATTCTGGGTGCACACTGCTAATATTTTCTACTTCTTCACTCTATGTACTTGCTTGTTTTCAGGATATAAACCATTATTCTTACTCTGAATTCATGTATATAAGTCAACAGCGTTATTGTTTTGATTATAGTCACTTTTATTGCACCTGAGTTGGTGAATCGTTGAACCCGCAAAGAACCTAATAGCATCTGATTGGACTTTTTCATGTATCAACTTGTGAAAAAGATCCTTGGCTCCCACAGAGAGGGTAAACATATATTTAATTTAATGTGATATCTCAGCAAATAAATCATAAGCGGGGTTAAATACAAACAGTGTCTTTTCTAATTATTGTGACCTTATTTAAGGACATTTTATAAACTTTCAAGGACGTTCTGACCCAGGATCCTGGGTCTATTGCTAATTTTATCTTATCCTGATTTTGTACTCACTGAATGTTGGGTTGTCAGAAAGTTGTGGCTGTATATTCCAGAACATAGAAACAGAAATAAAACAATGACTACTGAATGTGTTGAGCATAAAGGTTCATTCTTTGATCTTGTAAACAATAGTATGTCCAAAAAAAACCATCTTCTCTCTCTAAATCTCTAAATTAAGAACCAAATTATACCTTATTTTTCTTAGTTTTAGTCACTTCTCATGCGCTACCTTGGTGAGCTGAGTTTGATCAGTCGTCATCATGTGACCTAAGTATTGAACTCCAGTCACATGCTTTAAGGGTTTTTCTGGGGTTTTGCTAAAAAAGAGCTAAAATATATACAAAATTCATCAGATATGGAAGAAAACAGCCTCTAACTAAAGCTGGAGATCAAAACTTACATCTTATGGTTGTTTAATCTTGAATCCTATGGACCAGATAACATCTAATTATCCATTTCAGTGTGTAAACATAATAGAGGGAAATCATCCAGATGCTGATTGGTTAACTGCTGAATGTAAAATGTCTTCTCCAGGAAAATTATATCATTGGATATTAGTTTAAACAGCATAAAACCACTTGTGTCAATGGTCCAAGCAGGAAGTGTGACGTTACAGTGAAAACTAAAGAATGAGGTTAGGATGGAGTGGTTGGGTTTCCTACCAACAGTCAACATTAGTTTCCTTGACCCATGATGAAGATCTTTACCAAACTTAACCAAGTAGATTTAGATAGAAGCAGGTATGAAGTGGGTTTAGTATGAACTGCAATCTGGTGGCTCAGTGATCAGCACTGTTGCCTCACAGCAAGAAGGTCCTGGGTTCAAACCCCAGCTGTCCCAGGTCCTTTATGTGTGGTTTCCTCCCACCATCAAAGACATGTATGTTAGGGTTAATACTCCTGTCAGTGCCTCTGACCAAAGAACTGGAGTCGGTCCCCAGGCGTTGCACTGCGGCTGCCCGCTGCTCCTAGTGTGAGTATATAGGATGGGTCAAATGCAGAGGATTTATTTCATTTCAATGTATGTGAGTGCTGAGAAATGACAGTAAAGAAATCTTAATCTTAGATCTTAATAACCTAACGGGAGGCAGATATGGAAATAGTTGTGTTTTTTTATCTGTTTGAAATGTTGCTGGTTCAATGAACCAGTACAAATCAAAGAAAGGAGGCTTTTTCATTATCTTGTGCTCGAGTAGTTGTTTAGTTTCTCCTTAGAAGGATGTTCCTCATGTCCATTCTGGCTACAAAAACATCCTCATCCTAAAGCGATTTCAATTAGATCGGCAACAAAATCCAGAGTCTTTGTTAAGAATTTCTAAAGTTCAGCTGGATCTCATCTTAACTTTGACTTTTACTGAAAATGCTTTTTGAGGGAATCTCTTTGTGGCTGGTATGAACAGGAGAACAAAAACTCTTTGAATTTACATAAATGGACATTACAGTATTATTTTGAGACAGACTTGTCCTTTAAGACAGAAGGTCGATTTAAAAACTACAACAACAATGTTCACGTCAGTGTTTTTATTCTGAAGAAGGCCAGATGTGCAGAAACTTTCAAGGGATTGCACTGAAGGGAGTTATGACTGTGCAGCTTTCCCTTCCTTTCTTTGACGTCTTTCTGTGAGTGAGCACTTCTCTAGAATAGCTTTTCCTTTTAGTTCTTCAAAGCTGCCACTGTGTCCCTGATCAAGGTCACATAAGATCCAATTAAAAACTTAAAGGTTTTTCATCTGCATCTATTAACGAGTGTTTAGTTTCTGTGTTCAATGAAGGTAGTTATTGCTAATCGTGCAAACTACCCAGCTCTTATTCTTCTATTTATTCCAACAAATTGGGAACATAAAACACATTATTTCCTGCAAGAGAGACACTGATTCCTGCAGTGTCAGTCACTAAACTGACAGCAGACAGTTGCAGATGAAATGTCCTGGATTGTCTCTAGCTAAAATCTTATCATACAACAGGAGGATGTTTTGCAACCTGCATTGATTTTTCTTTACTACAACACACTTTATTGCTCTGTTTCTCCTGTCTTCTTCTTTTTCTTCTTCTACTTGTCCAGATCTGTCAGTAACCATGAAGCACTGCTGCAGACTCAGTTAACCCCACACTCAGCTCACTCCTCGCCGTCTGGAGCACACGTTTCCAAAAAATGAGAATATCAACCGGAGTGAGATAACGTACCCGGCACATAGCTAACGTAATATGCTTTGATCTACTTCTGACACGGCAAATAATGGAGAGGGAAGGAGAGTAAGGGGAGGGAGGGAGGGAGAGACAGCCAGGAGGAGATAAGATGAGAGCAGAAAGCTAAACACAAAGGGGAACACACCCACTTATAAAACCAAAAAAAACAAAAAACAAAAAAGACCAGGACATTTATTTGGGCTCTTCACACCACAATCTTCTGCGCCCCAAAAAAACCCTCTCCACTCTCTCTCTCTCCTCGCTTATCGTTCCTCACCAACCACCACATCCATCCCTCCCTCGGTTCCCTCGCCGTCCGTCCGTCCGCGCCAGCTCAATGACAATCAAAGGTCAAATTTTCCCTCCCTTTTATTTATTTAAATCCCCCCCTGCAGCCTCCATTTGTTTTCATAAAGGAGCTGATGAGGCTTTGATGGAGCGTTTTAAAAGACGGGAGGGAGGTGATCGTTCTCCAGTTAACAATGTGTGTGTTTGTATGTGAGTGTGTGCATGTGTGTGTCTGCATGCATGAGCACGTGAAGGCAGGACACACCGGCTGCATGCTTCGCTTAATTGAAATGATACACAGACACACAGAGGAGTGACCATGCTTTACTTAAAAAGACAGCAGAGCAGTTTGAACCACGTCTCTCGGGTCTTAGTGTCTGAAGTGAAGAGGTTTTCTTAGAAAATTTAAAGCTGTCTATATCTGTGTGTGTGTGTGTGTGTGTGTGTTTGGACGTTCTGTTCTTCCATCTTTGTGAGGACCAGTTTTAGACCTTGAAAGTGGGGACATTTTGTTCTGGTCCTCAGTTCTTTGAAGGGCTGTTTGAGGTTTAAGTCTTGGTTTAAAGGGTTAAAGTCAAACTAAATTAATAATTCTTTTCATGGTCTGTGTGGGGAAATATATACTATATATTTCCTTTTTAAAAAACAGGAATTTTTTGGCATATTTGTGGAAGATACACGTAAATGTCTCTGTGAACCTACATAGAGAAGGCTGTTGTAGGTAACTAAGTCACAGAGGAGCCAACATGCACACCTTCCTAATCTCAACAACATATAGTCTGGATCTGCACATCAAACAAGTTGGTTGCTGTTTGGAGGTGAATCCCCCGCAGAATTTTAGCTTTAGCCTAGAATCGTTGAGATGGTTTCACTCATAACATTGGTTAAATTTTAGCTAGCCCAGCTTGCTAACATTAGCACTGATTCCCGTTAGATGTTACTTTTTTATTATGAACACCTGCTGAGTCATTGGGAGCTCCTGAGACTATTCAAGGACTCTTTGAAATGTCAAAGTGTCAACCAACCAACCAACCAATCAACCTTGTGATTAGTTGACATGGCGCTCAACCTGCCAAGCCACAATCTAACGGTCTAGCGTTAGCTGTTTCTCCATCATGGATTCAGTTGTAATGACAGACCTGTGGATTCTGTGATCCGTATGTTGCCCCCTGACATAAATAAAGCTGGAATTATGCTTCTCCAGGCAGCATGTAGGCGACGTTTGCACGGGTGTTTCTTTTATTCTTGTCTGTAAGTTTACATTTGTTTTTGTTTTCGTGTCTGTATCGCACTCACCTCCAAACAGGAAGTGAATCAACATGCTTGATGCACAGAGGATTTGGATGGTGTACGTTTTGGCTCATCACGGTTACCCATAACACCCTTCTCTGTGCAGCTTGGCACGTGTGTTCTCTGAGAACCATAATTCCAGTTTAAGTCTGTGATGGCACTAAGCAACGGTGAACAACGTTGGCCTTCAAGTTGCCTGAACAGAATTGAAGGGATATTATGACCTGTTAGTACCAAAGATTCACACCCTCCTGTAGTAGAGTAACGTAGGCGGAGCTGTTCACTGCAGGAGAATAAATTCAACTGTGATTTTGTCAAAAGTCAAAACAAACACCAAGGATAGAAAGTCTGATTCTTAGCAAAAACGACTTGTAATTCCAGTTGGACTTCAAGGTTAGACTTGGGTTTGGTTTAAGGTTACAGTTAATACATACTGTTAACGAGGGTCCTCACAAGTGTTGTATAAAATGCTGCGTGTGAAGCTGCCTGCACTGTTGACTTTGCAGAATTGACCTACATGTGCAGAGCATTCAGGATCACACCTGAGTTTACCGAGCCCGGTTCTGACTCATCCTGCACGAGTCATGCTCCAAGCTTTCTGCTCATAACGGTGTGTGTGTGTGTGTGTGTGTGTGTGTGTGTGTGTGTTTGTTTAATTGGATTCCCATTAGTTGCTACAAGGGTAGCAACTATTCTTCCTGGGGTCCACAAAGTCACACCTCGTGTGTGTAGGTGTGTGTGTGTGGGTGTGTAGGTGTGTGTGTGAAACCTGGGGTGCACTGCCTGCGTCTTCAATTTATTACGTCGCTGCATGACGCACAGTAGAGAGAGAGACAAGAGGATGGAGGATGAGGAGGAGAGGGGAAATTTTCTCAGATACACAGCATCCAGCATGCAATGACCTTAGTTTTATGTAAAGGCGGAGGTCTCTCTCTCTCTCTCACTCTCTCTCTCTCTCTCTCTCTCTCACTCACTCACTCACTCACTCACTCATACACACACACACACACATAAACACACACACACACATATATATACTGCCTGCCTGGTGTCATCCATGTGGAGACAGAAACGTCAAGCCGCATCTTATTCCGCTCACATCCCTGCTGCCTGCCTGTCTGTCCCGCCTCTCCCCTCCAACACACACACACACACACACACACACACACACACATAAAAAACACACACATACACACACTTAGATGCTATCCCTATAGTTAACAACACACACACACACACACTACACCCCACAAAAAAAGACCCCTTATGTGACCGAAAAGCGCAGGAGACGCCGCTGCAACTCCCTGCAGGATTATTATAAAACTATTACAGGTTTATTTATCGCCGGTGCCTTATTGCTTCTTCTTCTTCACATCTCCGCCCTGTAAAAGCACTCATTTCTCTCTCTCTCTCTCTCTCTATCTCTCTTTCTTTCCATGCATCCATCCATCCATCCATCTATCCATCCATCCCTCCACATGGCAGAATATACAGTGAAGCGGTGTGTTCTTACTGATCGTCCGGGATCCAATGCAGCCCATGTTGTCTTACAGAGGCTCGTACAGCTCGGGGAAAATAAAATCCATCCGTCCAGCGGGCATCTCTCCCCGGATCTCTTTCTTTCTCTCTTTCACTCTCTCTCTCTCTCTCTCTCTCTCTCTCTCTCTCTCTCTGTCTTAGCTTTCCCCCTCTCTCCTCCTCTTCCTCTCTTCTTCTCCTCTCTGTCTCTTCTTCCTCACTGTCCTCCTCTCTCTCCTCCGTATGTGAGACAGAGAGGGAGTGTATGTGCGTGTCATCCGCGTCGCTTCCTCTCTCTTTTCTCTCTCTCTCTCTCTCTCTCTCTCTCTCTCTCTCTGCCGTGCCGTCGTCACACACTCCTGTTCTCCCAGTCAGCGTCGATGTCACTCTCTCTCTCTCTCTCTCTCTCTCTCTCTCTCTCTCTCTCTCTCTCTCTCTCTCTCTTTCACACATCCATGCACACACACACTGTCTCACACACACACATGCACATAGAGATTGAAGTCAAGCTGTCAAAGCTAGGTGCAGTGTGTGTTAAAATGGTCACTTAAGAGTTTTCTCATTAATAAATCATGAAATAGCTTATTGACAACATCTGAGAGGGTTTTCACAATTGCTCAGATTTTTAAAAAAAGACAGTTAAAAGTGTTACAACAAATACTAGAGAGACAAGATATAAGGTGCTTGAGTTGTATGGATCTTTAACTGTGCAGAAAGTGCCATGTGAAGCAACAGATATTTGGTTGAAATACTGTTCATAGCCAGTAAAAAAAAAAGGCTATTATGAAAAATTATGGGAATCTGTGGTGTAATTATTCTTGTAGGAAAGGTTTGCAATTTTTCAAGTCTTAAAGAAAAAGAGGTTTTTCCTCGCTGTAATCATTCCTCCTGTTCATACTGGCTATTAAAAGATCCCCTTCAGATGTACTTTCAATGTAAGTGATGGAGGCCAAAATCCACAGTGTGTCCACACAGTCATTTAGTGCAAAAATACATTTAAAAGTTAATCTGAAGCTTATATGAGGCTTCAGCAGTCTGAGTTAGTCATATCAAGTGGATATCTGACACATTTACAGTCTTTTTAGCATCAAATTCCCTCTTTTTGTTTCCTGTTGAGCTGTGGTGGAAGTATAGTAACAAAAAGAGGAACTTTGGCACTAAAAAGACTGTAACGTTGAAAGATATCTACTTGATTTGACTCATTTGGACGCTGAAACTTCATATTAGCTTCAGATAAACTTTTAAATACATTTTTGCAGAGAAGGAGGACTGTGGATTTTGTCCTCCATCATTATGAAGGGATCTTCTAATGGTCAGTATGAACAGAAGGAATGATTACAGCAAGAAAAACATGTCAATATTATGGAGGCTCAATAACTGTAGGCTGGTTTCTCTCAGTTATAATAGTGTAGTGTGCATCTGTTAGAATGTTCCCCCAAGACTTGATGTGAATAATGAATCCTGAGACAGTTGGTTATTATGAACATTGTATGTGGTTCTGAAAGACAAAACAGTACAAAGTAGCCATTAATAACAGCTCACTCATAATAAATGTAGTAACATTCAATAGCAGCAAATATCCAGCAGCCTACATCTTGGCTACAACACATAAGCTAACAAACTAATATTAGACTACAGTATCGTAGACACAGTGGGCTAATATAACCAAAGAGTTCACTAGAAACCTAAATTATCATTCAGAAAAACTGTTTGCATCATTGGCAACATTATATAAATACATTACAAACATTAAGAAAGTGTCAGAAGTACACTGTAAAAAAAAGAGTTATCTCACAGAAATTTACTGTATTATTTTACAGTTTTTTTTGTTTTTTCTACATTAAGTGTAAATGCCATAAAAACACAATAAATTATTTTTATTAAAAATATTCACCATAAAATAAAGGCTGTAATCTGTAAATTAATATAATGGAATATTATAGTTTTTTAACAGAATTATTCAATTACTTAATGGTCTTTAATGTTAAATTACATTGAATTCTATGTAAAAATACACATCCTATTACTGAATGTAAAATTAAGGCAACTTTCTGTTTTTTTACAGCAAAACTTTAAATTTAATGTAAAAATAAATAAATAAACAAACAAATAAAAGTAAAATAAAATAAATAAATAGTAAAAAAAAAAATGGTAAAAAGTTGCCAAACACTTACCGTCAAATAACATTAAAAAAAAAAAAATTTTAAATAAAAAATACAGATATTTACTGTAGACATTATCTGCATTTTTACAGTCCAACTGTTGTAAAATAAAAATGAAAAAAATTATAAAATATTGCTAGTATGTTAAACAAATGTATAAATCTGCACAAAAAAGAAAAACATTGAAGAAATACCTTAAAATTACCTCATGTAAATAAAGGCTTATTTTATACAGTATTCTTTTGTAAATTCATAGAATTATACAATTTATCCTTAAGACTGCCCCATCAAAGCACGGATTTATGGATGTAAAACATAAAAAAATTATGTTTATGCTTATATATAAGCATAAACATAAAAGGACAGTTCAGTGCCATCCATGGTGATAAATGACACATTTCACTACTACACATTCACACTGTATTTATGGAATCATAACAGTGTAATGACAGCGTATCCGCTAAGTAAACAACTTACATGTCTCTGAACACACACACAGGAATGCAAGCAGTGGATCAACTGTGAAGTAGAGTAGCGACTTAAACTTGAACAGACAAACAAAAACTGTCTCATGTGGCAGCCGCTCAGCTCCAATAAACTAGTAAAACTGCTCAGCAGAGTCTGCAGCAGAACTCCCAAACTACCTGTCTGCTGTATAATCTTCAGAACAGGCACCTGACTGTTGTTTTAGGACAGACTTGATGTGAACCAGTCCTTTTAATGGAATAACTGACACACAGTATATCTTATGACTACAAGAAGCACAATTGGAGGAAAAAAAATGGAAAAGTTGACATCATACAAGACTCAAAATGAGCTTCAGAAATGCATTTAACAGAACTGCATGAATGATGGAAAAAATGAGAATGAATTAAGTGTTTTTTTTTGTTTAATTTTGCAAATCGTTTGCCAGCAAAGATTTAAGTGAGGAAAAAAAGAAACAGATGAACCAAAAGATACTCCTTACTTACTTTATTATTTTTTTTAATTTAATGTCTCTTTTGAGTCACTGTCCTCTTATGCTTGATTGTCTTGCCCCACTTGTAAGTCACTTTGGGTTAAAGCATCTGCCAAATGACTAAATGTAAATGTAAATATAGATATATTGTATCTAGATATTATATCATTATGTCCCTGTGTGCTCAAATGTTGCAACAAGTCCTCCAGGACCAGGATAGATAACAAAATAGATTGTTGGTTTGTGACTTTTTTATAAATAGATACACCAAGTATGATTCATATGCACGGTCACGTTAACATTTTAAAAGGCCCCAGGGCCAAATTCTGCTATTGGGCCCCTACGGAGCTCCCACCTGCTGTTGCCTTCACGTTGTAAACATTATATTATGTTCCCATTAAGCACAGTACAGGAGACCAAACATGACAGTTTCACTACACCGTCCCCAGAGATCCACAAATCAACCAGTATACTCCAGTACTGGAACGACCCAACCTGTCCTCATGCATTCTTGTTTTTTATATTTTGATTTAACTGAACTTTACGTTGGCATAAACAGGATGTGAGCACAATATAAAGTCAAATTCTAAAAGGTCTTGAAACAACATTTTCATGCAGATTTCTACAAGACATGATACCAAAATGACCTAATAATGCCTGGTTTGATAAACAGTACTGTAATTGGTTAGAGACTTTGTGGCATTAACAACATCGAAATACTATTTCCATTTTCTGACAGACAACAGTCGTGACTTACACAGCCACCTGTTAACTAAACATAGGTTGTTTTAGGCATTTCTACAAATAGCCGATCCTGTCATTTTCCCGGTGAGGGCAGAAAGAAGAGCCTGTTCACCATCCACCGCTCAGAAAATCCTCTCAATGAGAACATGAAAAGAAAAATGTAGAGAAAAATGAAGTAAGCTGCTGATAATGCGAGACATTGTAAGAGAAAAGGACCAAGAAATGGCTGCAGAATTACAATGTTGGAACATTTCAGCACCGGGATTTTCTATTGCTGATTTTTTTTTTTTGTAGCTTTTTTAATTTTTTTTTTGAAATTTGTTTTTTAATTTTTTTGTAGCTTTTTTGTAGCTTTTTTTTTTTTTTTTTTTTTTTTAATTTTTTAAAAAAATTGTAGCTTTTTTAAAAAAAAATTCTTTAATTTTTTTGTAGCTTTTTTTGTAGCTTTTTTTTTTTATTATTTACTTCTTGAACCTTTCCTCCCCTACATCCATATACTCAGTATTTATTTTATCTCTTACAAAATTAAATACTAAAACTTTCAGTTTGTTGCTGGTGTAGTCAGCAGTTTACATCTCCCCGTGCAGCAGCATCAGTAACAGATGTAAACATGTGTATTAACAATCAAATGTAATCTATTATATTCTATCTTCTCCCATCATGTAACACAAAAACATTTGAAACATGTCTGAAGACTCTGCAGCTGCTGGAAATATCTGAGTCATTTACATTTGACCCTTTGACCTTTTAATTTAAATTTTTATTTGCTTGCAGTTGCTTGTGATGTCAGTGAACTAGACGTTTACTCCGAATGAGTGAATGCAGAACAGAAATGTGAGCGAAAGGCCTAAAATGTAAACCCAGTCGCATTAAAATAGTCCCACCACATGCAAAGTAACTCCTCCGCTCCGCCGGCAACATGCTTATTCATCATTTCCTCTCAGACGCTGCCCTCTCATGAACTCTCTGTTGTATAATTTTTATATTCATCATCGCTGGGGGATTTGAAAGTTTTATTCCGCTCGAGTAAATGCGAGCACGTGTCGAGATGTGAGCAATATCTGATGCATGTAATATGTATCACACTTCAGCACTTCTGTGTTTGAGTCTGCAGCTGGGCTTTCCTCTCATCTCTCACCTGTCTCTCAAACAATGCAGTACAGCTGTTCTCCTCCTCCAAACATCTCTGCCCTCGCCTCCCTCCCTCGCCTCCCTCCGTCTCCTCTCTCACACAATATGAATATGAAAAAACGCACAAGTGATTCAGCTCAGGAGTGCAGGTGAGGAAGGGCGGCGCTTCCGACTTCAAACTCGATCTCCATCTCAGACGGAGAACAGAAGTGCAGCCTTGAACTCTTCTCCCTGAGCTCCACACTCAATAAATATCCAGACGACTGAGCTGCAGACTCACTGGTGAGTTTTACAGAGTATCTTTTTTAACAGAAGGAGAGTTAGAAATATGATATACTTTGACAAAAACATTTATATACTTCTATATATTAAGGTGAGGCAACAAGTCCTCAGAATTAAATTAAGCAACAATCTGATCTGACAACGCTGGTGAAGGTTTGGTTGGGATTAGGCACTACAGTTTCTGGGTTAGGGTGTGGAAAGAGAAAGGGTGCGGTTTGGGTTAAAGAACGGGTTCATATTATTTTCAAGTGTGTCTTAAAACAACAGTCAGGAGCCCAAATGAACAGTGAAACATGTTTTTCTTGCTGTAATCATTCCTCCTGTTCATACTGACCATTAGAAGATCTCTTCATAATGATGGGGGACAAAATCCACAGTCCTCCTTCTGTGCAAAAATGTATTTCAAAGTTTATCTGAAGCTAATATGAAGCTTCAGCATCCAAATGAGTGAAATCAAGTAGATATCTTTCAACGTTACAGTCTTTTTAGTGCCAAAGTCCCTCTTTTTGTTACTATACTTCCACCACAGCTCAACAGGAAACACCGTCTGAGGGAACACAAAGAGGGAATTTGATGCTAAAAAGACTGTAAATGTGTCAGATATCCACTTGATATGACTAACTCAGACTGTTGAAGCCTCATAGAAGCTTCAGATTAACTTTTAAATGACTGTGTGGACACACTGTGGATTTTGGCCTCCATCACTTCCATTAAAAACACATTTGAAGGATCTTTTAATATCCAATATGAACAGGAGGAATGATTACAGCAAAAAAAAAAAAAAACATGTTTCAATGTTCATATGGACACCTGAATGTTAAGATGCTGATGATATGATAATGATACATCAACAACTTAAATATATGTACAAGTAAAATAGTGATAATGACATATTACTGATAGTGAACCTAAGTCACTGCTTGGTAAAGGTTAGAGAACCATGATAGAGAGTATCATAAGTGCTTTGTCACTTGAATGTAAATGTATGTGTTGGGACAACAATGTGCAGGAACCAGCAAAGATTTAGTTAATAATATTGTTTTATTATAACTGGGGTCAATCATATGTGACAGTTTTTTAAGGCACTGACAAATGACCTCGTCCTGCCAGTAGCTGTGTCAGACGTTGACATGGATGGTTTTGGGAGAGAATGATGATGAAATGCTTGTTTTTTTTACTGCTTATGTACCGACTTCCTCCACTTCAGGGAAGAAGAGTTATCGTCATGACATTTTGTTTAGGTGTTCAGTTCGGAGGACTTGTTGATTTTTTTTTACTTCTAATTAAGTTTGGCTTTGACTTGTGGGGTTTGTTTACAACCTGTCTGTGTTTTATACCCTGCCTGGATTCTTTTTAATGATCTGGCCACATTCCCAGATATCAGCCATTAACTCGGTGAGCGTGATTTTGTAATTACTGATAAAAATGATGATCAAAATACTCAATATTTTAATAACACTCTAGTTGTAAAAACACTAGAGTTATCCTTTAAAAATCATGCAGATCATTGTGATCTTGTAAAAATAATTCATGAACTAAGAAGAACAGCTGTTTTAAGCTTCATGTGATCTTATTTTATAGTTTTATTTTATATTATATGTATATACAGCATTCTAAACACCAGCCTACTTTACACTGCATGAAACAACATAAATAGTCATCCATGACGTTTGTGTTAGTGTAATCTATCAAAAAATGTTCCTATTAACAACTAAAGACATGTATTCAGATTTTAGTTTGAAGTTTTATTGAAAATAGTGAAAATATTTAATTTTAAAGATAAATGTTCAACAGAAACTAATGATTCTGTCCCAAACTAGTCAACATGTCCTCCACCAATCTTTCTGTAAAAAGATGCATGGTCCCTTCAGGTTTTATTAGAGCCGGCTTGTCGCTGTGGCGTCTCTTCATTCTGACTTTTAATTATAGCTGCCCCATCAGGCCGGGCAGTATAAACACTCATAAACACCAGAACACGCTGCCAAAACGTCTTCTTTCCTCTTTCGTCAGAGTTGTACCAGCAGAGTCTGAGATTTTGACAGATTTAAAGTCCTCGCTGCGATCCTGACGCGACTGAGGACAAAAGAAAACAAAAACATAATTACTTACCAGTAATTATATAACCAACCTCAACACACACAGACTGCTCAGAGATGTTCTCAGTTTCACTCTTTTGCCTGAAATCTGCTTTACTTCCATGACAGCACTCAGTAGAGAGAGTAGAAGTTATATTTTCACACTTTGAGTTAAATATTCAGCATCTGTTGCGTTTATTTTGGCCTCTTTCTTCGTTTTCTTCGCCCACAGTCAAATGAAACACCAGGAACAGCTGAGAGTCGCTCGGTGGATTCTCGGCCGTGTGATTTCTCCTCTTCTTCCCTCTAACGGCTCGTTCTGATGACTGAGACGCTGACAGCTGGGCACAGTAATGAATACCAACATCCACCGCTGCTGCTGCTGCTGCTGCTGCTGCTGCATGGACTCCTTCTACACATACTTTTTAATGATGTTTCTCTAAAGGGGACATAACATGATTTGGGGGATTTTCTGTTGTTTTTATACTGTTATAATGTTGGATGTTAAATATGTTCTAATGTCCAAAACTTGAGGTGAAGGTGTGTAAATGCTCACTGAAAGTCAAAAGCTTGCAAAGTTACCTCTACTTCCTCCTTGTGATGACATCAGATTGTTCGACATGTACGGGTGTATTTGGGGAGTTTCCATTTGAAGTAAAGAATGAGAAGAAGAAACTAAATCCTACTACTATTATTGGTTTATGTAGCTTCTGGAGATGATGGAGGTCTGCTGAGATGCAGCTTTTCCTCTCAGCGCCACCTGCAGGTTGACAGTTTTGGTTCAGAGTGAGATGTTTGTTCCTCTCAGGATGAACTATAATCACTCTGCTGATCCCCTGACTTTACATTCAGCGCCATCATCAGGTCAAACTTTTCATTTGTCCAATAGTTTTTAAAACAAAATACCTTTAAAATGTAATCACATTACCATTCACCTTAGCTGTGCTTTGTGTTTAGTGCTAATTAGCAAATGTTAGCATGCTACCATGCTAACTTAAGATGGTTAACATGTTAAACATTATACCTGCTAAACATCAGCATGCTAACATTATCAGTGTAAGCATGTTAGCATGTTGATGTTAGCATTTAGCTCAAAGCAACACTGTGCCAAAATACACACACACACACACACACACACACACACACACACACACACACACACACACACACACACAGAGCTGCTACATGTAGACTCTTAGCATTCTTTGTAAAAATCACATCAATCAATCAATCAATTACATAGACAGAAGTAAAAGTGAATTGCAATGAACTAAATAAAACAAATCTTAAATGACTAAATTGATCAGTTTTTAATGAGAATTTGTTGTGAATCATTGTGTATGTAAAAATGAAAATGTGATATGATTATATATTCATATGATTCTAAGAAAGTCAATAAAACACCAGCAGCTTTGTAAAAATCCTGTTTTCTTCCCAAACAGAAACGTCCCATGTGAGCAGATGTGTTTTCTGCAACTCATTGATTCTCATAAGTGAAAGTTAATCATTCACAGAGAAGCATCGATGTTTTCACTCCTGACTGAGAAGAAATTTTCAGTAAATTACCGAGAGTGGAGGTGTTGATTTTGATCAGTCTTTCTTCTCTTTATATAGAAACCTGCAGACTTCACAATGAAAGCAATCACACAAGCTGTACATGGTGTTACAGACCTGCTCGTAGCTGAAATATAGACTAAAATTGTCCAAGATGGAGTGAGTCATTTCCATTTTAGCCTAAGTTTTCAAAGCCTTTTGGCATTAAAATGCTTTGGGGAAAAAAGGTGTGTTTGCTTGTTTGTCCGTAATATATTGTAGGTATCTGTTGTATCTTAATCTACAGTATGATGGATATACCCTTATATACACATCATGCTTTTATGAGCTTCTGTTATTTTTATACTGTTATGATATTGGATGTTAAACATGGTCAAAGTTCCAAAACTTGAGGTGAACATATGTAAAAATGTTGCCTGCAAGTCAAAAGTCAGGGCTTCATCCTGACCTGAACTGAACTAAGCAGCAACTATAACAGCTTAAGGCTGAAATCAATGCAGACGACTCTCAAAGATGCTCCAACTGACTCCCATACTCCATACTAAGTCAATAATTTTATTTCAATGAGTCATTCTGGTCTGAATCGCTAAATTCACACCCTCTAGTAAGTGTGCTGGTGGTCATTTTTTAAAATATTGCTCCGTTAAAAGGATTTGAAGACTTATAGTAGCTTCGATGTCTGCTGTGTGGGCGTTGATTGACAGCTGTGATTGACAGTTGTCTCACCGGCTCCGGGCCTCTGAGACAGAGAAGAAGTTTAAGAGGGTTTATTGCAAAAACTTAAAATCCATCAATATGAATGAAGGTAAGGTGGTGGGTTGGAGAGGCAGGAGAGCGCTGGGGGCTGAGAGCGGAGCAGCAGGGAGAGAGTGAATGTGGCGGTGCAGGCAGGAGAGGAGCTTGAGATGGTGGTGGAGAGAGCGGGCAGGCAGACAGGTGCTCTGAGGGGAGCAGAGTGGTGAACAGGTAGACGGAGGGCTGGAGGAGTCTTGGCAGGCAGCTGGCTGCCACTTGAGGAGGAGCTCTGGAGCAAAGGGAGGCACAGAACAGCGAAAATACTTAAAGAGCAAAAAAACACACTTTAAAGTTGGCCTGAGCAGCTAAATACCACTATAGATGATGGAACGATCTGGCAAAGACTGGAACGAGAGCCAGATTAGATATATTGTCTAATTGATGAGGTAATGATGAGCAGGTGTGCCAGTCGCAGGCTGAGCAGGAGGAGGAGGAGGAGGGAGTAGCTACGTTCACGCAAGAGCACACACGAACACAGACACAGACGGGGGAAATTTAATATAAATATATAAATATACACCTGGAAATGTGCATGATAGGTCCCCTTTAAATTTTATTCAAAATTTCACACCGCAGGTTAAAAAACAGGCACGTGAAGTGTTTGCAAACACACTTTGCAGACAGGTGTCTCCATGACAACATGGCGTTTTGCATAGACACACTGTGGTGCAAAGTACGAAGATCCTACAGATTGTCTCTCCGAAAACATTTGCAAATACAGCAGTTTGCCTTCGGGGGGAAAACATGTTGCCTGTGAGGAACGAGGAGAAGAAGAAAAACTAAAGAGAGAAGAATAGAAATTAAAAAGAGCAAGAGGGAGTTAAACCCCGAGCAGTCGTGGAAGCTTTCCAAGTAAAACTTACCCAAGAGAGTGAAGGGATGGAGGGATGAGGAGGAGGAGGAGGAGGAGGAGGAGGAGATGAGGGTATAAGTCTATGAGTCATGCTGAGAGATAAGGACAAAGAATTCAAGCAGCAAACATTTATGGGAAATATGAGATTCTGTAGGGAAAAAAACACAACCTGAGATGGAGAGAGGGGGGAAGAAAAAAAAGACGAGAGGAAGGAGGGATGAGGAGGAGAGACGTGCAGGTTTATTAGTATTCTGGCAGAAAGAAGAGGAGGAGGAGGAGAAGTGAAGGTGAAAGGATGAAGGGTGCGGAGGAGAGAAATGGGTGAGGTGAGACGAGAAAAGGAGGGAGCTGACAAGAGGGAGAAATGTTATGTATCTGTATACGAAGACAAACGTACTATTTATAGCTGCGAGTGTGTGTGTGTGCATGTTTGTGTGTGTGTGTGTGTGTGTGTGTGTGTGTGTGTGTGTGTGTGCATGTTTGTGTGTGTGTGTGTGTGTGTGTGTGTGTGAGAGCATGAATGCATAATTGTACAGCTGGTTGGCTGTCTGTGCGACTGTGTGTGTGTGAGGACAAAAGAAAATGATGAAAGGCTCTTCAGTGGACAATAGTTGTTAAATTGCTTTTTTGTTGCAGAAACAAAAAGAAGGAAAAATCACATGAAGAATAAATATGAACTTTTTTTTTTTTTTTTTTTTTTCTACAGTGAAGCGGTTTCATGCTGCAGGCCAGATGTCCTCACAGGGATAGAAATATGAGGAAAAATCACCAAAACTGCTGTCAACAAATCCCAAGAAAAGACCTTAAAAACTAAAAATACTTCCTGACTTTTCCACCCAGCTCATTAGTTCCTACACAGCTCTCACATACACTATATACTCCCTCACTCACTGTATTGTGTTTTTAGTAAATGTGACTCAAAGAGGAGGAAGATTTGTTGGGACTATTTTCAGTCGTGCAGTAATACGCTTTGGGCTGTGAGTATTTCTGGCAGCAGCGGCGGCAGCAGCAGGATGGTGTGTTTGTGATTAAGTCAGAATAAACTACAGCGTGTGTTCATGGTGATGAAGCAACAGTGTGGCCTCATTAATGTGTTTTTAATAGTAATACTAAGATAAATAAGGAGTTTTTAACTGTAAATTATGCAAAAATATTCCAGTTTAGCCTCCAGAATATAAATATAGACGTGTAAATGTGCATGAAATGTCCCCTGTAAGCTTCTTTTAGCCTCTCTGGATGCACACAGGCTATCTCAGCACTCTCTGTATTAAACCGTCCGTTTGTTTTCAGCAAACAGGCTCTGATGACTATACGCTTACCTGCCAGGCAGCCGAACAGCAGACGGACGAAATTATAGAAACTAATCTGGTGAAGAAAGTGGAGCATTTTAGCAACTGAAGATATTTCCCTGAGGAGTTGGAGGACATTAAACCAGAGATAAAATGAGAGTGAATATTGGATTTTCCTTTATCAGGTGGACAGAAACACGACTAAAGCCGCTCTGTGTCTGCTGGATGTGTTAATAAGAGGCTGTTTGCTAACACGTTGGTAAGCCAATGGTATAACAGGGATGTATTTCTTTATTTTCTGCTCTTTAGTGGTCAAAAGTTGTTTAATACGTCTTTAAGAAAGTGTGGATTCTTCATATTGGCCACCTAAAAATCAGGTTTAGTCAGTTTTTCACCTGCAGATAACTGAAAAGTGACAAATCAAACCTTTAAAATGTCTTAATGTTACTTCAAATACACAGAAAATGAATCCACAGCATGAAGAATGAGGAAAAAAGTCAATTAAATGACAAATAGAGTAAGAAATAAAGCAAGAAAATGCAATTTTGCCTCAGTAACTGTTAAAAATAGCAGATTACTAACACATCAAATTAATTTTTACCACATAAAAGTAATTTAACTTGCTTAACTTGTTGAAGTTAGCTCTAGGATCAGGTTAAGAGTTGTTGAGGGAAAGTTGTGTGTCTGTGTGTGTGTGTGTGTGTGTGTGTGTGTGTGTGTGTGTGTGTGTGTGTGTGTCTGTATGTGTGTGTGGACAACAGGGCGGGTCAGGGCGAGGGTGACGGCGGCAGCGAGGCCGGCCGCTGGGTAATCCTGTCCTTGGCAGCCGGAGGCGATGAACTCACTCCTTAACCGCTCACCCTGACTGCTTAAAGAGGCGTCGACAAACAGGGTTTCCTCAGCAGGGTCGGAGGGGCGAGGCAGGCGTTACATAAATCAATACAGATACTGTATGATATGTGACAGGTACATCTGATAATGATAACAAAAGCTGATAACAATTTTTTGCTAAAGTCACCTTAAACGTACTAAAAAAGACACGTCGTAAATCATACACATATCACCAAACATGATCTTACACATGCACATGTTTATAATATTTATAGTGTTTCCTTCTTCTGTTATTGTTTATTTATGTTTTAATTGCATATATATTTGTTCATTTCTTATCTTTTTTATCTGATTTTTGCACCATCTCCTAGGAGCTACAACACATAAATAAAATAATTTAATCACTTTTGGTAGTGCTCCTGACACACATCTAACTTATTTTTACTTTTATTTATCACATTATCAGCTTTAGTCCACATTTAGCCCAAATATAGCCTGCCATATAAATTACACTGTAATATAAATTTATGATTTACACTCACTGAGCACTTTATTAGGAACACCTTTGTAATCTAATGCAATCCAATACAACAATACAAAGTTTATACATTTTCAGTTTTTGTTGAAAAGTGTCCCTTATATTTTGTCCCCCCTCATGTATATTAATGGTGTGGACAAAATAGTAGGAACACCATTCAATATAATGCGCTCTAGTAAATCAATAATACACATTAAGTAGCATTATCACCTTTCTGATGATGCATAAGCTTCATAAATGTAGAGTTTATAGCAGAGCTGTTGCATTAGATTGCACAGGTGTTCGTAATGAAGTGGCTGGTGAGTGTATGTTACAGCACATATAATAATGTATTCAGTTATAATCATAATAATCACTGTAAAAATACCATGCTGGGTAAACACAATGATATAATAATAATAATCTTTATATGTATGGCACCTTTCACACAGAATGAAACATACAGCTCAAAGTGCTTTAACATTTAAAACAGCAGAAAACAGAAATAGAGGCAAGTTAAAAATGAAAATATACAACATACATACAACATAGTTCATAGTTAATTGTGTTCAAGGACATGCTAGCCGGCTCAAGTGCAAACTAGGGGTGTGCCCGAATACAAATACATTATTTGGCAAAGCACAAATAGTGGGTTTTATACGAATATTTTGTTTCATACAAATATTTTTAAAATTATTTGTTGGGGGTGTTCCCTCAGAGATAAAGCTGAGCTACAGATACAGGCAAAGTTCTCCCAAAGGATTCTCCATAATTCGTTGTTCCCCTTCTCCTTCTCACAAAGTTAGGTTGTAAAAAATAGACAATAAATGAAAAGTGCAAAGCAATAATCGCCTTTGAAGTTCTTCCCTACACGTTACACGGTGTGCTGTCTCTGTGTTATGGGTGTATAAATAGGTAGAGGTCAGTCTGCAATGAGGCAATGAGTAAAGTTTTAGTTCAGTAGTCAGTGCAGTCGTCTATGATCTGGGAGACTCCAGTTCAAGACCCGATGTGGGGACCTCCTTCGTAAGGTAGTTTATTCATGAACACTTATTGTAACACTTTAATTTTCTAAAATTAAAAGTGTCATAAAAACAAAAACAGGATTTTTAAGCCTCTTTCCACTTTTATTTGAATACAAATACAAATAATTTTGCTGCCTCAACAAATACAGATACAAATACAAATACTGGGATCTCTGCACATCTCTAGTGCAAAGCATGGCCAAAATATAGGTTTAAAAATCAATCACTCACTAAAATTCAATTTAAACCACAAGTAAATACGTAATAAAACCTCCAGTTGAAACACTAATTAAAAGTTAAGTGAAGTAGATTTTTAACGGTTTCTTACAGATGCTCTTCTTAACAGCAGACTTGTTTTACACCCATGTTGGTCAGACTATCTTAGAAATGCTTTGGTTCAACCTTCATACAAAACACGACACATCAGTGTTTTTCTCACCTCGAGCCGCTGCAGCTCAGTGACATGAACAGTGACGCCCCTGCACACATCACTTCCACCCACACAGATACACACAAAGTCCACCAGCCGCAGCCAGTTTATGGGCTTCACAGAGCTCACAGTATAAATGCCATAACGATTGATCCCACACTTGAGTCCGGCTGAATCGATACTCTTTGTTTTTCTGTTCACAGTGTCGCCCTGCTGCTCGGCTCCCCGCTGCTGTGAAAAGGCCTCTGAAGCCGCATTTGTGCCGCACGTCAGGCTTCTGAAACCAAAACAAACCGCTCCTGAGGGTCGAGTTCGCCGCCTCTGTGGAGAGCAGGGAACCAAAGCTATGCAACAAAAAACTCATTATCTTTAATAATCATCTGCTTTGATTATTTCTCTCACTCTGTCATACAAATGACTGATACACAGTATTATTAGCACTGTATAGATGCTTTTTTCTTTTATAATTTTACAACTTTTAGAGCTAGTATTATAAAAATACAACCAACAGACAACTACACAGGTTTCATGCATGACCAGATATGCTGTATCTCTACTGTCTATAGCAAAACAGGCTGAAAACGTCTGTACACTGTCACAGTCCGGAAATGACTGTGACTTAGAGGCTAATTCAGATAAATTATACATAGAGCCACACTCAGAAGGACATTAATCAACATGCACTACTTTGTAGCAGCAAGTCCATTTGCTTTGTGATATATAACCAATAAAGGAAGGAGTGCCAACTCTCCTCCAAAGAACGGATACTTTCACTGTTACATTTATAGGAAAATTACAATTTGTTACAAGAATGTACATGCAAACTAGGGGCGTGCCCGAATACAAATATATTATTCAGCAAAGCACAAATTGTGGGTTTTTTTACGAATATTTGTTACATGCAAATATTTAAAAAAAATTTTGTTTTTGGGAAGAAAAAAAAGTGAAAAGCGTGCAGGTCAGTTACATCACTATCTCAGTCTCTCTCCTCTGCCCTGCTGTTACGTCTATCAGCAGGTCTCAACGAGGGGAGTCACATCCACCTGCTACATGATGCGCATTTCCTAATTTGGACATCACTCCCGGAGTTGAGGGTGTTCCCCAGAGATAAAGCTGAGCTACTGACACAAGCAAAGTGCTTACAAGGGACTCTCCATAACCTGTTGTTCCCCTTCTCCTTTCTAGGTTGTTAAAAATAGACAATAAACGAAAAGTGCAAAGCAATAATTATCTTTGAAGTTCTTCCCTACAAATTATGGGGTGTGCTGTCTCTGTGTTATGGGTGTATAAATAGGTAGAGGTCTGTCTGCAATGAGGCAATGAGTAAAGTTTTAGCGCAGTCGATCTGGGAGACTCCAGTTTGAGACCCAGTGTGGGGACCTCCTTCATAAGGTAGTTTGTTCATGAACACTTATTGTAACACTTTAAATTTCTAAAATTAAACAAAACAAATAAAAATTTAACAAAAACAAAAACAGGATTTTTAAGCCTCTTTCCACTTGTATTAGAATACAAATACAAATACTGGGCTCTCTGCACATCTCTAATGCAAACATCATATGATGAAATTGTAAACCTGACTGAAAATGGGTCTAACATGCAGAATATCTCCTCATTTTGTTGTTGCTTGACATGTGATGCATCTTAAAACATGAGTTGTCATCTTATCAGAGTAGAAAGGAAGTGACTGCTGCTGTAAAAGGGGCAGGTGTTGGTTATAAACTTTTATGTCATGGACACAGAAAATAGTTTTTCTTATCAGCTGGCAGGTGGCATAAACGTGAAGCCAAAAATTATACCTCTGCTCCATTTCACATCATCAGAGAACACCTCACACATCATGACGCTCACAAGTAGCCATGACGCTCAGATGAAAGTTAGAAAATTAGACTTATAACGGCTTTGCATCTCAACTCCGCCTTGTCTGTTTTTAGTATTTTATTGCATATCTGGATGTCTCAGTGATGGCGGTAATTTACTCTCTGATATCACAGCAGATTTTGGGAGTAAAGGTTAAAGCTCTAAAATGTAAATAAGGTCTGAAGACTATTTAAATAAAAACCTCGGCTGCAGTCTGGCCTGGTTGTTAGAAAGGACGTTCCAAAAAAAAGGTTGCAGCCTCCACCTGTACGTCACAGCGAATGAACGTCAAACATGTGTCCTGTCAGAAAGACTTTAAAGACAAACCCGAATCCTGAACTGAACCCTTTAAAGTGGACGTGTTGTTGTTGCCAGTCAGACTTTCTGCAACATGTTGAGCCACAGAAACGGGAAAAAGGTCTGACGGCAGAAGCTGCAAACAACTTGTTCTTTCTTCAGACATACTGCTTGATTTATTTTAGTTGATTTGTTTTTTCTTATGGATTTAGAACAAAATTCTAATAGGAAAAAAAATTTATAACCACCAGTGGCTCCTTTCAGAGCAGCAGAGTCACTTCCTTCATCTCCTGTGAAATGAAAAAACTCATTTTTAAGACTTACTACACGTCACCTTCCTCTTTTCACTCTGACTTCTGTTTATATGATGTCAGTTTGTTCTCTCGTTTACCATCTGGTCAATAAATCATCACAGTCATGGTGATTCAGTTAGCAGCGACTTAGCAACATCCTGACTTCTCTGATTTAGACAGCTGTAGTGATACACTGAAACTGTTTGTTCTTATTACTTACTCATAACTCATTAATTTTCGAGCTCTTCATCTGAGGTGGAAACATAAAAAAATCCCCAAAACAGGAGATACAAGGTGACACTAAACTCTTCTTCACAATGGACGAGTTTACATTTGACGCTTAAAGTCTCCTTCCACTCAAAAATGTGTTTTTCTTTCTGCTCCTTCAGCTGGATGTTGTTCTTCTTCTCTGTGCAGAATGATTCATTCAACCTTCATCTGCTGAAGGAGGAAAGTTTCTCTGTTCTCACCTGAAATCTGAGTTTAATATGTGAACCTACGAGCAGGATTTGTGACATCACAACTAGTTTGGAGCCAATCTTGGCCAAGTATGTAACTTATACATCATGATGCACAAATACTGATAATGAACTTTACAGTGAAGTAGGAGACATCTTGTGTCCAGCAGGAAAACTTTTGAAATTATTTAACATATAGTTCCATATTTACATCTACATATTCTGTATTTTTGTATTTTGAACCTTTTTATGGAAAAAAAAAAACATATCAAACACTAATTATTATTCAAAGTGGAGTATGTTTATATGTCTTAAAACATTTTAAGTTTATTTTACTCCTAATATTTACTTTTACTTGAGTAACTTGTCAAATGGAACATATTTAATAATAATAGTGTACTTTTATTATTAACTGTGTCCATGTACTGACATCATTTTCATGCATTTATTGGGTTTCTTTGTATTATAACAAAACGTTTACTACTATCAGCATGCAAAGTTTCCTGTACTGCAGCTTTTGAGGGTAAAGATCTCAATCACTGTTTATTCTAGAAAAAAACAACCAAAACATACAAAGACTGCTGCCAGAAAAAAAGTATTTACCTGAATTTAAGTTCTTCTGACTACAGATGTACTTATGAATTATCTTCTACTTCTGCTACAGAGAAAAGTCCTCACAGGTGTTTGAGGCAGATCTCAGACCAGCCAGGAGTCTCTGGCGTTAACCAGATGAGCTGCGGAGGAGATGAACTCCTCGATGCCTCAGCAGAAAGATCTGACAGAGCCTGAGACAGCACAAAGATCCCCATGAAACATACAGAGTGACAGCTGGAGGTGTGTGTTTGGTTTATAACTGAATGTGTTGTTGTGTTTCATGGATTTGATGTAACTGAGATGCTTTGACTCCCTTCATGTTGTCTGTCTGTCTGTCTGCAGGTCAGGACTCATCAGTCAGGTCTGCTGGAGTCAAACTTATAGACAAATGCTTTGTTTTTTAACCTTTATTCAAGCAGAGAAGTGATTTCTGGCAAACCGCCATCTTCTTCTATGGTGCATGAAGAAAGAAAAAAGTCTGTCGAGGTCAAAACTCCACCAACACTTGTAGTGTAAAGAATGTTATTGTGTTTCAGCTTGTCGCTTTCATCAGGGTCAGTAAACATGTTGGTCTCGTATCCTACAAGTGTTGCTGGAGTTTTGACCTTTAACCTTCATTCAACCAAGAATAAAGAGTGTACAGACAAACAACATAAGACTTACTTTAACAGAAATGTGATTATAAAATCATCAATACAGTCATTTAAAGATGTAATCCTAAAAACAACCTTCATTGCATCTTAAAACAAACCAAGAGCTGTTTAAATCCATACAAATATAAAAAAAGAATAATAAACACCAAGACCGACCCAAAGCAATAACTTCATCAGATTAATTTATCAAGATTCTAAAATATCCCAAAACATCTGCAGCTTGAATGAAAAGATAAATAAATGAAGCTTTTTTTAGTCTTTATTCATCCAACTGCAAAAATCTTTATCTCATAGTACGAACAACTTAATTCTTCCAAAACAAGTGGAAATAAAATCTGCCAGTGCAGTGAGAATATTTATAAGAGATGAGTGTCTGAGTAACATCTCTGTACTAGGATGCAATTTAATTTACATTGAAAACAGGTTGAAATGCTCTTATTGCACTGGTAGATTTCTTCATGTGTTTAAAGAAAACAAAAGGACTAAAATCACATGATGAGAAGAAAAAGAAAAGAATGATGAAATTATTTTCAGTGCAGGAACAGTTTACTGAGCATGAATGTCCTTTTTCAGCAACAATCTTCCAAATTATTCCAAAACTGGCATAAAGAAATAAAACACGACTCCACCTGCTGACAAACACAATGAGATATGTTTTGAAGCTCAGGAAGTACAGTTAGTGAAACTTCAGGTGAATAATTAACCTGTTTTGAAGTGTCTTCAAACTTTGTGACACTTTTGTCCCTCAGAGTCCGACCAGCATCAGATATGAAGAAACTTTCCTGTTTGCTTTAAATCATGTTGAATTAATTCATGAGTGAAAGACCAAATTACCTGATAACCAAGTGTAATCTAAAATAACCTATGATGTCCTTTAAAGTGTGACTCACTGAAGTATATTAGGACTGAAGGAATGATTAATGAGTTAATGCAAAGACAAATTTATGAATGAAAGTAGAAAAAGGAGATAATTTGTGAATGAGTTCATGCCTTGATGTTGCAAAATAACCCTGTGAAAACATAGAAAACTGATTAAAACGTCACTTATTTACAAGAAAAGTCTTGAAGCAAGAACATAATTTGCTTGTGTAGTGATTATTTTTTAAATGTCACACTTATTTGCATACCATTCTTGCTGCGTGAGCTAATAAACAACAGGGTGAATAAATTATGAATGGAAAAAAATCCCCACACGGTCCTACCTCAGCCTACCTCAGCATCATCCATCCCGTCTCATTTACCTCTCCTCACCTGGTTTCCTGCCAGTTATCCCAGCATCCTCTCTGCAGAGCTGATTAGAGGCCCCTTCCTGTAACAGAGGACAAGACAAGGACGACACACTCTCCGTCTGCCAGGAAAGCTCTTAGATTTAGTCGGGCTGGCCGAGGCAGAGAGGCTGCAGCTCGATGAAGACGGATGGTCTAATCCTCGGAGGGGAGAGAGAGAGGTGGGTTAAAATGAAGGCCTGCAAGGTGGCAGTTGCATGAGGAGTTTGTTTAACGAGATAATCAAAAAAAAAAAAAAACACACCAAAAAACGCTGTGGTTTCTAGCTGTGTGATCTGCAAGTCAGCTACTGTTAAATTTTTATCATGTTAGTTTGACCTCTGAAGTCTTTTATTCCTTTATTACTGTTTGTTTGGCCTTGTGAGAGAGAGATTCAAACTCCACTGGCACCGAATAATGTCACAGTGATGCCTGAAAATGAGACATTTTCTCAATTAATCATTTTGTCTGTGAAATGTCAGAAAATAGTAAAAAGAAATGCTGGTTGTAACCTCTTAGAGACCACAGTGACGCCTTCAAATGTCTTGTTTTGTCTCACCAACGGTCCCAAATCCCCAAAAATATTCAGTTTACTATCACATATGCCACCGAAAAGCTTCCTATCATATGGACTGATGCTCATTTTCACCCATTTCTTCACAATTCCTTAGCAGGGATGAACCACAGTAGAAAAAGTGACGGCTGAAGACTGAAATTATTATATTTATGAGTCCATGTAACTCATGTTAACAATCTCATTTCACTTGTGAAGAGAAACGTCACCAAACTAACCCAAAAAAAACAAAAATACAAGCAAACAAATTTACATTAAACTGTTTAATTGATGGTTTTGGTCACTTTGTCCCTCAGCAGGTTGTTATTGTTTTCACTAGAGGGCGTCACACAGCAGAGAACCAGCAGAGTGATCTTTACCTCTTTACCAAGGCTTTATTCTGTTACTGGACTCTGCATTTGGTCACTGAACGCACACGTCAAATGTATTTGTGTTAGAGAGTTTTCCTCCACCTGACTGACTCCGATTTGTCTCCGTCAAGACAGATGATTTATTTCAGCGGTGTTGTGTTGTGTGGATGTGGATTTTCTGTGGATAAAGTGGGCTCTGTTTTCTCTGTCTGTTCAGCCACAGTGCTCCTGCTAACTGGACTGTAAAGCCATAAGACGTCTCCTACTTCACTATATGGGCACTTTTTGGTCTGGTGCTGTTTTTCATGGTTTAGTTGAGGCCTGTTAGTTCCAGTTAAAGGAACCACAGCACACAATCATATCTTGATTGAAGACAACATTGTGCTTCCAACTTTGTGGTAACAGTTTAGTGAAGCCTCTCGGTCATATTGAGCTACTAGACCTACCTTCAGTTGGATGTTAAATCAAAGGCGTGAACATACAAGCATGATTTGTGACATCACAACTAGTTTGGAGCCAATCATGTTCCAGTATGCAACGTACGCAAGTGTGACGTGGTAACTTGAAGCTTCCAGTAGAAGCTCAACCTTTGACATGAACAATATTTACATATTTATAGCCTTTCAATGAGGGAGAAGGAGTAGATGTAATTTTAAGGATTTTAACAAGGTAATTGCACTTTTTTTTTGTGGAAAAACCAAAACACAAGTAATTAGTCAAAACAGAATATTCTTATATGTCTTCAAACATCTCTGGAGAGGAGCTTTAGATTTTTATTGCCTTTCCTATATTACTGAAACTTACTGAAATATTTTATTTTATTTATATTTTTTTGCTGTATTTTAACCCTTTCATGCATGAATTATGATAACCTCAGTCAGGATTTTTATTCTCCTTTAGGCATGAAAAAAAAAAATTTGAACTTCATTTTTTTTAAAACATGGGATGACACACTAGAGTCCACTGTGTTGGCTGATGTGCAACTATATCATCAAAACCCCATACATATCTAAGAAAACGGCTTTTGAATAGCTGTCCACTGTAGTGACCACCATGCATGAAAGGGTTAATACAGTATGTACAGTACTTTGAGCTGCATCTTATATATGAAACATGCTATATGAATAATGCATATTAATATTTACTATAATGCTGCTGTGCACAAAGCCAGTCCCATAAAGAAATGATTTTCCGACCGATTTTTCAGACCTCCATCCAACATCGCTAATGTTCATGTAGCTGAACCTGCAGCCAGGTTCCAACATCTGGTGGAAAACATGAAACCAACAGAGTTTATGTCTCTGTAGTGCACTCATCTCTTCCTTGTCTGTTCCAAACAAACCAAAAATGCAAAAGTGCATCACTTGAACCTGAGGAGTTTTTTTCCCCCCAAGAGACGCTACCAGACAGTTTAGCAAATGAAAAGCTGGGTGATGACAGTTTCAAAACAAATTTGACAGATGATCACATGCATATCCTACCACACTTTACTTTAGCTTCTATTTTACTGTAAGATGCAGATGTGAGAAGGCTGTGGAGGACTGTGTGTGTGTGAGACGTCCTGGTGGCTCAGCAGGTCTTATCACCCACTGCCGTCATCTAGACTCAAATCTGCTTCTTGACCTTTGTGTTGTGTCTTCTTCTTTATTTCTCCCACACCCACTGTCACATTCACTTTTTAATGAAGAGGAGATGCTATAAATGTCATCAGCTTTAAATTATAAAAGGTCGTCTCCATAAACAGTTTGAGCCTCCCGGGGGCGACTCAGATCCAATCATTTCATGGCAAAACAACAACAACAACACAATATGAAGTTGATTTCCTGCTTTTTGGATGCAGCTTTTTTGCTTTATCAGATCTTAATGAATATTTCTTTACACTGTAATTTTTTCCCCCTCGTTGTTTTAATGAATCCAGCCGCTCTGTGTCCTGTCTTTACCCTTTTACCTGTTCAGACTTCCTGTCCAGCCTGCCAGTGCCTGCTGATATTTGGATTTATTCGATCTGGCTGACTGCACGATGAGTAAACTGCCTTTTATTCACCAGTTGAAGGACCATATCTGCAAACAGCAACCTGCAGTTATTATGGGGGGGTCAATCAGCCATTAGTTTGTTTGCTAAATGTCTAAATCTGATGCCATGGTTTCAAGATATTTTCATTTCTTTTGCTTATCTCAGCCCTGTCATGTTACCTAATAAACTGCCCTGCCCACCCTCTCAATAACAGACTGCATAGATGTGTCAACAGAATATTAAAGCCTGTGAGTTATGATCTGTGTGAGTTTTGGCTTTCAGACTGATCATCCAGGAATAGACTTCAGTCTGTGAGAGACACACAGAGTTAGACGACACCGTCAGTCAATGCAACTGTTTCATTTGTCTTGATCGGCCTTTGGGAGCTGATCCCACATTCTCCATTCACTTTTACTGACATGAATCATGTAGTTGTTCATGAATTACTGAATTCTTTAGATGATCTAGTTACATGTTTGCCTTCATAACGAGGAGCTACACATTAAGTGTTAGTTTGGTGATTTGCAGGTCAAAATACATTTAGACTGTAAAGGATAGGCTCATAATTCTTCAGGTTCATATGAAAACAACAGTGAGGTGTCCATATGAACAGTGAAAAAGGTTCATCATTCCTCCTGTTTATACTGACCATTAGGAGATGTGCTTTAAATGTAAGTGATGAAGGACAACCCTAAACCCTAACCCTAACCCCCTAACCCTAAACCCTAACCCTAACCCCCTAACCCTAACCCAACCCTAAAAACTAACCCTAACCCCCTAACCCTAACCCAACCCTAACCCTAAACCCTAAACCCTAAACCCTAACCCTAACCCTAACCCTAACCCCTAACCCAACCCTAACCCTAAACCCTAACCCTAACCGTAACCCTAACCCTAAACCCTAACCCTAACCCTAACCCCTAACCCTAACACCCTAACCCAACCCTAACCCCAACCCTAACCCTAAACCATAACCCTAACCCTAACCCCTAACCCTAACACCCTAACCCAACCCTAACCCCAATCCTAAACCCTAACCCTAACCCCATAACCCTAACCCTAACCCTAACCCTAACCCTAAACCCTAACCCTAAACCCTAACCCCTAACCCTAACACCCTAACCCAACCCTAACCCCAACCCTAAACCCTAACCCTAACCCTAACTCCATAACCCTAACCCAACCTTAACCCTAACCCTAACCCCCTAACCCTAAACAGAAGTCCTTTTGTGCAAAAGTTTATCTGAAGCATATATGATGCTTCAGCAGTCCAGATTAGTCAAAATTATTGCATATCTTCCAAAGTTAGAGTCATTTTAGTGTGTTTTAGTTATGTTTCCCTCTTTTTGTTATAATCCTTCCACTGCAGTTCAACAGGGAAACACTATCCAGGGAAATACAAAGAGGAACCTTCAAACTAAAGAGATTGTAACTTAGTTATTAATCTTTACATAGCCACAAATAGATCCATCACCTCATCACTATGCATCCTGCAAACAGCTGTTTAAAAAAAGAAAAATAAGTAGCTCTTTCTCTCACTCGCTTCCAAAACAAATGCACGCGCGAGACAAGATCTTTACAACATGAGGCAGTGGTGCTCATGGGAAATGCAGTCTTTGTTCCGGGATAACACTATAGGGGTTGCTTCATCTCGGCCCCACAGAAACCAATTTCATTCTCCATTGTGGTTGATTTGTGCTGACATGTTTGATTTTTGGTGACCTTTGTCGCACTACTATACCTGCTGTAGCTATGCTGATGGTGAAAACACTGTTGCTGCAATGATGGGTACAACCAGAGAGCCCAAAATAAAAAATAAAGAACAGCAGTGCTTTATAGCTTTTTCACGTTAATCCTGGAATATAAATGAATGTTTTACAGAGCAGGACAAGTCAGTGAATTTGTTGAGCTCTCTGTGGAAGTTTGGGAATATTAAGAAATATAATAAAATCACAAAATGTATTGTAAAACTGGTCTAGATGTAGATTATCAGCTCTATAAAACAGACTGAGGAGAGAAACAGCCTCGGGTCATAGACGAGCTCTGGCTCCATTGGGGAGAAAAAAAGTCATGAAAAAGTCTTTGAATTGAAAGCCAGAAACCAACACGTTCATACAGTCTGAGAAGCAGGAAGACAAATATCAGACAGCAGCGAGCAAGACTTGAATTACTAACCAGCTGTCTAACCACGGGGGTTGTCATAGCAACCAGATTCCCTCTTTTTGATAGAGCATGGTTGTGGCGGATCATGGGAATTATCAGTGCAGCTGGAATGCACCCTTGACCAATGACAATGCATTTCTGGAGCGAGGTATCTACAGTTACACCATAACATGCATGTGCACACACAAAAGGAAGCAGATTTATCTTATCCTGGTGTTTCACTGCTTTTCGTGGCCTTTCAAACATTCAAACCTTCAGTCATATTTTCTTTTCCAGACGTTCTCACCCCTGATGGAGTTAACCCCCCCACCTCCTCCCTCCCCCCACGGCATCCTTAACTCCAAACGGCTCACCGTGTCGTCCTGCCAAATGTCACACCCCTTGACATATAGATTCTATATGAAGAGAGCTCATTCTTGGTGCAGGAGAAGGTTGGATGTCATATTTATAGGCTGACCTTTACTTCACCCTGCTCTGACTGACGTAAAAGAACTGTATATTCATCCAGCTGCGCTCGTCATCACATGTACGCAGACACATGTACATGAACAGGTTTGAATCCTACATATGACTCATGTTGCTTATTGACAAAGGTGTAGACTTCAGACTTAAAAGGGTAAAGTCTGGCAACATTCTATATTTTTCTTCCCGTCAACAAACCCATGAAAATATGGCAGCACAGAACTGCCATAGTAGTAATAAATATCAAGATTTTTCTCGTTTTAATGAGAAAATGTCAAGAAAATGTGTATTTCATTATTATGAGATACATTTCTTATCAATATACATTTCATCCCATGGTTTTTTCTCTAAAATGAGACGCATAATTATGAATTTTGGTAGTTCATATATCTGTTAGGCAATACCTACAATATGCTGCAACCATTTAAAGGTAACTAAGAAGGCAATATTCAATATTCTGAGGAACAGTCAACAAATTACATGAAGACACCAAAACCAACAATGAGTTGATCTATGAACAAGAAGCCAGATGTATCTTATTCCTCTGTGCCGTAGACCTCTGTTGTTGTCCAAAAACGATTAAAAACACGTCAATGAGCCACACTGCTGCGCTGGGTAACGCTCCTTCATCACCATGAACACACACACTGTAGTTTATTTTGACTCACTTTAGAAAAAAAGATGTCATTTCTAATGTTCTTTCGTCATTAAAGGGGAACTCCACTGATGTTACACATCAAAGTGTATTTCCAGATTTCAAGATTGCTGCTGCATATGTGTAAAAAGTACGATAAAGCCTTTTGTGTCTCCAACCGCTACTAGCATAACACAGCAGAATCTTAAAACTGAACCGTCAGCGGTTGAGTTGCATTGTGGGTAATGTAGGCGCCAAGTTTTGACAAGGATGGAGAATGTGTGGAATAAAGAATTTGGTATCTCTGCTTCTGCTTCGTTGGTTTTGATCGCCATGAATCTGACTGTGTTATAGGAGTGTAACGCTAAATCGGTGCACAAAGTTTCTCTGTGCCGGTATGTACTGAAGTCATTTCCATTGTTGGTAGAAGATGATTATCAGACCCAGCAGACCACCAGGTATCACAGAACAACACTCATTTTGGCCAAAAAGTGAAAATTCTTCTTCAAAACAACTTTCCCTCAATCACTGATATCAGCTTTTCCTTCATACACGTATCGTAAATGTGGCAGATGAGGCTTGAAACAGAGCATTTAAAAGTAGCCGTGACATAATTAGTATTGATTACCAAGTCTAATAACACCCAGCAGATGTAAAATAATATTTTGTTGCTGTGTGAAAAAAAAAATCACTTATAGTTTCCTGTTAAAGTTATAAAGTCGAGCTTAATGACTTGCGGAGGGATAGAAACTAGAATGAGTGGTGCAGCCAGAAGCATGTGTGAAGTGAACCTGCCATGACATTTCCTCTCCACCTCCTCTCTGTGCATGCTGTGCTTCACGTAGCAAAAGTCTCCACAGCAGCTCATGACCAGCAGACCCACAGTGTCATACAGCGAACATGAGACTGGACACGGAGCGGGGGGGGGGGGGGGGGGGGGGGGGGGGGGGGCGAGGGGGAGCGAGGGGGGGCTGCACAGTGCTGATTTTAGACTGAGGACCAAGTTAAAAGATCAATTACATTCCTGTGAACTCACACTTGTTAAACTTTGCATATAAATATGTGCTTGTGTCATCAATAATAATCTTTGTTTATTAATTGGTGGCTACTTTTTTGTGCTTGTTGCAGCTAAACGGAGATTTGACAGAAACAATCTGAGAACAATGCAGCTACAGTGATGGATGTGTACTGTGTACAAGATGTGAATAAATTAACTAATATGTGTGTGCAGTTCTGTTCTGCAGTTTCTTGAAATACCAAAATACATGTTTGAGGTTATTTTGAAGCAGTGACTTCATGTCCAACACAGAACAAGTTTGCTTTTCTGCAAAACGTCCCACAGTCTTTGTCCAACAGAAATCATAATGTGTAGTTTTACAGAGTGACACAGTGTAACTATTTACAACTGTCTTCAACATGTTAAAGCAATAAATACAAACAACATAAACAGACTAAGACAATTGATAACTGTTATACACATAAAGCTCGGAAGATACCTGCTGAATTATTTTTAGAATAAGCTTAAGACATTATTTGAATTTAGCTTTTAATTAGTTTTGTGTGTGTGTGTTTAATTGTTTTTGTGATATTTGGCTACACAAATAAACTTGAAACTTGAAACTGTCACATGATCAGAGTAGAGATACAAAATATCCAGTATCCAGTTTTAAAAAAGCAAACGGTATTCAGTTAAGATGCATACATAAGTTTTATTTACCCAAACTCTCTTAAATAGAATAAAAAACACAATATATTTTAAAGGAAACATGCATTAAGTTTCCAGATCACTTAAAATTGACTTCAATTCACCAACTGTCATCAACTCTGATGATGTAAAATCCTTCTTTATATTGTTCCAGGTGCTGTTGTAGTATTAGTACATGTACATGATACATGTACTAATGGATTCACAGTTTTTCAGGTGTCCATATGAACAGTGAAAGAGGTTTTCCTCGCTGTAATCATTCCTCCTGTTTGTACTGGATATTAAAAGATCCCCTTAAAATGTGCTTACAATGGAAGTGATGGAGGCCAAGACTGAGTTGGGACTTTGGCACTAAAAAGACTTTAACGTTGAAAGATATCTACTTGATTTGACTCATTTGGACGCTGAAGCTTCATATTAGCTTCAGATAAACTTTTAAATACATTTTTGCACAGAAGGAGGACTGTGGATTTTGTTCTCCATCATTATGAAGGGATCTTCTAAAGGTCAGTATGAACAGGAGGAATGATTACAGCAAGAAAAACATGTTTCAATGTTCATTTGGGACCTGACTGTTATTTTAAGACAGACTTGAAAAATTGTGAACTCATCCTTTAAAATATTAAAGCTATTGTGATGTGTCACCACACCTTTGATTCTTTAATATAAACAAAATAATAAAGTATATCTGAAAATCACCACCTTACAGTATGTCGTCACTCGCGTTGTCGCCTAGCAACCACATTGTTTCCACATGCTCGTGGACTACTTTGCTCGGCGGATGAATAATAGGCTATTTATTAGAAAATAGACCTTATAGTGAGGGAATAAAAGAAAAGGAGACACTGAGAGCGGTGATACCGAAGCTCAGATGAGTTTTTAGGAGGTCTAATTCGTCTCTCAGCTGCTGTAAAACCGCCTGTAAACCTCTTGACTGGAGTCTTAAATAAACTCTTTGACAGGCAGCTTCAGGCGACCTTGACGTGCGGGCGGGCGGGGGCGTGGCCCGGCGGCGCGCAGCGGGGATAAATTGCGGTGATCACCTCTGCTCGTCCCCGCTCTCACTTCTTCCCTCCCGAGGACAGAACTGACCGAGGTGCCTTCACAAACGGTACTTTTTCTTATTTTCTTCTCTTCAGCTCTGATTGTTTGACTGCAGGTGCAGAAACGGCGCGATGGAAAAGAGTTTTTATACTTTAGTGTTGGTTTGACGCGCTGATCAGAGCGACAGCTGGAAGACAAACTGCTTTAAAAACACCTGTAAACTCCTCAAACTTAGACTTTTATGGTTCTTCAGTGGTTGTTCATTCAAGTTTCATCTTGTAATTCTTCTAATCTGGGTTTCTGATCATGCATATGCTGTTAAAAAGTTGTTTCTTGTGGAAAATGCTGATTTTAGATTTTTAAATTTTAAGTATTTCTGCAGTTTCTATTTAAGGAGTGCATTAATTTGAGGATTTGTCTTTGGATTCATTGCTGCCTTGCTCTACATCTTTGCATGATTTGTCTGTTTCGTGTTTTTAATTTTGTTTTTGGATTATATATTCATTTATTTTGTTCCATTTCTGTCCCTTCCAGTGAGGACTAGACCATATCAGGCAAAATGGTGAAGATTGGAATCAACGGGTGAGTTGATGCTTTTTGATTTTAATCTAGTTAACTTTATTTGCACAGCTCAATATCACAAATCACAAATTAGCCTCAGGAGGCTTTACAGTCTGCACAGCAACACAACATCATCTATTCTGAGACCCTTGATTTGGATATGGAAAAACTCTCATCATTTTGTGTAGTGATATGATATGAATAACTGATTCTCCAGAGATGTTAATCTGTCTCTCATGGGGAGGCAGTAGATATTATGTGGCACTGGAAAACTTTAAAGTTCTCCTTCAGACATGTAATAAAATGCTCCATAAAAAAGTTAAATTACTTTCAAATTCTTAAAGATCCCGACCAGACAAGTTTTATCACTTTGCTTTGAATAAAAAATGTTTCAATAAGGTTTTTCCTCAAAAAAAGTTGAATCAACTTGTTAGAAATTTAATCCACAGTACTCCTTTGTCATTGGGGGGAAAAACAGAATCTATGAATAGTTAAACATTCATTTCAAAAGGCTCCAAATTAGCTGTGACGTCACATATCCTGCTCGTACGCACAACACATCTTATTCTCGGTTTTAAGGTGAGCAGATGAACGTGAAAACAAACTGCACGTACGTCGTTCTGCACAGAGAAGCTCAAACATCCAACTGAAGTAACTTTAAAGGGGATGTTGCAGAGGTAGATGCTTCTGCAGGAGTCTGTGCTGTCTGATCATTTAGTCTATGAAATATTTTTTTTTAAATAGTGGAAAAAAATGGCCGTCACAGTTTCCCAGAGCTCGAGGTTTATCTCCAACTGTCGTGTTTTGTCACTCTGCCATCTGCACTCTCAGACGTTTACGAGCTGAACTAACATTTTGATTCCTTGGGAAAACTATTTATTCGGGTGGCAGCGACGATGACGACGATAGATAAATTCTCTGTGTGTGTGAAGAAACTAAACACGTCGGCATCCTGTGACTCGGGTATCCTTTAGCTCACTAAGTAGACATTCGATGTATCAAATAGGTGTGGAAATGCTGCACCGGATACACAAGCTCTCCGCACCATCTTTACATTCTGAGCTTTCAGCTGCTGCTCTGATCCGGAGCGACGTGACGTGAGAGCAACAGAAGAAAAGACTCGGTTCCCTTCATCACTAATAAATCACTAAGTATTCAGCAGTTGACAGTGTGTAAAGGTCACGGAGCTACAGGACCCCCGACCGTGTTCTTATGACCTTTTTGAATGATTATCTTTAGAAGAGATAAAGAGGTTGTTTTTTTTTTAATTTACTTGAAGATAAGAACATATTGGAGAGTTCAGGAGACACTGGAAAGGAGAGATGACCTGATTTTCCTTTGTAGAGTAATTAAAATGTATAATTTTAACTAATTATTTTGTCTTGATGAATCATTAAGTCTATAAACCATCAGAAAACTGTCAATCACAATTTCCTGGAGCCCGAGATGATGTCATAACATGTCTGAAAACATGACCAACGGTTGAAAACCTGAAAATAATCAATTTATTTGAATGTAAGAGAAGAAAAAGCAGCAGATTCTCACCAACCACCAAAAGTTTTGCAAGTTTTTTTCTTGAAAAATGACTTAAACTATTTATCAGCTCACTGTTGCAGCTTTACTTCTCAGATGTGGTTGAGAACCAAAGTGTTAATAGACCAAAAGCAGAAAAAAGTAAGTTTTAAATCATAAATACATGTTGTTTTAATACATTAAATACATTTAAAGTAAAATACAAACATTTAGAATTGTTAAATTTCAAAATAAAATGCTTTTTTACATATTTGTAGGTGTAGCTCAGCTAGTAGAGCAGCGTTGCATCTAACATTCATTTGCATTATTGATTAATCTGCCAACTTTTTAATTTTTTTCTATAAAATGTCAGAAAATATTGAAAAATGGCCGTTACAACAGGCCAAAACCCAAACAGTCAGTTTACTATCATGTATTAAAGGTTAAAAACTGCGAATTTGTGGCTTTTTTTCTTTTTAAATGACTAAATTTTTTTTTTAAATTAGTTGGCTAATCGTTGCGTTTTTGTATTCATTTCCTGCTGAAGTGAGCTGCAGCCACACCTGAGTATCTTTTGAAACTCTGTTGTTGAAGTGACAGAGCAGACCAGTAGTCTGGACCGGACCCGTCTATTCTCTGGTTATTTATAGTCGCGGTGTCACGGATGGCGTCCTCTCTCTCTCTCTCTTCCACACCCTTCAAACCCCTCCAATCCCCTCTCAGCCTGCTATCGCTGCTCTCCTCAGCTGTCACATTCCTTTTATTCCCCCCTCCCGTCCCCCCTCGTCTATTTTTAATCCTCTAACCTTTCCGTTGAAGTTCAGAGATCATCCGACCGGCGGTTTATGGATGCCGCTCAGAACAAGATCACCAGTGAAACATTTTTCTCCTCCGTCAAGCAGCTGCTGCCGAGCCGCGGGGAGATTTAGTTCCTCGATTCTGGCCTCGTACCAACACCAACACTGAGCCTCAGAAACAGAAGACGGGCTCCGGTCCATCTCGGCCTTCTGACTGCTTGGTGGCGTCCCAAAGCTAATCGAGAAGAACACTTTGCCTCATGTCTCTTCTTTATGTGAAGGAAGGCAGAAATGTAGTTTAAGATGTTATAATAAACCAAACCAGGCTTCAGGTAAAGTCTCTCTGTGGAGTTTTACATGTTCTTCCAGTGGTTGGATATTAGAAATACTGAGGTCTGCTGCCCATAAATATGTAGAATGGTTAAAATACAAAAGTTTCCTCATTGGGATTAAGGTAAAATGCACTGCAGCTGCAAATAATTCTTTTATTTTGAAATTGTCAGTCATCTAGTCGTCAGATTATTAGTCTTCCTACTCTGTGACGTCCCTGAAGCCCGAGACTAGACTAAAAAAAAAACGCCACTAAAGTGAAAACCTCACCCGACAATTCTCCATGAAACCCACGAAATATCACTCTTCACTTCCATTTTTTTAAATTAAATCAATTTATTTTTATGAAGCTGCAAACGTTTCCGTTTGAAATCAAAGTCAAGACGTGCAGCAGCGGCCGTCCGCCGTCTTGTTAGCGAACACTAGCCTACTTCCTGAAGCACCTTGACCCTCGACCTTTCTGTAGATAGACGCGGTATGCAGAGTGTGTGATTGTCTCTGTTGCAGGGTAAAGTTTGAAACTGTCCCATGAGAACATACAGTAAGTATGTAATGTGACTCCTCAGTGCTGCAGACATGAGATGTTACATAACAGGAGTCAGTCAGAAGACCTGAAGGATAAAGTTTATTATGACAGTGACGGGTCTTCTTCTTTTTGATCTTTATCATACAGTTTCTTCTTTTTTTTTTTTTCTTCGTCTCTTTGTGAGGCTGCATATTCATTCATTCATTCATTCATTCATTCAACCTTTATTTATATGGGGGTCCAATGAGAGCTTTTGCATCAGCACACTATCTAAACAAGACGGTGTCACAAAGAAAATACAAACATTAAGAAATTTTCAAAATGCAAATAAGAGATAAGGATACAGTGGTTAAAGGATAAGAACAGGAGTAAACCAGCACTAAATACATTTGAATGCAGCAATAAGGAATAAAGACCAAGTTAACTGTAAGATCTACACTCACATCAGAAGGTTTATAATTCATCTTTTATGACTCGTCACATGACTTGGATTCAGTTTTAAGAAAGTTTGTACTGTATTTAATAATAAAACGCTGAAATGAGTCATTTTCCTCTCAAATGTAGCAGTTGAGACTATAAAGTAGCATAAAATGGAAATACTCAAGTACAGTTTAGAGGTACTTGTACTGTGTACTGTACTTGAGTAAATGTACGTAGTTTTAACACATTTTTGCTTTCCATTAAATTATATTTTCTGGTAAACATGTTTTTTTTTTTTTTTTGCTCTACATGTGAGGAAGCTCTTGAGTAAAGGCATCACTGCTTCAGCCGACGAATGTGTTAAATGAGTTTGTCCTGTTTGTCCTCTGGGGCACCAGGACACTCGTCCTCTGTGTCCCAATTTCATGCAACATACTAACCGTTTATTTGAATCTTCATAGTTTACTGTTTTCTGCAGTTTAGTTTAGTTTATACAAGAAATCAACAAACAGGAAATGATGCAATATGTGTGCCGTGCAACAAAAAGTCTAAAGTTCAGTAGTTTGTTTTCTAAGGTGTTCCTGTAGCTGTTTCACTAAAATCCACTACTAGTTTTAATTTGGTCCAGCTGTGAGCAGCTCATCCCTTTCCTGTGCATTGCATGATGGGAGAATAGTGTCCATCAACAGCACAGTCTAAATGAACAGCTCTATAGTCCAACTGTTTTAAGTAAACTTAGTTTTTATACTGTTAATTTTCAAAAGCTGCATGCTTCACAATGTGAGTGAAGTTGCACATCCAGTGACTGAGGTCTGTTTGACCTGCCTGGTTCAGTACGTGTTGTCTCTTTTTTTTGGGGGGGGGGGGGGCAGGCGTCGTCTTCTATGTGTGACAGAAAGCGTCAGCAGGTGCTGCGTGACTGCAGCAGCCTCGTCTGTACTCTGATAAAGGTTACACAGTAACTTCATATCAGACGGCCATTATTGCTGCTGTATGGACAAAGCAGGCAAACATACACACTTCACCAGCTGAACTTTACTTATGTGGCAACTCTGTACTTTTGGTTGAAATCATTTGTTGGAAGACTGTGGAAACATGAACATACATGAAACTTGGGTTTTTCCAGTCAGACAGTAGCAAAGTTGCAAAACCAAATCTGGATTTTGGAGCATCTCCTACTAGAGAAGTGATATGAATGTTAACTTGTTATCAGCAGTCGGTTGCAGGATGTATTTACAACACTAGAGCTCATATCTTCCCTTAAACTGCCCTTAACAGCCAACGTATTAAGCTCTGAATGTCCTCAAGGATTCAAACACGGCCGTTTATTCCACACTAGTTTATCAGAAAACAACCTGTGTGGTTCCTCTTGCAGTGGATTTCTACTTTCCCGCCTCGTTGCACCGCTGTTTGACCTTTTTTTGAAGCTAAGACTGCATCAGGAAGGTCATGTCGCCCTCTTCCACATGACTGCACTTCCTCTTCTCTTACTATAATCTCCAGTTAAATTAAGGGTGAAGAAATCACTTGCTTATGTCTTTCCTCGACCTTCTATCAGACGATCTCTGCGTTATCAGACAGCCCCTGCAGCTCTTCTGGATGAAATTGTCAGTGAAGTGGTTAATTTGTAAAGTCTGTTCTGCTTCTGCCCTCCGTTTGCTCCCCTCTTCGGTTTCAGGCCCCTCACTGTTTTGACCCGCTGTGACGGCAGCCATATTAGGCGTAAACAGGCTTTCGGCTGCCGGTGCCAACTATTGTCATCTTCAGTCAAGGTTGGCAGGCCTTGTAAGGCCCGGCGGTCCTCCGGGGTCGACTCCCGTCTTAGGCTGGGCTTCAGTGTCACCTGCTGGTCGGAGAGGGGACGGTGTGAAGTAGATGCAGCAGTTCAGTACAGAAAGCTGCTGAGAAGGAAGATAAAACAGGTTTTTAAATGATTAGGAGGGAAATAGATCTGTTTGAACTAATCAAAGGCTCGGAGCCAGAGGCAAACTTAACAGAAAAAGACAAAAGACTTTACATTACATATAAAATTACACCTTTTCTTCCTGCAAGACCTTTTAATTCTACTACATTTCAAAGCTCCAGAAACTTTAAAAACAAAGTATCTTCTGTCCACGTTTCACATCAAATTTGAATTTTCTTAACTGTTCAAAACTATCATAAAGTGGCGTCTTTACACGCCGACTCATGAGATCACGCTGAGTGTTTTTTTTTTTTTTTTTTTTTTCCACCTCCGTTCTGACCGTGTCCTTCCTGTGTTTTTCAGATTCGGACGTATCGGCCGTCTGGTGACCCGTGCCGCCGCCTCAGGAGGCAAGGTCGAGGTCGTGGCCATCAACGATCCCTTCATTGACCTGGACTACATGGTGAGAGGACCGTCTGTCTTTGCTCGCTTGTATCTGACAAACTGTTTCATTCCAAACTCGGTTGTGATGGTAGAGTGGACAAGTTTAAAGGATTAAGACAGGAAGCCGATATGAAGTGTAGCTGCTACACTGTGCAACATCTTAAGACCTTTATATTCTAATTAAACTCATCCCATCTTCCTCTCCTGCAGGTCTACATGTTCAAGTATGACTCCACTCACGGCGTGTGGAAGCACGGAGAGGTGAAGGCCGAGGGCGACAAGCTGGTCATCGGCAACATGCACATCATGGTCTTCCACGAGTACGTACTCCTCCTCCTCCTTTTTTTATATTTACGTTTTCAGCAGTTTTACCCTGTGAGTCCAGATGTTGTCTAAACTCTCTTCTACATGTGATTTACCTGCAGGAGAGACCCCGCCAACATCAAATGGAGCGATGCTGGCGTCGACTACGTTGTGGAGTCCACCGGTGTGTTCACCACCATCGAGAAAGCCTCTGTAAGTTTGAGCACTGACTTTAGCAGTTCTCATTGCACAATGACGATGTGTCTCAAATCTATCATTTAAAAGGCAGAAATTTGTCATTTTAAGCTCTATATGACACCTCCTGACCTTTGCTGCCCTCCCGTGTGTCCGATAGGCTCACCTGAAGGGCGGCGCTAAGAGGGTGGTGATCTCTGCCCCCAGCGCTGACGCTCCCATGTTCGTTATGGGTGTCAACCACGAGAAGTACGACAACACCATGAAGGTTGTCAGGTGAGTCTCTGCTGATTTACTGCAGGAGTCATGTTTTGGATTTTTTCATTGTCACAGATGTTTCTTTTTTAGTTCATTTCATTCATTTAATGGCGTCCTAGATTCATAATTAGAAGTGAGACGTTTCTGTTCGGCTGCAGTGACATCATCTCGTCTTGTTTGTGTTTTTTCAAACCTGGCGAGGACAGACGTAAACATCTAGATGCTTTCGTTGCTGCCAGAATAAATGTCGAACCAAGATCATTGCTGAAAATATATTCCAAGCGTCTATTATGTTAACTTTGTATCGTTTTGTCTATCTCCATAGCAACGCTTCCTGCACAACCAACTGCCTGGCTCCCCTCGCCAAGGTCATCAACGACAACTTTGGCATCGTTGAGGGTCTCATGGTAAAGACTGCAGACATTTAACTGATTAAAAAAAAATTACACACTGCAGTAACGCAGCTGCTCCAACTTCATTTAATAGCAGGTTTCAGTTTGACACAGGAAGTAAAAAAAACATTCAGGGACACTTGACTTTTCAGTACTTTTAGTTTAAAGACTGATTCCAACTAACTGTTTCCATTATTTGATTTATTTTTTATTAATAATTAAATTAAATTGCTTCCTGACTGTCAGCCAAAAACTCAATATGAAACAGAAAATACAAACATTTTTAATCACATATATATAAATATCATGGATCTTTCCTCTCTTGTCTGCTCCCTCCAGAGCACCGTCCACGCCATCACCGCCACACAGAAGACCGTTGATGGTCCCTCCGGTAAGCTGTGGAGGGACGGACGCGGTGCCTCCCAGAACATCATCCCCGCCTCCACCGGAGCCGCCAAGGCCGTGGGCAAGGTCGTCCCCGAGCTGAACGGGTACGCTTACCTTTCTTCTGATTTTCCTCGAGCAACTTGAGCACGTTTAGCAGTTAATGGAAAAACTGTTCACACTCGGGGGGGGGGGGGGGGGGGGACTTCACAGTAGTAGGCTTTCAAATACAGCAAGTATAGGGACAGACTGCAAGTTTAATGCTGCCTGACCTTTTTAACCTCTCAGGAATATTTCCCTGCAGTAATCAGCCAGCAGTGGTAGGAGAAGTACTCAGATCCTTTACTTAAATAAAAGTACAGATGTAATAATGCTGCGTTACAAATTTAAGTCTTACAAAGTCCAGCAGAATGTACTTAAGTATTAAAAGTTAAAGTACTCGTTTGGCAGAAAATTGGACCCTGGAGGTGGAGATACTTTATATACATATATATATTGTAGTCCAGTGTCCTTCAAAGGGTCACAGAATAAATCTGATGGGTTGTGAGATGATTTTACGAGGAAGGAAAGAAGGAAAAAAGTCTTTTTTTTTTTTTTTTTTTTTTTTTTTTTTTTTTTTTGGACTTTTCTGTGTTGGATCATTTGTTTTGAGAGGTGAGTTGTATCTTTTAGAAGTTTAGAGGGGAAATATATCTTTGTAGCTGCTAACAACTCAAAGACATCTGAAACATGATGATGAGTCACAACGCTGTTTTTATATGAGAGGTCACAAGACCAAAAAGTTAATTATGTTGTATTTTATAAGCTTTTGATGTTTCATCTAAAATCTCAATCTTTTAAGTCACTAAAGCTGTCAAATAAGTTAAAGTACAATATTTCCCTTTTTAAAATATGATGGAGTTGAAGTGTTAAGTTGCATAAAATGGAAATGCTCAAAGAGCTGCACTTCTTTCCTCCTCTGGTCTTTGGACTTTAAGGGGAATAAAATCATGAGTTAATATAAACTCATGAACTTTTCACTTTGGGTTTGACTCTTGGATTTTTTTTTTTTCTTCTTCCAGCAAACTGACCGGTATGGCTTTCCGTGTTCCCACCCCCAACGTGTCTGTTGTTGACCTGACTGTCCGTCTGGAGAAGCCCGTAAGTATCTCTGATCATCTGAAGCTTTACATCAGTTTAACCAGGACGCTGCTTTACTTTAGAGCCAATAAACGGCTGATAATTAACTTTTTCTACCCTCATACTGTATAAAAACACATGTGATCAAGCTGAAATATTTAGGTAAATTATTAGTCAAAAAAAGCCAACAATTTCTTCTTTTTTTTTTTTTTTGTTAATGGTCTTGCTGCTCCCATTATGATTTCATGTCATCGTCCTTTATTTCAGGCCAAGTACGACGACATCAAGAAGGTTGTGAAGGCCGCCTCTGAGGGACCCATGAAGGGAATTCTGGGATACACAGAGGACCAGGTACAAAAACACACATCACACATTGATGATGTGGGTTTGTGGTGGGTTGTGTGTAGCATCACACATGAGCCAATAGATGGCAGCACGTCTCCAAATTAAGCAGCAGCATCAAAGTGTCTTCTGAGGAGATGAAAGCTGCATGGATCTGAATCTGTAGATATTTATACTTTTATATTTATTTTAAAAAATCAGGTTTGTTTAATCAAGAATCATCTGCTCTGCCAAATATTTGTCATAAATACTCGCCTGAGACTTTAAGACTAAGTATAAGTGTCATAAGTATGATTTGATACTTTATTTAAAATGTATTTATGCATGTATAAACACTTATTGATCGATCTCTTCTGTCTGCTCTCAGGTTGTGTCCACAGACTTCAACAGCGACGCTCACTCCTCCATCTTTGACGCCGGCGCCGGCATCGCACTCAACGAGCACTTCGTCAAGCTGGTCTCATGGTGAGTTAACGATGTCCAGAGTAGCAGGATCATTCATGTCTCTGTCTGTAGGTATAAACACAGATCCATATTTAGCAACGTCAGCTGAGCAAAGTTTATATATCACTGAGGAGGAGGAGGAGGAGGAGGAGGAAGAGTTCCCAGCATTCTTAAGCTGGTGAAACTATTTAGAGGCTAAAAGTTCTTTCCATCGCTGTCCTGTTGTATGAGTGTGTGGATCATTATGTGAAAATGACAATTTGACAATTGTCTATTTTGTTAAGTATTGTACAATGAATTACATGGATTTAAATGGAAAAATGGATCATTTCCAGTAATGACTTTGTTTATGTTAAAGGATCAGTTCATTTTTTTTCCTCTTTACTATAACATCATCCTGTTCATACTGACCATTAGAAGATCCCTGCAAAAATGTTCCTAAAAAGTGTATTTGAAGATAATATGAGGCATATGTTTCAATGTTACAGTCTTTTTAGTGCTAAATTCCCTCTTTTTGTCACAATCCTCCCACTGCAGCTCAACAGGGAAACACTGTCCGAGGAAATATAGAACTAAAAAGACTTTAACTGTGGAAGATATCCACTTTATATGAATAACTCAGGCTGCAGGAGCCTCATATTATCTTCAGATGAATGTTAAAGTAGCGGTCAGTATGAACAGTTGGAATGATTACAGCAACAAAAACATGCGTCAGTGTTCATACGAGAACTTATCGAGATGTAAAGTAGAAAAACTAGTCCTTGTGACCTATTTTTAGAATTTTAGTTCTGATATTATTATTATTATTATTATTATTATTATTATTATTATTGAAAACTGAGAATTAAAGAGTCAGGTTCAGTCCTCTGAAAAGAACAATATCTCATGCACATTAATAAAACAATGAATAATGAAATATAGTGAACTTCCACACTCTGTCAGCACAAAATGTATTAAAGAGGCAGCTACATATTCAGTCGCAGCTCTCTGTAAGACAGAAATGAATATAAAACCAAAATGTAGCTGCTGTTGCTTTAATAAAGTTTGTGCTGACTGTGCAAGAATCCTCTACTCAGAGATAATTCACCCAGTCATCCATCCAGTTTCATAAAACCTGCACACTGTGATTTTTCTTTTTTAATGTCCATCTACAGACACGTATCCATTAAATCTCTTGTTCGTCTGCAGGTACGACAATGAGTTCGGTTACAGCAACCGTGTGTGCGACCTGGTCCAGCACATGTTCACCAAGGAGTAAAGTCTCTCCTCGACCGCTCATCGCTCTTACACCATGATGCAGTGTTCCTTCCCATGATCCCCCTCTTCCTTTCACCTGTAACTGGATGCCACGCCATCCGCTCCGGGAGCAAACTCTTCTACAACAAACGTCTATCTGATAATAAAATAAGCCTTTTTATAAGATAAAGTCACCTCTGTTCTGTCCAGCAGTGAGGACTGCAGCAGGCTTCGTTCGCTGCATATGTACAGATGTTTTTTTCCATCACTGAACTGTATTGTACTGAATGGTCTTGTTGCACTCTACATGCACAGTGGCTCCTTTGCACTTAACATGATAATAAAGTCCTCAGTTTGTGGAAAGACTTGCATTTTTCCTTGTATGGAAGCATCTGCATGTTTATTCAGGTTTTTCTTTAGTTACTCTTCATTATTTTCATTAATTAGTGAAAAATATTTAGTTTAAGCAGCAGGCTTTTCTGTTAGTGACATGATTCTGCATATATAAAGTATAATTAAGCAGTTTATCTAACATTAGACTGAAATCCAGGAAAGTGAGAGGGGAAGTTTCTTTTTTCAGTTTCAGAATGCTTAACTCGTGTTTTAAAGAAGAATAAACTGATTTTAGACAGTTCTTTAAAATGGAGATACAGTGTTACAGCTAATCTGATCACTCAGATATCTATAATATTTGACAGTGTCACTGTTTAATATGTATGAGCAGCAGTGGAAGAACTTTACAGATTCTTTACTTAAGTAAAAGTACCAATACAGTAATGTAAATATACTGAATTACAAGTAAAAGTCCTGCAGGAAAAACCTGACTACAGTAAAAGTACATAAGTATTATGAGCTTGATGTAGTTAAAGTATTGCAGTAAAAGTAGTGGTTTGGTCCCTCTGACTGATATATTATTATATATGACATCATTAGATTATTAATAGTGAAGCATCAGTGTTAGAGCAGCATGTTACTGTTGTAGCTGCTGGAGGTGGAGCTAGTTTCAACTACTTTATATACAGTTAGCTAGTTTAGTCCAGTGGTTCCCAACCTAGGGGTTGAGGCCCCTCCAAAGGGTCAGCAGATAAATCTGAGGGGTCGTGAGATGATTAATGGGAGAGGAAAGAAGAAAAAACAAAGTTCTGATACACAAATCTGTTTTCAGTTTTTGGACTTTTCCTCTAATCTTTGATTTTTGCGGAAATATTGGATCATTTGAACATTTATTGAAATGAAAGCATGTGAGAAGTTTAGAGGGAAAAATCACTATTTGGTGGAGCTGTTAACAACTCATAGACATGTGAAATGTGACCCCGACTACACACTGCTTTTTGTAAGACGTCAAAAGCCAAAAAGGTTGGAAACCACTGGTTTCATCTTTAACAATGTGTTGTATTTTAAAAGCTTGTTATATTATCCATTGTGTCAAATCTTCATCTGAAAAGTAACTAAAGCTGTCAAATAAATGTAGTGGAGTGGAAGTATAAAGTAGCATCACATGGAAATACTCAAGTAAAGTACAAGTACCTCAAAATTGTACTTAAGTACTTCAGTAAATTACTTTCCACTACTGCTTGGAGAAAAGAGACTCCCAGTGTGGTTCACACTTTTGTTAACAATATTACCAGTAATGACAAACAGGAGCTCAGTTAATTAAGGTTAATTACTTTATAAGGGATATTAGGACCTAGACAGAGTTGTGCCTCTCACTGAGACTCAATTTGGGGTTAATTCAGCTGTGATCGATCATGATGAGTCTGAAACTGCAAGGGAAGAATTTTGTATATTGTCATTTTTGAAAGCTGCACTTCTCAAATTCAATTTTTGCACTGCCCCTTTAAACACCTTCGATTATGTAAACAGAATAAACCCAAAAAGTTTTACTTTTCAATATTTGCAGCAGGCGTCCTGACAGGTGCGTATTTACTCTTGTTATTACGGTACTTCAGACCACCCGCTGCTCCTCTGTTATCGTCAGTACGGTAGCTGAAAGCCGCAGTCATTCGCTTGTTTATTCCAGAGCTTTGCTGCACCGCTGCCCGACACTCCGCTCAGGCTGATTTCACCTCACTATCTGATACCAAGCTTACTGTTTTCTCTTCGTGCTTCCAGGTAAGTTGCTTAAATTTCATTATAGTCGCAAAATATCCGCATAGATCTTTATTCTGAGGCTTGGAATAAACATATTAATGGCAGTGCGCTTCTCCCGCTGAGCTCTCGCCCCAGAAATTAGTCATACCTGAAAGTAAACTGAGTAATTAATTCTGCTGCAGGGACCAGCGGTCTGTCTGCGAGTTTACAGTCACTTTGTTTTACTTTATATCATTTTTATTCATCATAGCTTGTCATCATATGTTTATTGGAGTATTATTTGGGGATTTTTGTTATTTTGCTGCGATATCAGGCCCATAAAGCATCCTTTTAAACCGCATCATTTGACTAACAGCCCACAGCTCATCTGCGTAAAGGTTACCGTCGGGTGAAATCAAGAGAGAGAGACGCAAAGAAAAGGCTGCGGGGCAGTAATCATCCTCACACGGAATTACCTGACGAGTTGAATATATAGAAGTCTGAGTTCATGCCGGATTTCGAGCACTTCAGATTTTCCTATTCTAGCATGAATCCGGTTCTGGGGGAGAGCGGCTTCCTGGCCCCGCAACAGCAGCACCACCACCAGATGACGGGCCAGACCGACTCCGCCATCCCGGAGCCCGGCTACTTCCTGGGGGACCACGCTGGGTTCGGGCCTGATGGGTTGTCCGGGCTGGACCTGGGCGCCTTGCCACCGTCGGGCCTCGCCTACCTGCACCTGAGCAGCCCCCTGCACCGCGTCCCCCCTGCGGCCACGGCGCTGCGCAACGACCTGGGATCCAACATCAGTGTGCTGAAGACTCTGAACCTGCGCTTCCGCTGCTTTTTGGCCAAAGTGCACGAGCTGGAGCGCAGAAACAAGGTGTTAGAGAAGCAACTGCAGCAGGCTCTGGAGGATAATAAAGGAGGGGAAGGACACCCGAGGCCCCTGACTAAAGAGATGGGGGTGCAGACTGGATTTATCGGGCCTATCCCAGGCAGGCCGGGCCTCATCCCGCTCCACAACGCCAACAACCCGGCCTACCTGCCCGGCGGCCTCCTCTCTCCCACCCTGAACCCCCTTCCTCTCTTTGACAACAAACACCTGCTGGGGAGCAACCTGAACCCCTTTACGGATTCAAACTCCAACCTCACCACTTGCGGTTTCTCCATCAGCCCGGCGCTGAGTCCCTCCGACCCCACCAAACCCATCACCAACATCAACGAGAAATACGCAGATCACACCGGGACAAACACCGACAACACCCTTCCTCCTACTCCCCATCCTCCTCCTCCTCCTCCTCCTCCTCCTCCTCCACGATTCCTCCCCGGGACTATCTGGTCCTTCAACCACACCCGCAGGTTTGGCACCGGGAGGGAGTCGTGCGTCACGGGCCCCGGAGTCTCCTGGACGCACCCGGACGGTGTCGGGGTGCAGATCGACACCATCACACCGGAGATCAGGGCTCTGTACAACGTGCTGGCCAAGGTGAAGAGAGAAAGAGACGAGTACAAGAGAAGGTAAGGATGGTTTAAAGACATTTTCATCAGCAGGATGGAGCTTGTTGAATGTTGAACATGACTGGAGACCTGATTCATTTATAAATTATCTCTAAAACAGACAATTTGGCTGATTAATATGTTTTGCCATTATTATTTTCAGGGTGGAGAAGTTTGTAGAGCTTCATCCTTTCAGAGTGAGCAACTTCTTAATGACAGATGTCCCAGGTCTGCCACAATTACAATAGTTCTCCAATATTAATATATGTCAAGATATGACAAATACACAGTATGCAAAACCACATGATTCAATGCTTTACATCACAAAAAAAACCTCTTCACATGTGTAAATTATTAAAAATGCGTTTTTAATTAGTTAAATAGTTTGCCAGAAATTATTTATTTAAACAACATAATTTTGTAAAACAATGTGATAATTTGATCATATTCTCACCATCCAGTTTCCCCCAAACCCAAAATATTGGCCTGAACAAAGATGACTCACCACACAGCATCAGAGACGGAGGAAACTATGTATAAAAGATGAATTTATTAACACAAATATCACAACAAAACAATCAGTGGCAACAAAATAGTTATTGGTCATTAATGATTAAGTTTAATATCTATAACCAACTGATGTGTTTGTAAAGATGTAGCATGTGTGTGTTTGTTGTGTCCAATAAGTGTGAAGATTCAGTTTTCTACTGCAAAAAATAAATAAAATAAAGCACTTTGACTGAATTCTATAATATTATTATGGATGGTTTGGTGCATCAAGGAGAAAGATCAGAGAAATGTTGACTTAAGTGGCCATAAAAAAATAATTGCATTAAGCAGAGTATCTTCAGGCCCAGCCAGGTTCTGTTCTGGCAGACTGAAGTATTGATTTCTGTTGCAGAGACTCACTGTCACCTGCAGCACCTCACATCTAATCTAATCTCTTTAATGTAAATTAAATAACGCCTCAATCTGGTTAATTATGCAGTTTGTTAGGAGGAAATTATCTTTACATTCTGTCAGGGCTGCAACAATTAGTCAATTCATCCATTAGTTGATCGACAGAAAACTTTTTTTGATAGTTTTTTAAGCAAAAATGCCCCAAAATTCTCAGTTTCAAGCTTATTTAACGAGTATTTTCTGCTTTTCTTTTGTTATTATACGATTATAAACTGAATATCTTTAACTTTTGACTGTTGAGTGTACAACACATATTTAAAGGAGATTATAATAGATATGATGTATCATAATGAAACTACAATTAGTTGCAGCCTCATATTCTTTACAATAAACTTAATGGATAATAACTAATAGCGCAGATCTACATTAGTTTCTGTTTCACAATGTGCTGCATCTGGGCTCTGAAGGTTTTAATCAATAATCTTTCTGAACAGCTGAAACTTGATGCTGATGCACAGCTGAGTGATGTGTTGATCAGAGTTACTGCTGAAGCAGCAATCACTTAACTCTCTCTGGATGTATTATTGTAAATCAATAAGCAGGACGGCGTTCTGGCAACATTTGCTTTAAAGGATTTTTCTTCTTTTTTTTACATTAAATGACATTTATTTGGCAGACGCTTTTGCCCAAAGTGACTCACAATAAGTGCACTAAAACGTGATGGGGGTTTAAGATTTGCTGAATTTGCTGAGCTGCAGCACTTTTCCTCCGTACACTAAATAAATGTATTAATTAAAAAAAAATCCACAAGGACAAGAGTGCAGCTCTTTTTGCATCCATATGATGAAGAACTATGATTTGTCAGGTATTTTAACTCAACAGATTATCCCAAAAACAGCACAGAATGACATATACAATCATATTTTATTGATACTACTAATTCAGATCATTTTTTAAGCTATATTAGTAACTTCCTGTATGTGATAATAAAAAGTAAAACACCTGCACACCTACAACTTTGATAAGTATATGACATTTAGCTCTATGAAAACCTCAGAGACGTCTATAACTTGTTCTTAGTAAGTTATTTGATAGATTACAAGAAACAAACTATTTACTATGAGGAAATATCATCGTTTATGCAGGGCAGGATGCTACAAACAAACACAACAAACAAAAAGCTTAATTTGCAGCTTTTATTTTGTATTCAGACAAACGTATGTAGTAAAATTAGTCATCTGTAACCTATTATCTCTGTAAAGATGTTTGCTTAGCAGGCAGTTTTTGTCCAGCTCTGACCTGCTTCACACTAACACACACACACACTAACACACACACACAATAACACACAAACACACACACACTGACACACAGTGGTCCACTGCTGTGTTATGCTAAAAAACACTGACCTCATTGCTTTGGGCTTCAGCCTGCTGAGGCAGGACGCCACTGCAAGACAAACCTTCCAGTCACATCGATTTCAGAACCAGCTGGATGTTTCACTGAATGGCAACGACTCGCTCTGACCTGTTTGATGTTCACAAACTGCTTAGCGTTTACATTTTACTGTTGCACTAAGCAGTGTTTTAGTTGTTTGCTTTTAAAGCTATGAAACTAAGGGTCAGGAGAGGAAAAGTCCAAATGTTTTTGCCAGTTAGATTGTATTTTGTGCGAATTTTGTGTCCTTAATGTGGTGTGTGTACATGGATTTGATGGTTTTATTGGGTGGAGTTTTTCTTTCACAGCATAGAGTTATGAATAAGGAGTTATTTCAGGTGTCCAGCCATCTGTATGTAATGTATTGGTCATTTTCCTACATAGACAGACAGTTGAAGCACTTCCAGGTTTGGATGGACATGAATTAGGAAATATCAGGTTCATTGATTAAAAGTTAAAGGTACAAACCTGTGGACATAAAGAAACCTTTAAGACACATGTTAACTACAGTTCCCAGGATGCATTCCGGTTAGAAACATCCAATCACAGAGCTTAAAATTCTGTTTCATGTACCGCTAAAGATCACAGTTTAGTTCTGGACGACTTGGACGACTACGCTGCAGTGTGTTTTGTTTTTCTTTGCGATGACAAAGCGTTGCAAGTTTACTGCAGCTCTGATTCATGCCTGTGATTGGCTTGGTCTCCATAGCAACAGCAGCTAAGGCTCATGGGTATTGCAGTTTTTACAGCCATGCACCATACTTCAAGAGTGAAACAGTTACATTTAACGGCCATAATATAAACTTTTAGAAATACTGAGGGCTCTGGCACACCCTCAGATAATTTGATCAGAAATTTAATTTTTTTTAAATTATTTTGATTTTTTAATGTTTTATTTATTCAGTTACATGTTCAGTTATACATTCTAAGTAAGTTTTAGTTCCCACCATGAAGGTTTAAATGTTTCAAAGCTCTTTCTGACCTTTTTTGCAGGCAAAAAGTCGTCAAATTTAAAGATCTCCTCCCGTCATTTTTAAAGACAAACCTAAATACTCTGTTTGGAAGAATAATTGGTGTGTGTTCAATTACATCTAGTCCTTCTCCCTGATTGAAAAAACCAGAGGAGAGGAGACTTTAAAGTTATTGAATCTAAAAATACTGGAATCAACTTGAAAAATATACCCATCAGTTTTAAACACTAGAATGTAAACTTCCCTCAAGTAAACACACTTCTTCTTCTCTCTGAAAATGTTCTGACTTTTGCTACAACTTACAAAAAAAAGAAAATATTTCAACTTTTTTATTTTTGTGCAGCTGATACACATTTTTGTACAAACTATAGAGAGTGTTCTGGGTTAAAGTTGACCCATATTTATTAAAAAAAATCAAATAAATGCTAAAAAATGATGCATTCTGGGTACACATTCACTGAAATCCTGATGGCTGTTTTATGTAACATAAGATGATAATATAGTGTGACTGTGAATGTTTTTTCTCCATAAACAAATAGTGTAAAACCTGACAAAGCCATTTATTAATGACTGATGAGGTATTTATGTATGAAAGATACATTTGTGGTTCAGAGAATAATCATGAAGGGATACTTTGAAGGGTCAGAATATCAACAGTATGTAAGGGGTTAAAAACATCTTCAGATGTTAATCTGAGGAGGAGTTTAAAGGTGTTTTTGTGTCTCTGTGAGCGTTTGATGGGATTATCTGTCTAAGTGAAAGTTTAACCTGAGCTGTTGTTTTTTTTTTTATCACCATCCTGCTGTTCTCTCCTTTCTCCTTTTCCCTCCTTCTCTCTTTCATTTTCCTCTTCTTCCTTTTTGTTTCTCTCTCTCTCTCTCCCCTCCTCCTCCTCCTCCTCCTCCTCCCCTTCCTCCTCCTCCTCCCTGCTGGGTGGTTTTGTCCTGGTACCTGCAATGCAGCACTGGCCTGTGACCGCCAACAGTGATGTCACCCAGTCTGCCGTCTCTCTCTCTCTGTCTCCATTTCTATCTCTTACCCTCTGCCTCCCCTCTCTCACTTTCTCTCCTCTCGTTTCTCCCTCTCCACTTTAATGCTCTCTCTCTCTCTCTTTCTTCTTTGTTGGTTTGCTGCCGTCCCTGTTGACTCCTCTTCCATCTACGTCCTTCTGTGTCTCTCCTCACCCCCCTTTTCTTTCACTCTCTCACACATGCCCGCTCCTCATTTCAGCCCCCCCTCTCTTCTCCACCCCCTCCCCTCTCCCCCCTCGTCCCATGTGAGCCTCTGCAGCGTCAGACAGGCGCTGACATCATCATTAACATCGTCATCCCTGAGTCACGCCACTCCAATCAACCCCTGCAGATTTTTGTTCTCTTTCTTTCTCAGTTTACGATGATTCATTTCAATTAAGCTTTATTGTTTCAATGTTTTTGACATTTCCGAAAACATGTCGCCAAAAAAGTATGTGGAAACCTGAACTTTACAGCCACATGTGATAATCTGCTGCTACTGTTACAGCCTCTAAAGTGAACGACTATCTTGCCCATGTGTTTACTTCAGGGGTTCGGGTCTGGTTGCAGATAATTGTGGGTCGATCCTGGTACAGAGCTTTGCTGGTGCAGGTTTGCAAAACTGAACCCTTGCAAGCTGCTGGTTCCAGGTTGGGGCTGTTGGCTGTGATTGGTCAAACAGATGTGTCTTCACACAACAACACAGCATTTCTATGTGTACATCAGAAAGGACTTTTTATAGCGAGAAACAACGGGGAGCAGATTTTGTACTCTGCAAACATTACATCCAATCCTTAATGGTTCAAGCAGTCGGCATTCCAGTTCATCCCGGAGGTTTTGGATGGGGTTGAGGTCAGAACTCTGTGCAGCCCAGTCAGGTTCTTCCACTGTTAACTGGGAAAAACATTTTCAATTTCTATTCGGTCAGCAGAATCTCTTTCTGTCTTCAGAAATCACTTGAAGACCTACAGCACCTTTTCCAAGAGCACCTACTCACCTATATGCTCTTTCTTTATCTCTCGATCCTTCTCTAGCTCCTTCACAAGAAAAAAAAAAATCAACTTCTTCTTGCACCTGCAGCCTTGTGGCACTTACGCCAGGTGGGACATGAAACTGAGTGCTGAGACGATTCTTCTCAAAGGCATCTGGAGTTTGGATTGTGCCTCATTTGTACGTTGCTTTGGACAAAAGCATCTGTCAGATTGATAAATGTATTTCTTTATGAAGCTGGTTTTGTGCATTGTCATGTTAAAACAGAAAAGGGCATCACCAAAAGCTGTAAGCACATTATTGTCACCGTATGCTGCAGCATAAAGAGTTTCCCTTAATCAGATCTAAGGGGTTTACCAGGGAAAAACAAGCCCAGGTGTGTCCACATACTTTTGTCCATATAGTGTGAACATGCACGTGCATTGTCTCCACATGCTTAAACGCTCACTGTACTAATAATAGAGAACAGAAGCAAATGTCAGCTCTCTCATCTTACCGATATCACCTCCTATTATAGATGACGTGAAGGTGCAGTGAGTCCCAGTGTGTGTGTGTGTGTGTATGTGTGTGTGTGTGTGTGTGGAATGATAATAGAGTAAGAGAGATCTCACCTTGTGTAAAGATACAAGAAGGCCACCCGGGCTGCTTATTGGCAGTGATACTAGCTCACTGTTGTTTTTACCTCCCTCTGCAGGTCTTAAACACACCTGCTGCAGCCACACAGGAGTCGGGACTTATTTTGCCTCCTGTTAGCTTTTTTGCATCTGTGAGGAAAGAGAAGTTAACACAGGGAGAGCTCTATGTAGCCTCAAAAAGTCAAAAAAACATTATACATTTCATACCACTGCTAGAAAAACATCCCTCAAGTGTGTAGATTGATTTCTCCTGTTTCTCCAGGAAGCTGTTGGTTTCAGTTCAGTATGCTGAGTCTTGCTTGAGATCGATGATCCATCACAATGTCATTATTTTTCTTGCGGTCAGAGTTTTGTTGTTGTGTGATGGTGCAAGCAAAAAAAAAAAGTTATTCCTCTTTGTTAAGTTGAGATTTGAAAGTTGGCTGTCGACTCAGCAAAGGGATAGCTTGACATTTATAGAGAAATATGTTTCTTTGCTTTCTAATCGAGACTTGAATGAGAAGATTTAAACCGCTACTGTTTTTGTACTGTGAGTATAAAGCTAGAGCCAGGAGGAAATTCATTCATTCATTCAACACTTCTAAAGCTCACTAATTAACACCTGATACCTTGTTTGTTAATGATGTAGTTTATAAGTGAATAACATACTGTAACTGTAGCACATAAGGTGACATACAGGTGAAAACAAACCAGAAACAACATATTAATTCATGAGATTTGAACGTGTTTGTAGGTGTATTTATGAAGTTTGCACAGAGCCAGGTCAGCTGTTGCCATCTGATTTTAACCTCTATGCTACGCTAAGCAAACATCCTAAAATCATTAAATTGTATTAACTGGGAAATCTTTAGTGGACCAGCTGCTCCGTACCAGTGGAACATATCGACAGCCGGCCGCATCGCTGCAGAGCCACGTGTTGAGACTGACAAACAGATCTTGAGTAGCAAGGACATCAGCTGTGACAGTGTGACACTCTCTGTCTCTCTGCAGTCTCTCTGTTCAGGAGGATCATATCTGCAGCTCAAATAACACCATAATCCTGATTTTATTTCCTCTCATACACGCCTGATCACCAGTATAACCAGTAGAAATCAGCCTGGAGTCAAACTGCAACGTTAATGTGATTGTAGCTGAACGATTGAATTGGAAATTGTCTCTGTTGACATGGAGCTAATTTGAATCGAGGTCATCCGCCAGAGACATGAAGTCTTCATTTCAGAGCTACAGCTGCTCGGAGGAGTTGAGTCTGTATGAAGGACAAACGGATCATAAAGACGACAGCAGCAACAATTACTCAACTAATCAATTAGTTGATTAATAGAAAATTAATCGCCAGCTGTTTTGATAATCATTTAATTATTTTGAGTCTTTTTTTTTTTAGAAACAATGTCCAAATTCTCTGATTTCAGCTTCTTAAATGTGAATATTTTCTAGTTTTTAATCTTCTATGACAGTAAACTGAATATCTTTGGGTTATTGATTGTTGGTCGGAACAAAAAAGAGACATTTGGAAACACTGATCAACATTTTTTTGCCATTTTTAGATATTTTATAAACCAAACTATTAATAGATTAATCAAGTAAATAATCGGCAGATTAACTGATAAATTAAATAGTCGTTTGTTGCTGCTCTAAAGGATTTGAACCTTTTCTTTGTCATATATGATAGTAAACTTGATATCTTTGGGTTTTGGACTGTTAGTCCGACAATATGAAGGAGACTTTGAATGCATCGATGTTTTAATGCTGGAATGACCGATCGATTTACCTATCGCTATGAGTTCATATTTGTATTAGACATTAGATATTGATCACATTACAGCATAAGTTAAATTCCTCCAAATGAGATGAGGTGTGATTCAGTCCTGCAGTGTACAGTATGTGCAACGTCTGTCTCTGCTATCTATTTATTTTTATCTTCTCTCCATAGTGACTGAGTAAGTGTTGCAGTGTGATGTTCATGCTCTACGTGCACGCCTCATGTTCTCTCCTTATGTAACACATGCTGAGTAATACTAGAGGTGGTGAGAGGAGCCTTGATGCTGTGTGACAGTGTAGGTCAGTCAGGTAACAGTGGTGGGTTCACGGCTGATTATTTTCATTATCGGTTGGTTATTTTCTTGATTAATCGTTCAAAATGTGAGAAAACAGTGAAAAACCTCCTCTTATAACCGCCTCTTATAATTTCTTAGAAACCATCTTCAAATGTTTTGTTTTGCCTGACAAACAGTCCAGAATCCAGAAGATATTCAGTTTACTATCATATAAGACAAAGAAAAGCTTCATATCCTCACATTTGAGAAGCTACGACCAGCAAATATTTAGCACTTTTCTGGAAAAAATGACTAAAATGATTATTTGATTATCAAAAATAGTTGCCAATTAATTTTCTATCAATGAAGAAATGTATTAATTGACTAATTGTTGCTTCTCAAAGTGCGTTTAAACCTACAAAAACAGGCTGAATCTTAACTCACCTCTGAAAATAAGGCAAGTTGCTGAGGTTGTAACTGTCTTGCAACCAAATTATAATCACTGATCCAATCAGTGTCAAGCTAAAAAATAAAAAAATACCCAATAAAACAACTGGAACTACAACTAAAGATAAAAATATCACTTGAGAATCAAATATAAAAGCATAAATAGTCCAGCAAGTTGGCAGTTTGAATCCTGGAAATATCTGGAATAAAATTTGGCTGAAGAGTTCAAATCTGGAGCTTGTTGTACTGGAAATATGTCGATGTATGAATGTGATGAAGATGCAGCAAACCTCATAAATACATGTTAAAAAATATGAATACAAAATGTTGTGCAGCTCCAGCAGAGATGTTCATCATATTGTTGTTAAAAAATATTTTCTGCTCCATACTGCTGATTTATTCTACATACTGTAATTCTCTGTATCACTTCATTCATACTCGTTATGTTTTTGTGTGTTTGTAGATGGGAGGAAGAGTACACAGCCAGAATAGATCTGCAGGAGAAGGTGGTTGAACTGGAGGAGGTAATACTGTTACTGCAACCTACACACACACACACACACACACACTAACCCTAACCCAACCCTAACCATAACCATAACCCTAATCCTGACCCTAACCCTAACCCTAACCCTGACCATAACCCTAACCCTGACCCTAACCATAACCATAACCCTAACCCTGACCATAAACCTAACCCTAACCCAGACCCTAACCCTAACCCTGACCATAACCCTAACCCAAACCCAAACCCTAACCCTAACCCTGACCATAACCCTTACATTCATTTCCTGGAGACTTACCCTGACCCTAAACTTAACCACTGACCCAAAACTCCACTTTTTGGGGGGCATGGCTTTTGTCCACAATTGGACAAGCCATCTTCAATCAACTGGTCTTAAGTCTGTGTCCACGAAAATGGCTTAAGTCATACCGACACACAAACAAAAATGAACTATATCCAATAATATCCAGTATTTACTTCACTTATTTGACTTCTATTCAGCTTTTCTCACCTACATCTAGTTCTTCTTCCTCTTCATAATAACAAATAATGTTAGAAATGATGAACTACATTCTCTTTGTGCTACAGAGTTTATGGGAAATATGAAACAAATACCCTTTTATCTATTGCAAAAAACATTTTCACATGAATACAGTAAATTATTGCTTATTGTTGATTAAAGTTTAATACAGGTCTGATCAGATTCTATAGGTTTGACAGAGAAGAACATTCATAAACCTCCTGATGGTAAAATTAACAGCACAGATGTATGAATCTGCAGAACTACTACTGTCATTTATTATCAGAAACTCATCTATATGAATAACTTCCTACTACTGTGTGTGTGTGTGTCTGTGTGTGTTTTTGCAGGATCTGCAGGAGAGCGAGGTGTGTCAGGATGAACTCACTCTCAGGGTGAAGCAGCTGAAGGCTGAGCTCGTTCTCTTCAAAGGACTCGTCAGCAACGTGAGTCTGTTCTGAGCTGCGTTCAACTTTATTTTTTTGTATTTAGTAGGAAAAATATTTTGAAATTGGCCTCAAATCTAGTTTAGAATTCCTCTTTTTTGATTGTTTTTTTTTTTATATAGATTTTTATTTATTGAAATCTTTTTATTTTCATGCATTCAAATCCATTTTTACAAGCTGTCATCATTAGATAATTAAAAATGTTCTGACAAAGTATTTACTGATAATTTATTGCTTGCCGTCATGACTCAGCAAGATGTTCAGCTGGCATGAAGAACATTTATCAATCTGTCAGTTACCCATCATTGATGACCCTACACCAAAACAGGACTAGATTATTTAAAGGATAATATCTCTATATTTTTGTTATTGTAAACAAATCTCATGTACAGAGTATTGTGTGTGTATCCAGAGCCTGATATATGTTATTCCTCTGTGCCGTAGACCTCCGTTGTTGTCTAAAAAATATTAAAAACACATCAATGAGCCACACTGCTGCACTGGGTGACATGGTCCTTCATTATGAAGAGTTTGGTCACGTTAGTTTGTTCAAAAACAGCTCCAAAGAATAATAACAGCATCACATTTTCAGTCTCCAGAGAGTAGTTCTGTGTAAGGCACTGAGCATGTGCTTTGCTAGCTTTGTTCTGCTACATATAACACACACAATACTTGTAAGTAGGATCAATTCAATTTATTGGTGGTTTGGTTCTGAACATAAGATTTGTTGACAGTAAGAAAAATATAGAAAATTGCCAGCAAATCCTTTAACTAAATGTAAAAAGATGAAAAATCTTCTCCGTCTGTCCATCAGAACCTGTCAGATCTGGACAGTAAGATCCAGGAAAAGGCCATGAAGGTTGACATGGATATCTGTCGCCGCATCGACATCACCGCCCGCCTCTGTGACGTCGCCCAGCAGAGAAACTGTGAGGACATGATTAACATCTACCAGGTATGTCTGTGATGATAAAATACATTCAACAAATCATCCGCCTTCACCTTTAAATAAACAAACCGGTTTCCTCCCAGCAGGTGGCCACGCCCCCCTCCACCTTGAACCGCCGGGCCAGGAAACACAGCGGCCAGTCGGCGAAGAATGGGAATGGGGACGGAGATGAACTGAGCATGTCTGAGAGCGAGGGAGGCGGGGCTAAGGACGAGGAGTCGTGCAGCTCGTCGGCCAATCAGATCAACGAGCAGATGCAGAGGATGCTGAATCAGCTGTAGGTGTTTTTTTTTTTTTTTTACCTTTAATGATATTTAAACACACTTGTGTTAAATCATCATGTAGTTGACATGTCTAATGTGTGTGTGTGTGTGTGTGTGTGTATGTGTGTGTGTGTGTGTGTGTGTATGTGTGTGTGTGTGTGTGTGTTCTGTGCAGTAGGGAGTGTGAGTTTGAGGATGACTGTGACAGTCTGGCCTGGGAGGAGACGGAGGAAACTCTTCTTCTGTGGGAGGATTTTCCTGGATACTCACTGGGAGTGGAAACACAGGGAGAGGTACGACTACACACACACACACACACACACACACACACACACACACACACACACACACACACACACACACTCTTTCATATCTATCTTATATTCTTACAAAGAGAAAAAACTAAGTGTCACTTCACCCAAATTCCAAAAAAACATTCTCAAACTGTCAGATTATTTTGGTTTATCTGCTGAAGTGCTGAGATAGCAATTTATAAAGATTTGCTTAGAGCATAAAAATTATTAGACAACAACATATTTCCTGAAACTGTGTGTTCTGAGGATTATCAAGAGTAACAGAGACAACAGTTGACTGTATGGAGACAAAACTCACTGCGTGGATAGAAAATGTCTTGTAATTTGCGTGAATTGAGCCTTTTATGATATTATCTCGGAGTAATATTGCAACTAATGCTTATTTTCATTATAAATTAATCTATAGTTGTAGTTTTTTGTTTTGTGAGATTAACTGACTAATAAGTTAATTAATGAAAAGCAGGAAAAAGGCTGTGAAGTGATTTGAAAATGAGAAGCACTTTAAAATCAGTTGTGCATCTCACAGGAAGCCAGTAGAGGGATTTTAGTCAGAGGGTGAGATGTAGTGGCTGCAGTGTTTGGAACCAGTATTAGATGTTTGATCAGGTTCTTAGGAAGACCAGTGAGATGACTATTGTCACTTTTCTTTCAGTTGTAAAAGGTCACTTTAGTGGCATTTTGAATGTGTGCTTCAAAATTTAAATTACTGACATAATAAATCCAGAATTATCCAAAGAAGGCACCAGTATAGAGAGCCGAGGTCATGACATCACGTCGGGGCCTCTGTTCCAATAACTTCTGTAACTCACTGAGCATTTTTTTCATGTTGTTCCTGGAGTTTATTTTTCATATTCTAAGACAACTCAGCATCTGATACAGCACTTGCTTTTAGTAGTTGAGACTTTGCCATTTCAACAAGGTTAAATGATTTTTTTTTTGTATTAAAAAAACAAAAATTACAGCTCCCATAAAAATTTTGGCATCATGGGTACTCACACCATCGTAACTTATCATCCATATCCATAAAATTCACAAACAAATGTATGTTTTATGAGAAAATATGAAATACATATTGAATAAACAACTATATTAGATAATTTTTTGTTTTTTAAAATTTAACATGTATCCATGTGTTTACCTGATCTAAACATGGAGTGAACAACACGACATATTGTTGAGAAACTCTCTGCTTCAAGGCTGAGTTTTTAATTATTTAAACACACAGTTTTTTTTTTTTACTTCTGAGCAGAATCTGGAAATTCCAGTTTCACCTCGACTGAAAAGCAGATCTCATCAAAAGTATATCTGCAGGCTAAATCAATAGTGAGGAGTTAGAGCAGCTTTAGATGTAACATCACGGCCATCAGATCGTGTGTCATAGAGAGGCTGCAGTCATCAGCAGCGTTTCCTGCAGTGTCCCCCCATCCAGCTACGTACGGATCTAGTTTCCCAGCGTCAGGGAAGCCACTGGTCTTTCCTGTCAGTTTGACTTTGCCCCACTTATCTGAAATGACCTGTTCTTAGTCTGTTATGACATTTAACTACAGCAGCCTGTTGTTTGTGAGTTCAGTCCTGATGATGCAGGACGGCTGCTGTCTATCCTGGTGACCTGAAAGCTGTTTTTAACCAGATAAGCTCAGAAAGGTTAATGACTGGATTAATGAAGAGCTGAAAGAAGCTACAGGGAAACATACAGAGATTACACACACTCAGGTGTTTTCACATTTCTTGATCGGTTACATCATTATCTCAGTCTCTCTCCTCTGCTCCACTGTTTCTATCAGCAGGTCTCAACGAGGGGAGTCACATCTACCTGCTACATGATGCACATTTCCTAATTTGGACATCACTCCTGGAGCTACTGCCACTTGAATTTTCTAAAATTAAAAGCATAATAAAAATAAAAACAGGATTTTTAAGCCTCTTTCCACTTTTAATCGAATACAAATAATTTTGCTGCCTTAACAAATACAGATACAAATACAAATACTGGGCTCTCTGCACATCCCTAGTGGGCAGGTTCTTGCATCTCTTTCACTCTTCTCAAGCTCTGAGTGCTGAAATTATAAATGGATTCATCAAAATGTATCCTCAATAAATGTGATAAAATGATTCATCAAGGAAAACTCCCAAATTTTCAATGGTTCCAGCTTCTTTAAAATGATCTGCTGTTGTGTTACATCATCTCTGTGCCCCCCCCATCCAAAATGTTTAAATTGTCTCTTTCTTTCTTTCCCACACTGACAAACACTCTCTTCATCCAGCTGCAGCAGCAGGAGGAATCCATCGAGAAGGTGATTAATGACACGGAGTCTCTGTTCAAATCCAGAGAGAAAGAATACCAGGACACCATCGGCCAGATAGAGGTGAGACCTTCTGTGTTTATTATGTTGTCAAGACAAACACGTGTTTATATAGTCACGTTGTGAGCATTTACCACTAACATGGAGTCAAAAAGTGCCTCTAACAAGGTTTTATAGTTGTATAAGTAATTGTAGAAAGAACTGTTCCCAAGTAGTTATAGTACTCGTATAATGGGAGTAATAATACCAGTTTTATTGATATTTTTTCATTTTTCTGTCCTGATCAGTTGGAATTGGCTACAGCCAAGAGTGACATGAACCGTCACCTGCACGAGTACATGGAGATGTGCTCAATGAAAAGAGGCCTGGACGTCCAGATGGAGACCTGCAGGAGACTCATCACACAGAGCGGAGAAAGGTAACACACACACACACACACACACACACACACACACACACACACACACACACACCTAATCATAATTGTTTGTGTTGACTTATGGTTGGTTTGGATTTGCTAATATACAGTACTTAGTTTCCAGTTTATTAGGTTAAAAATAATTAAAACTAATGTAGTCTAATACAGCAGCCCTGCAATAAATCATCCATGAAGGTTATAATGTCCAGTTCCTCAAAACTGTTTACAGAGTTGTTGATTGACGTTTGTGGTCCGAGGGCAGTTTATAATGTTAAGTAGATCCTCTACCCCTGATATAAATGGTGTGAACAAAATACTTCTCAGTGTAACACAAATATAAAACAGCACCACAAACTACAGCCTCCATAATGACTGCAGAGTTGAATCACCTCTTGAAAACAGTTTCAACAAACACACAACATTATGACCTTCATGGAGGTGAGAGTTACTGCAGGATCTACCGAATAAACTGGTGAAAGAGTGTATTTACACATTACAAAATGCTTTAGAGACACATGTTTGCTCAGCTGATTTCCAGCAGGAGATTATTCCAGAGTTTTGGAGCAATGACGGCAAATATCCAACCAGCTTCTGTCTGTAGCTGAACAACAACCAGTCAGCACACAAGCAGGAGTGTGTAGAGAGAGACGGCCCCAGTGTGTGCCTCCATATTATTATTATTATTATTATTATTACATTTGAGACACAAAGCTTAGAATCAGTTTTTATGAAGGATTCATTTCTTGAAGATCTTTTTGAAGCTCAAAAGGATGTTGATCAAAGTTAGACCAGGTTTTCAAAGAACAATTAGTCAACAGGAAATTAATAACTACTTAGATTATCTATAAAAGTTACAAGTCAGTTTTCAAGAAAAAATGCCAAAAATACATCAACTACATGTTCAGTTTTGGTTCTAAATGTGGATGTTTTCTGGTTTTCTTAGTCGTATACAATAAAAAACACATTACTTTGTAATATGGGAACTGTGTTAAATATTTTTTGCTATATTCTGATGTTTTTTAGACCAAATGATTTATTGAGAAAGTAATTGGCAGATTAGGCAGATTAATTGATAATGAAATTTATCATTAGCTGTAGCCCTTAGTGCTTAGATTTGTGATGCAAATGTAATAATGCAGAAGAGGCACAAACTGAGGATAAATCAGGACCTGCCTGCGTCTTAAAACACCAAAAAATAAAATGTAAAGATAATGAAAACAGAGTAAAAAAGCAACATGTTGGAAAGTTTGAACCAACAGAGAACAGAGCAGCTTTCTGTCCTTTCAGGTTCTCTCTCTCTCTCTCTCTCTCTCTCTCTCTCTCTCTCTCTCTCCCTGTACAGGAAGTCCCCGTCTCTCATCACGCTGACCGACTCTGACAGTGAGGAGAAAGAGAGGAAGAAGCCGGCTCTTGCCACCGACTCTGACAGCGATTCTTACTTCGAAGCCAACGCCGCCATCCCTCCTCTGACTTGGAGGAAGCCCTAACACACACTGTTACACACACACACACACACACACACATCCTGCTGGTCGTCATGCCAACGCTCTTGTTATCCTCTAGTGCTGTCTTCATTATTCTAAAATCAGAGCCAGCAGATGTCATGAGTCTTTTCTTGATCTTTAAGCTTCTCTGAGAGCAACCAGTCTGATGTTGTTTGATCATTTTCACCGACTCAGTCAACATGACAGCAGGTGAATTAGAGCAAAAGGTGTCTGACCAGGTGTTTGAAACAGACTTCAATCTGTTTCAGGTGGCGGGAAAGTTACACCATCTTACCTAATAAAACCCCATAATCTGCTTGCAAAGCTTGTATAGAAAAAGAAGCAAGTTAAGGGCACTGGTGGAAAGATAAAACGCTTCATCAGAAAAAAAAAAAGCAAGAATAAATCTTCACTGTGTGTTACTGCTGCCCTCCGGTGGTCTTCAGCTGTAACTACACCTCAGTGAAGGTCAACCAGAACAAAATGGCACTTTAAAAAGACACATTCACTCATTTTTTAAATTTTTTTTTTGCCTTTGATGCTCCTGAGAGATGAGATTAATAGGATGCATTTTATTTTTTAGTTTGCACATGTATCTTGCTCTTTAGCGCAGGAGCTAATTCTTTTTCTGCACAGTTTCTGTAATAATGCCTGTCAGCTGCAGGTCCAGACAGAGGACAGAAGAGCAGTGTAAATGCACGAAGAAATAGTTTGCACATAGACTGTCATGTAGTGGTTAAAAGTGATTGTATGAACAGTTATTTCCACTTATTTATTGCAATAAAGTGCTTGCTATTTTTTAAAATTCTATTCCATATTTTATTTTATGATTTTACAAAATGTAACAAGTATAGTAGAAGTTAAGTTCATAAAATATAAATTGCCTGATAACCATTTTTTTCTGGGACTTTACTACAGGTACAGGAACTATAAGATGACAAGTCCTCCATCTATCTACGCCCAAACTGCCTTAAAGATATCCAGTACTTGAGAAAAATGACACCTTCTGATTTAAAAAAAAGAACAGTTTTCCTGCATCTGAAACGCCAAAGCTACCACTAAGGACGCTGAAGTCATGTCCTTGGTATGGTTTATGGGAATATTTTAATGAGTTTTGAGGTGTTTTTTTTTGTTGTACAATTACAAATTACACATGTTGGATTTTTAAAAGGCTGATTCTGATATTCTTTAGGGTCAATATCTTTAAATGTGACTGTCTTTATTGTTAAAAATTAAGTGAAATTACACTACAAAGTTAAATTTAGTTAAATTCTGAGAAATGTGGACTAAATATAATGTGAACATTTTTAATTTACAGACTTTTAGGGGTCTAACAGGATTGTGCAGTGACCCTGACCACATTCTTAATAATAATCTTATATTGTAGTTAACGCAGACTCAACCCTGACACCATCTGTAAACACTGTTACATCATTTGCATGGAGAAAAGTTACCAAAGGTGCAAGAATTTATAGATTTGTTATTTTAAACAGTTTTCACAGAGTCAGAATCAAAAGCAAAGCCTGAGAAGTTTTTACTGTTTGTTTTTTTTTTAATTTTCTTTTTCTATTAATTTGGAATTTTTTTTAATTGCAAGTTTTTATTTTATTTTCCGATTTTTACATGTGTCTTTTTAATTGTTTTATTGTTTTTGTTTGTTTTTTGGGTTTATGTATGACCAAACACACGGTCACTTACGGCGTATAAATGAAGTATTTTTATTTGCTAAAATGAGTATAAGAAAAAATCTGTGAATATAGTTTTTAAGATAAATGAACTAATCTTTCAACTGATTTTTCCTCTAAATCTAAAAAAAGGGAAGGTGTCACATTTTTCAAATTTGTTACCAAATTATAGTGGAAGTCAATGGGTTATGAAATAATTACCCTCAAAATCCCACACAGCCCGTTTCATACATTTCTACTGTAAAATGTGTGAACAGATTTGTTTGAAAGGACTCGTCTGAGATTTTGACAGTTGGCATCAACAGAATTATATTAAGAGCTTTTTATTTTTATTTTTATTTAACAAAAATCGAAAAACCTATTTTACGAAATCTTTGTCCTTGAAACCTGTACAGTTTGTAAAGGCTAAATACTGTATCTAATGTATATAATAAGGCTGTGTATAATGCTGAACTAATGAATGCTGAGTAAGTTATTATGTCAATTTAGTTGAGATCAGTGCAATTTAAAATTTTATTCATATATCATTTAGTTTGAACATTGCATTTGCTGTTGATTGAACTATTTGTAGTTTCATAGCACTTAAATTAGCAAATAAGTATTTTTTAACAAGGTTTCAGAGCAAAAAACACGTCCAGAAATGTTAAAAGTTGAATTGATTTGACTTTTATCGGCTGGATGATCAGAACAACTTTGAGTTTGCGTTCTTGTTTGTTTGAGGACTCATATGAATGTTTCACAGTTTACAGTTCACCTCTTCAAACACTGACACATCTCTCATTAAGTGAATGTCTTGCTTATTCAATAACCTGCCATGTTTACCACAGAAAACAGACCCGTTAAAGGAACACGTTTAGTTTTAGTCTCGTAATTTTTCTTCATTGTGCACATTTCTAGTTGTGACTAAATATCTGAAATGACTCATTTCCATAGTATTATTTTATCAGTTTACATTTTTGTACAGATAGTTACAAGTGCCCAGTGAAGAAATGGACTAAAATTCAAAATGTTATATTGTTCCTTTAATGCCAAGAATGCAACTAAGCAACTGCAAGTGTACAATATACTTTAATAATAAAGCAAAATAGACAAACATCACTCACCTCATGAGACTACTGATGCTGCTTTAACTGAACTGTTGAGATCTATATTAACAAAAGTGTAAATAGCATCTGTTGAGAGAGCAGAACATGGAGAAATGCTCTAAACGAGCATGTGAAAATTACAATAAAAACGACTTATAGACCTCATGAAACACAAGTTAGAGCCTGTGAATGAGTGTGTGTGACTCAGATCAGCTGATTAAACAAGAAATGGGGGTGAAAGGTACATATAGAAAAGAATGACAGGAGTGAAAGAGTCTGTGAGGAGAGGGACTGAATTCCTTTTCCTCGTTAAAATGACGGGTGAAATGCATGATGGTGATTGAAATAATGTTACTGAGATCAGATGATGTTGGTGAATTTATGAGATTTGAGAAGTAGAAGAAGTCGTTATTGTTTTCATGAGGTCTTTAACTTGTTTTCTTTCAGTCACAATGTGCAGAGCTGAATGTTTGATCTGAAGCAAAATGAAAAGTTGCACAGAATAAAGTACTTGAAAGAGTCTCTGTTGTGTCCGTTTGTTGTTTACAGAAGTGGAAAGTAACTCTGATTCTACTTAATTATATTTACTATACTTAAGCATTTCCATTGGATGCTACTTGTACATTTCACTTCACTACATTTGAAAACTACACAATGTAATAGGGCTGCAGCTAACGATTATTTTCTTGATTAATTGATTAGTTGTTTGGTCCATAAAATGTCAGAAAATGGTGAAATGTCTTCTTTTCCCGACTAACAGTCCACAAGTCAAACATATTCAGTTTACTGTCACAGAAACCAGAAAATATTCATATTTGAGAAGCTAGAATTTAAGTAAAAGTACTATTATTATATTGATGCATTAATGTGTACGCTAAGCAGCATTTTACTGCTTTTGGAACTAAATATACTATTTTACATCCTGTTGAGTTGTTAATCTACAAAAATGCATCATAATTTATCAGCTCATGATACTGTAAAATAACTACAGCCGTCAGATAAATGTAGTGAAGTTAAAAGTACAGCATGTCTCTCTGAGTATTAAGTAGAAAAAAAGAAAAACACAAGTAAAGTACCTCAAAATTGTACTTAAGTAGTTTCCTTCTGCTACTGATTACTCTACATTAAACTATCCAAAAGTATGAATTCTAGTAGTACTAGTATAGTTATTTTTAAATATAATCATTTGAGCACCACCTGGATCAGGTACAACATTAAAATATCATTCACAGGTTAATTTGAAAGGTAAAAGTACATTTTAGTGACAATACTTGTGTACTTCTACTAAAGTGAAATACTTAATACCACTACAGCTACTTTTACTTCAAGTAAAGGATCTAATTGCCTTCTGTTCAGACTGTTTTATTGGATAAGCAGAAAACAGGAGTCCAAAGCAGCAAAACAAACAACTTCACAGCAAATCAATAAAGAGGAATAAACACTAAAACCGCACAAGAAGAAAAAGCTGCTTAGAGAAAACAGCTGTGCTGCTTCAGCACATTAAACACTGAGTGCTGAGAAAACCAACAAACACTCTGTGTGTTTAAATACTACATGAAGACAAGATACTATGCAGTATTGTGATAAAATGTAGTAACCAAGTACATTTACTCAAGTGCTTTACTTTTAAATATTTCCATTTTATGTTACTTTACACTTCTACTACTACTCCACTCTGTAGATACTAGGGATGTGCAGAGGGCCCAGTATTTGTATCTGTATCTATATTTGTTGAGGCAGCAAAATTATTTGTATTTGAATAAAAGTGGAAAGAGGCTTAAAAATCCTGTTTTTGTTTTTATTACGCTTTTAATTTTAAAATTAAAGTGTTACAAAAAGTGTTCATGAAGCTTGTGTCAGTAGTTCAGCTTTATCTCTGGAGAACACCACCAACTCCAGGAGTGATGTCCAAATTAGGAAATGTGCATCATGTAGCAGGTGGATGTGACTCCCCTCATTGAGACCTGCTGATAGACGTAACAGCGGAGCAGAGGAGAGAGACTGAGATAGCGATGCAGCCGACCTGCGTGTTGGTATTTAACATGTTGTTTTTTTTTCTTTCCGAAAACAAATAATTTTTAAAATGTTTGTATGAAACAAATATTTGTAAAAACCCCACTATTTGTGCTTTGCCGAATAACATATTTGTATTCGGGCACACCCCTAGTAGATACTCTGAGATACTTTTTACTCCATTACATTACTTGATATCTTTAGTTACTTTGCACAATAAGATTTTACATTGATGCTATTATACAATATGATGTATTGTTATAGATTAAACTACTCAAAAAGTATTAAAGTGTATTTTACCTTTACTACAATGAAAATCTCATTTTAATGCATTATTAATACCATCCAATAAAAACAACGCTGTGAATTCTGCATACTGAGTAGTTTAACTTTTTATTCTTAGAATATATTCTGTTTATATTTCTGTAGTTTTACTTTAGAAAACATTTTTAATGTAACATTTTCAATCATAATAGAGTATTTTAAAGATAAGATTAAATATTTAAGACAACAGCACAAGAGGTAGAAAACATAAAGAACTATTTGAAATTAAATAAATCCAGTAGAAGAAATATAATTAAGTCAAAAACAAGGTTGAGAAAGAAGGAGCTGCTGCAAAAAAACAAAATTTGAATAATTCTTCCACCTCTGCCTGAATAAATATGAATAAACTCAACAGAACTTCTCCACTAAACTACAGTGAGACTAAACTAATGATTATTTTCATCATCGATGAATCTGTTAATCCGTAAAATGTCAGAAAATGGTGAAAAATGTTGATTAATGTTTCCCAAAGCTCAGAGACGTCCTCAAATGTCTTGTTTTGTCCTGATCAACAGTCACCAATCCACAGATATTCAGTTTACTATCAATGAAAACTAAAGAAACCAGAAAATATTAATTTCAGATGATATTATATTCATTTGAGAGGCTGGAACCACAGAGCTTTGACTGCTTTTTCTTTAAAAATGACTAAAAATGATTAACCTATTATCAAAATAGTTGGCGATGTAATTAATTTTCTGTTGACTAATCATTATGACTCTAAAAGAAATCTTACTTTTTTATTGAAAGTCACAATTTTCTGTTTATGTTGATATTGTTGATTCAGCTGTGGCCTTTTGACATTATAATGTAAAGTGTTTCTAATATTTTGCTTCTCCGTATACACACACGTCTGCAGTAAATCTTATAATATATAACATTCAGTTTATGTTGAAACTGTTTTAGGGAGGTGTTGATTCATATTTTGGAGGCTGTAGTTTGTGGAACTGTATCATATTATACTGAGAGGTGTTTCTATTATTTTGTCCATTTCAGGGTAAACCAAACCAGCAACCAAACTGTACAGTAAAGAACATTTATCAACATTTTTACTAAAAAATCTACATAAAAATCCTAAAATGAAAACAATACTTAATATTCCTCAGTGTCAAACCGAACATTCAGGGAAGGAGCCACGCAGAGGGTGTGTTTGATTTAGTCACCTAACATAAAACATTTAAACTTCACACTTAAACGTAAAAATGTATGCTTAAAAATAGCAAAGTTAATGTTATTTCTAAACCCAACCTTCACAGTTTGCTGGACCAGTTAGACTACAGGGCCTCTACCCAAAACCCAAAACCTGAAAGTAGACTTGAACTGGGAAAAAGTAGTTTCACAAAACAACTAAACGTCCACTTATACTCTTTTTTTCAAGCTTTCAGCCAGATCACACAGTCTTCATCAGCAGATTGTTTTGTCAAACATATACATATAAAACCAAATATATATTTTATATTTGTAATTAATTTAGATCACATTGTTTTTATTGTTCAGTGACAAAAAAATACACATTAAATCTCATTTTCAGTGTTGTACGCTACAACATTAAAACAAGAAAAAATATAATAAATATAACACTGAGTGAGGCTGTTTTGCATAATGAGAACTTTTACATTTAATACTTTAAGTGAATTTTGCAACTAATACTGTTTAACTGCAGCACTTTAACTTGTAATGGAGTATTTTTACTGTAGTTTTGTTACCTTTTCCTAAGTAGAAGATCTCAGCACTTCTTCCAACACTGGTATCTTTAAAAGCACTCTATAAATAAACTGTATTATTATTACTATTATTATTATTATTAGGACGGTACGATACAGTTAAAGCTCTGGGAAAAGGCTAGTAAGTGGACCTTTAGTTGGGATTAGTTTGTCAAATATCATTATCTTCATTAAACCCACTTGCAATGTCACAGGGAGACTGAGTTCACCTGAGCAGGTGAGTTTCACCTAATTGAGTGCAGTGCGCGTGCCCGTCAGAGCTATTTAAAGGAACAGTCTGTAGTTTATATTAGACGACAAATACTATACTAGTCACTGTTATCAGTATTAAGCTCGAGCCACTGACCGGGACAGTGTGATGTGTGTGTGTAGCATCACTGACAGGAGGACAGATTGTTTTTTTTCATTTGTAGTTTTTGTTTTTTTTAGGGAAAAGTGAAACAAGAGAGAAGACTGAAGTCATCCTGCTTCATTTATATTCAGCTGGGATCTCTCTCTCTCTCTCTCTCTCTTTGTCTCTGTCTACCCCCCCTCCCTCTCTCTCTCTCCTCTCTCTCTTTATCTCTCTGTCTGTGTCTCTCACTCGGACTCAGATTATCTCCATCATCCTGCCGCTGAGATGTGAGTACACCGAGATATTTATTCATTCATATTTTTTTTTATTTTAGCTTTTATAAACCACAACACTGAATATCTATCTTAAAATTCATTGAATATACTACAGAGAGCAGCTTGTTAATAAGTTATTTTTTTAATTAAAAGTACTATGTTCTCATTTTAATTCATATTTCATGCTTTCATTCCGTTTTATTTCACGAAGACGAAACTTATCTGGAAATTTCTGGGCTGCAGCTGTGAGACTCTGCAGAAATATGACCATGACTCACCGGCTGACTCACCTACAAAAACTATCCATCAATACTCTGATCGGGCTCGAGAGCTTTTCTGCACCAGCATCTCATTTATGAAACAAATTCACTTTATTCAGCATCATAATAAACTGCAAAGAGTCTGTAAAGTCAAACACAAATGTGTCTTTAAAGTAGCAGACGAAACTATAAGAACATTTTAGAAGCAACACACATATTGTGACGATTCATTTATGTTTTTTTATGTATTAATTCTTGCGGGGGAGGCGGGGTGGGGAGGGTGGGGTGAGGGGGAGGTTATTGCGTGCATGTTTATCTCAGTCGGTCAAATCCAGCTCTCTCTGTCAGGAGCCTCTCTGACTGCTGCTGCTGCACTAATCTTTCTCCATTTTGTCTCTGGAAAAAACAAGCCTGTTTGTTAGAGCAGAGGCAATAAAAGTGAGCAGCTGTTTGGTGTAGTCATGCATCAAAACACCTGCTGTGTTATAGCCTGTATATATAATATAGTATATGTGTGTGTGTGTGTGGGTGGGTGGGTGGGTGTGTCTGTGCACGTACAGTGTTTATAATATTTTATTTTTCTAAACTGCTGAGCTGTCACAGACACATTCATAGACTGAATTATATGGATGGAGGCCAAAGTTAGACGAGTCTGTTTCAATTAGAGTTTGTGTTTTTGTTTTATAAAGTTGCTGACAGATGAAATATTTCATATTTAAGCTTACAGTGAACATATTTGCTGTTTTATATGAATACAAATACAATTTTATTTCTTTTTTTGTAGTTATAATTGTTTTTATATAAAGATTCACCTGCTCGGTCATTATGCACAGTGATGGAAGACGTATTCAGATCCTTTACTTAAGTAAAAGTACCAATACAGCAATTTAAAAATACTCCATTACAAGTAAAAGTCCTGCATGGACTACTTAAGTAAAAGTAAATAAGTATTATGAGCTTGATGTAGTTAAAGTATTGCAGTAAAAGTAGTGGTTTGGTCCATCTGACTGATATATTATTATATATGACATCATTAGATTATTAATAGTGAAGCATCAGTGTTAGAGCAGCATGTTACTGTTGTAGCTGCTGGAGGTGGAGCTAGTTTACACTACTTTATATCATGGATGTATAAAGTGAACTGGATACAGCGTTGGAGGCAGGGTTGCTCAGTGGTGGATGAAGCCAAAAAAAGCCACTTCCTGCTTTAAAGAAATTATATTGGATGAAAACATACTGAGCATGCTCTGTGGCCCCCATGCGCCCATGGAGCACGCTCACTAGAGACTTCCAGAGCCAGCTAACTTCCGGTTTAGCCCTCCGGCTAACTTGAATGGGGATAAAACAGTTCCATCGTGTGGCTCTTCTAGACTTTCAAAATGTGATCAGACCAAATGGATCAAATTCTGAGTCATTTTGCAGTGGTTGTGACGCTCAAAAAAAAATGTATCCATTGTTTTACAGCCGCTCCTTTTCCCATGACTGTGTGCAGGAAAAAAATGCTTTTTGGGCTCCTGTCGGACCTGGAAGTTGTAATTCCACAGTTTGGCCTCTGTGTCAAATTGGCTTCGAAGCCCAGCGCTGTTAATGGGAGCTTGAATCACATACAGTCAGCTAGTTTAGTCGAGTGGTTCCCAACCTAAAATATTGGATCATTTGAACATTTATTGAAATGAAAGCATGTGAGAAGTTTAGAGGGAAAAATCACTATTTGGTGGAGCTGTTAACAACTCATAGACATGTGAAATGTGACCCCGACTACACACTGCTTTTTGTAAGACGTCAAAAGCCAAAAAGGTTGGAAACAACTGGTTTCATCTTTAACAATGTGTTGTATTTGAAAAGCTTGTTATATTATCCATTGTGTCAAATCTTCATCTAAAAAGTAACTAAAGCTGTCAAATAAATGTAGTGGAATAGAAAGTACAATGTTTCCCTCTGAAATGTAGTGGAGTGGAAGTAGAAAGTAGCATCACATGGAAATACTCAAGTAAAGTACAAGTACCTCAGTACCTGATATGGCATAAATGTTCTTTTCCTGGTTTTAAAGGCTGCATTACAGTAAAGTGATGTCATTTTCTGAACTTATCGGACTGTTCTAGCTGTTCTATTATTTGCTGTTACCCACTTAGTCATTATCTACATTACTGATGATTATTTATCAAAAATCTCACTGTGTAAATATTTTGTGAAAGCACCAACAGTCAATATTGTTGCTATATCACTATCGAGGTATTTGGTCAAAAATATTGTGATATTTTATTTTGTCCATCTTGCGCAGCTCTAATATAAAGTGATAAAGAAAAATGTATTTGCATTCTGACCTCTCCTGAACTTGATACGTTCTCTCATACATCCTTAATCCTGCCAATCCATCATCGTCCTGCAGGTCGACTCCAGAAGCAGCAGGTACTCCAGGAGCTCCCGGGGCCCCGGACGGCGAGGGCGGCCCTGCAGCTCCGGCCCCAAACCTGACGAGCAACAGACGACTGCAGCAGACACAGGCTCAGGTGGACGAGGTGAGGACACTGTGTGTGTGTGTGTGTGTGTGTACTTACCGTGAGCATATTAGTAGGTGCTGATGCTGTCTTTGGTCTTCTTAATACTTCCGCTGTGCTGCTGTGGAGCAGAGCTGAAGAATCACATTTATATGGAGTTCAAGTTCACTACAAACAATGTTAATGGTAACAAACATGGAGGATCATTTTAAACAGAAATAAAAATCACCACCGTAGGTTCTCCTACACGCTTGGAAGGGGAGGGGTATGCAGTTGGTTGCAATCTGTAACCTCACCACTAGATGCCACTAAATCCTACACACTGGTCCTTTAAAGTAGCAGCGACTGCAACTCGCTGTGTTTCACAACTTCAATATTAAACCTGTTAAAGTGCAACAACGTTCTTGTAAACACAATGAATTTCTGGAGCTTCTCTCCGTTCTCACACCAAGAAACAGCACAAAGAAAACAAGCTGCTCTCACACACCCCTGCATCACCCTGTTGTTGTTCTCCCAGCCAATCAGTAGCTAATGAACTTGATGTTGTCTCATGACTGACTGATAAGAGGTACAATGTAAAAAACAGCACTATAGGATGCAAGATTAAAATAAGCAGGCTAGATTTTATGTTATTGTGGATCCCACTGCTTTTCTTGACAAGACTCGCCCTGTGTAGCATTCAAGCGCTAGGACTGGCCAGGTGTCCATGATCTTGCCACTAGTCTGCTATTTCCTAACTGTATGTTCAGTGCGAAAGTGTAAAATAATAGAGGTTGTCAAAGGCTCAGACGCTTTTTAGTTTATTTACAGTAATTATATTCATGTCTCAAGATTAATTTGGTAATGATTTAATGATGCTAAATGTAAGAAAGCTGTATTTCTACCAGCGACCACGCTGCTAACAGGTGTTGTGTGTTCCTCAGGTTGTGGACATCATGCGTGTGAACGTGGACAAAGTTCTGGAGAGAGATCAGAAGTTGTCGGAGCTGGACGACCGAGCCGACGCCCTGCAGGCCGGAGCCTCGCAGTTCGAGAGCAGCGCCGCCAAACTCAAGAACAAGTACTGGTGGAAAAACTGCAAGGTGGGTGTGCTTGTTTCCCATCATGCATCAGACGTCTGTCTCTCAGTGCAACTCCAGGATATTTTTAGCAATGATTCAAATTCATCCTCGTGCTTCTGAAACATTGATCTATGTTTGGAGGTCTCTGATTTCTGATACCAATATGAACTGTGATGAAATTTGTGCAGAATAATAGTTGGATGATTGTCCTCTCAGGAAACTGATGTCATTGTTGCTCAAATACCTGAAACACTGAGCAACCTCTACTGTGTGACATGATGAGAGAGCCACAAGGGACGAGGTTGAGGTGGATTTTGGACTTTTTTTAGGGCGTTTTCACACTAGTTTGGTTGAATCAAACCCTGGAGTGTTTACTCCCTTTGTGCGATTCATTTCGGTAGGTGTGAACACAGCAATCACACTCGAGTGTGGACCAAAACAACCGGACCGAGACCTTGTTGAGAAGGTGGTCTCAGTACGGTTACAAACGAACTCTGGTACGGTTTGTTTGCAGTATGAACGTGATCCGACCCAACTGCAGGAAACATTGCACATTTTTTGGATTAAACCAGCTCCAGTATCCAGCTGCGCTGCGCGTTATCACATCAAGCTTAGATGACTCGTCTCCAGTTTAACAGTTTGAAGGTTAAAAGGTCGTGGTATGTGCTCAGTATGTGCTCCCTTCTCCTTTTCAGCCGACTGAAGGCAACACGTCTTCTTCACGTAATGTGAAGCAACACATTGTTCTCTGGCACATTCGAAAGCACTGCAAGGCAATGTCTCTTATGCTTTGGCTTGGTATATGGCCAAAACGATGACCGCAATTATGAAGAAATGCCAATTTTGCCGATCATCCATTTTGGATGACTATCATGGAAGAAAAGCAAACTCTCCTTTCTCTGCCCACCAACCCCCCGAGATTTCTGACCAATGAACGGTGTGACAGCTCCCACATGGCTTTCGCTGATACACTTTAGTTTGCTTGAAAATGGACTATACGTTTAAAAACACCCTTACAGTGGGAACATGATACGTCCTCAATCCGACCCAACTACTAGGCTGCAAGTTTGAAGGTGAGCTTTGCATGCTGGGATACAGATGAGTGAAGTTTGTTAGCAGCTATCTGGAGAGTGAATCGAGATCCAACCTGGATCCAATCCAAAACGAAGTACACTTGCATTCTTGTTATTTTGCCAGAAGACCTTCTTCCTGTGTTCAACCCTGACTTTTGCCTGACTTTGGGTGATGTAGGCACCAGGTTTTAACAGGGAAGAAGAATGTGTTGAATAAAAAGGGCGATATCTCTGGTTCTGCTGAAATTTGATACTTTTATATAAAAATTGTCCCTTGTGAGTCAGACAATGATGTAGGAGTGTGATGCTAAATCTGTCTTTTAAGTCATAAGAATTAATGCTTCTATTAATATATTAATTTAAACTCATTGGCTGAAGCTTGAATAAACGTGGGAAACAGTTCTCAGCCCTGGATTTGCCCACCAGCCGCCATCTTTATCCCTCATTCACCTTCGTCACCACATCATCCATCCATCCATCCATTCATCCATCCATCCATCCGGCTTCAGCTGCCAATCCACTTATATCTCAGCATCAGTTCATCAAACCCCGCCTACAAGGACCTACTGCTGCTGGACTCTGATTGACGGACAGTGTAACTTCAGATTGTCCAATCAGGAGCTGCCATTTAGAGAGGCAGAGGATTACAGTAGAGGAGGAGGAGGAGAAGAAGAATCTCTTTGATGGACAGCGACCAGGAAGTCAGAGAGAGAGAGAGAGAGAGAGAGAAATCCCAATCTGGATTACAGGGACAGTCAGAGATTAAAGAGCCAGCTGTGATTTGTGATGTAACTCTGCCAACCCCCAACACACACACACACACACACACACACACACACACACACAAATACATACAAACACTATTTTTCTGCCTGTGATACTGTATGAGACATTAACCTCAACCTAAACACACGTCTAAATTTGACACTAAAACCGAGTCTTTCACTCAAACTGGTCCTCACAAAGATAGAAGGACAACCTCTAACATCTGGTTCCTTTTCTTTCTATTTTTACACACAATGCAAACACACACACACATCGAGCGAGCAGCTGCACCAATCTCTCTCCCTCTCTCTCTCACCCCTTGTTCTCATTAATCTCTCTCGCCCTCCCCCTGTCAGAGGTGATGTGATTTCCTGTCTGTCGGCCTCTCATGTCATCATGTGGATTTATTGATGGAGTATTGAGGTCCCAACACACAAACACACACACACACACACACACACACACATATTGTAAATTTTCCATCTTGGTCTTGTCTTGTCTTTCATGTGAAATAAAATGCTGTAAATTCAAAAGCTGCAACAAAAAAGCTGATTTTTAAAAGATTTGCATCATTTGAATCTTCATTTCCGGGTAAATAAATTGACTTGAAATTTGATTTAGTGATTAACATTATCTTAGGTATGGCTTTATTTTACCTGTCCCTTAATTACAAATCAAATCAAACCCTTATTGTATTATTTATTCTTACTTTGTGCTCTCTTTTGGCCGCCATAGATAGATAGATAACTAAACAAAATAGAGAATTAAATATAAAACTATGGAAATTTCAACTAGAAGCGTAATATATACAAACTTTACAAGATATAAATATAAAATTAGATAAAGACATAAAAATGCATACAAATGTAAACATCACTTGTCATCTGATTGTACTTTTAGCTGCATTGTATGTGTAGAGGACCCTGAGATTATTTTCCTGGAAAATCACTCATATGAGGCTGAATTTCTCTGCTGATTAAGAAATGATGTGCAACTCTACAGGTGTATAAATACACAAATACACAAATACAACAAGACTCTTCCTGAGAGATTAAAAGAATTATTTCCCCTTCATCTGTTTATTCATCTGAGTCTAATTTTTGTTCTGACTTTTTTCATGTTTGTGTTTCTTCCAGATGATGATCATGATGGCGGTCATAGGTGTTATATGTGTTGGAGTTGTCTTCTGTGAGTATCACACACACACATTTTATCACCTGCAGCAGTCACACTTCAAAACATCCAAGTAACCTTTCAAGCATCTTTTTTGTTTTTGCGGTTCAGTTGATTGACTTTTCGTCATGTTCGTTATTTTGAACTGACAGCCTTTCAGTTGTTCTTGTTTGTGCTTCATTTTGATCACTTTAGGAAGATGATTCCTGAGGTTTTTGGTAATCATCTGACTTTTTGTCCATCGCCAACATCTGGCAACAAACACTTTGATCCACAACAAGATGTATAAAACCATAAAATTAGCTGTGAACATTTATACAAAGTTTAACCTCTTAACATCCACAACATCCTCTTCAGCCAGTTGTTAGCGGTAGCATCACGCAGTAATGAGTCAAAGCAATCGGCACAATTTGGCCAATTGGAGATGAGTGGAGAGGTTCGGGGACACCAGTGACACCACAAACTAAAAACTCCATAGCTCCCATAAGGTTAGGCCTAGAGGTCTGGAAATTTATACAAGTTGATGTAGAAGGTTTATGGTGTTCTGCATAGTTGTGGCATAAAGTGTGTCCTAATTATTGTTATTAAAATATGACTCATTATAGACAAGGACCAGAAACACTGTTTTTGAGCCTTATTTGAACTGATTTTAGTTTTGGTTGTGTTTTAGCCACGTGCTAAACAAGCACATTTCCAGAAACTAGAAGATGTCACTTGTCAAATGAAGTCTCATACATGCATCACAGCCTTACAGTTCTTCTGTTATAAGCTTTTCCATTTGGATGTGCCAAATAGGCGAAAATTCTCTAAAAAAGGATGGATGTTAAGGGGTTAAGAGCTTGATGGACGGTCAAATAGCTTCAGAAACTTTCTCCTTCTGTTTGCAACCACTTCTGTAACTTTATGAAATCAACATACAGACACATGATGAGCCAGTGGACCAATCAAAAGCAGGCAGGAAGTTAAACTTTGCTCTAAAGCTGAATCACTGAATATATGAAATGCATCATAAAGTTATTTTTCATGTGACTCAGAAACTCTCTCCTCTCTCTCCTCAGTGTATTTCTTCTACTGAGCTGGTCTTCAGGGATGGACACACTCCGAGCCAAACCCAGCCTCTCCTCAGCGCTCTTCATCCTCCTCTTCCTCACCGATGCCTTCCTCAGAAAAAAAAACCTCCATGCATGGTCTTTAATGTGCTCCAGTGCCTCCTCTTTGTCTCTGCTCCGCCTCTCCAGGCAGGTTTCCTGAGTCAAATAGTAACTAGAGTATAACTCTTGGTGTTTGTTTTAACTACTTGGGAGTACCAGATGGGTGGGGTTTAACTGCATCAGGACAGTTTAAACGATCATGTCAAACTGATTTTAAAATATTTCCCTCTTTAAGTTATTTTTCTTTTGGCACTGCGTATGTTATCCTGTGAACCAAATATCATCCTCGGGGTTCGATACAAAATTTTCCAAACAGTATTTAATGCAGTTTTGAAATCTAATGACCCAGGTTTGCTCTCACAGCCAGATGAACCACCTATGGGGCAAAAGTTTGCCGTCAGGCCCCTACTGACCCCGACTATACATGGTAGTATTCTAGAGCTGAAATGATTGGATGATTAATCAGCTGACTAACGATTAATTGGCAACAATTTTGATAATTTTTTTGTTGTTTAAGCAAAAATGACAAAAAATCCTCGAAGCAAATTTCTCAAATGTGAATATTTGTTAGTTTTTCCAGGTTTCAATGATAGTAAACTCAACTTCTTCAGGTTTTAACAAAACTAGTCGTTTAAATATGTTCACTCGGGCTTCAGGGAATAACGATCGGCATTTTTCACTATTTGCTGCCATTTTATACGCTGAACAATCAATCAATTATTAATGAAAACAGTTGGTTGCAGCTTTGTGTACTCCTATGATGGAATAATACTACCTATCTCTCAGTTTCCTGTGTGCAGTTTGATAAAACACAACTAAACACAGTCCCTCTTCAAGACCAGGAAGATGAGGATGGAGGACATGTCAGAGTTGATATGATGCTTCAGAGGTGCAAATTTCTAACTAATCTCCAATTTACCAAATTATGAACCCAAATGATGTGAAGGAAACCTGAGGCTTTCACAGCTGCCTGCTCAGTAATCCAGTCTTGATGACTAATCATGGTTAGCTCTGTATATGTGTGAAAGGAGAGACAATGAGTTGAATGAGTTATAAAAGTTTTCACCTCTGCAGAACAGGATTTACTGGCCAATAGGAACTGCAGAAACACAGATTTCTGGTGGCTTGTGACTCCTCTTGTGTCCTTAAAGGTTTCCTGTGGAGTTTTTGACCTCTTGTAGTGATATAGAGCAACGTTTTCATGGTATTGTATTGTGCAGCTTTAAGATGCAACTTGTATTTGACAGAACCTACATTTATACAATACAGTATAACACTGAGGAGTAATCAGACCATCAACTGAAATGTTGAATTTTTTTGACTACTTTGCAGTTTGGGGATTAGAGTGAAGCTTTGGTCAGTCTCAGTTTTTTTTTTTCCTAAACAGGCTACAAACTGAGCTTTAGAAGCCAGAAATCTCAGCAGCAGGTGACGCAGTAAATCAGCAGAACGTTGTAGAAAAACTGCAAAAGCTGCAAAGGATCAAGAGTTTATCACACAGTCTCTTAACACGTGTTTGTCCTGTTGTGTTGCCCAAAAATAACTCAGAATACTCAGATTAATCTGATTCTAAATTGGTTGACACAATATAAAAACATAGCCTTGCTCTTTTTTGTGACAATCCTGACTAACTGGATACTGTATATTAAACATATATATCAAACCTGGGTTAATGGATTCCTGCTTCCTGTTCCTCTCTGTCCTCTTATCAAGCCGTATTGTACTTATTCAGTCATTTTTTCAGGAAAGCTGCCCCCCCCTTGCTGTCAGTATTGGAACTGCTACTGTTGTATGGAGCGATACAACAGGAACAATATAGATTTTCATCTTTCCGTTTGTGTGTGTCGAGCCTCCTTTTTGAATCGCTGCAGCTGTAATTATGGGGAGTATCACAGTTATCGTCTCGTGAACCGACTTGACTCTTATTTTCTGTTCTCCAGCTGTGGTTTGAATGTACAATGTGTCTCTTTGTTATGCTTGAATGTGATTTCTCTATATAAATAACTTTTTGGGGGGATTTTTTTTCCACTGAAAGCTCTCAGTGGATTGTAGATATTACAGATAAAAATAGATTTTGAGATGTAAAGCTGTAGGGGGGGTGACGTTGAGGACCTTGTCCGGTATATTTCAGGGATGCTGCAGTGACTTCAGTGTCGCTGGATATTAAAGGTTTAAGAACTTTCCGTTTGACAGATTGATGTTATACAGGTTGTTCTGATTGTGACGTGGGATTTCAAATAAATTCATGTTTGCATCAGATGAGCAGTGTTTGTGCTGATTTACACATTTTCATTTGATGCTGCTGTTAGAAAACAACTCGAATCTGTTTTAACCAATGTTGTGAACAATGTCTTGTCTCGATCTGACTCTTAAAGACCTTCTAGTCATGTTATAAGACCTGTAAATATCCTGTTTGGAATCATAATGTGTCTGATATGGTTCAATCACCTTGTTAGAAATCCTTAAAATGATGAATAGTCCTCCCTCATTGAAAGATCTATAATCTATGAATATTTAAATATTAACTGTTGGACACCAGATGTCTCTCTTGTGAACTGGAGGCTTCAAGTTTCCACATCACACTCATGTAAGCTGAATATTCAACCAGGATCGGCTTCAAATCACGTTGCCATGTCATAAATCGTGTTCATAGACTCGCACCTTAAAATCAGATTTTCAGTGAGCTCAGAGAAACTTTCCTCCTTCAGCAGATGAATGTGAAAACAAATTCTGCACATTCGTCATTCTGCAGAGGAGAGAAAAACACCTTCTTGAGTGGAGACTTTAACCCATAAGAACCCACAGGTGTCACCAACCCTTTCAGTGTTCTGAAAAATTCCTTATACAGCTTTTATCCTTGATTTTAACTCATGAAGTCCCTAAAGTGACATCTACTGAACATCCTGGTGCAGTCATGTGACAATGTGTGACATCACTTCCAAAGTGGCGGCGTGCTTGGTCAGCAAATGTGACAGAACTAGCTAATTTTAAAAAGCTTGTTTTTTGTTACTAAAGGTCGGTTTCAACCCATTTAACAATTCTGATGCTTTAATAAGACGTCCTGTATTACATTTAACCTGTTCTGACCACATTTCATGAACAAATTGATATAAAACAAGTTAGAGAAATATCGTTATGACATATGTTACATTACAGATATTTGACACTGAAGGTAGAATTTAAAAAAAAAAAATCAGAAATGTGTTCCTTGTGGTCTATTTGGTCTGTTTTATATTCTCCATAATTTTCCTTTAAGGAGAAATGGGTCCGGGTTCTGATGGGTTAAGACTTTTAAAGACCTTTTTAATATCACATAAAAAGCAATTTATTACCAGTTTCACAATCATACTGGCCAAAGTATGACAGTATGATGGAAAACCAGTAGGAATGATATATATCACATTTTCTCAGTACCTCCCTGCAGTATATAACAAAACTCTTAATGGTGTTAAAGATGTTTTAGGAGGAAACTAAATTTAATGCTTGAAGACTTTTCAAGACCTGCAGACACCCTGACCAGTGCTTTAGATTCACCTGTAAAACCTCAAAATGTGTTTTACTTAAAGGACAAATCATAGTTTGTCTGTCTTATAACAGTCAGGAGCCCAAATGAACAGTGAAACATGTTTTTCTTGCTGTAATCGTTCCTCCTGTTCATACTGACCATTAGAAGATCCCTTCATAATGCACTTACAAAATCCACAGTCCTCCTCCTGTGCAAAAATGTATTTAAAAGTTTATCTGAAGCTAATATGAAGCTTCAGCGTCCAAATGAGTCAAATCAAGTAGATATCTTTCAACGTTACAGTCTTTTTAGTGCCAAAGTTCCTCTTTTTGTTACTATACTTCCACCTGCAGCTCAACAGGGAAACACTGTCCGAGGAAACAAAGAGGGAATGTGATGCTAAAAAGACTGTAAATGTGTCAGATATCCACTTGATGTGACTAACTCAGACTGCTGAAGCCTCATATAAGCTTCACATCTACTTTTAAATGACTGTGTGGACACACTGTGGATTTTGGCCTCCATCACTTACATTGAAAACACATTTGAAGGATCTTTTATTAGCCTGTATGAACATGAAAACCTCTTTCAGTGTTCACCTGACTGCTGTTTTAATTTTTTTTTTTTTGTTGTTTTGATAAATTGTGAACCTTTAACTGATTCAGCAAAGCTTGAAATTGGATTGAACGACACATTAAACCTTTCAGATCTGAGGTTCCACTTCTGCTTTCGTTTGTCATGATGCAGAACGAAGAAGAAACAGAAATTACACCTGAAATTAGAATAACAGGATTAGAAGAGCTGTGTTGACAAACCTAATGTAGCTAATCTGAGTTTTTAATTAAATCTGGCTCATTTTTAAGTTAATTGAATTGAATTTGACCACAGAAGGACTCTGCAGCCTTCTTCCCCCCAAATCAACCAAACAAACAAGTTCTTTATTACATTTTTTTATTTAGGTCCCAAAAAAACCATCATAATAACATTATATCAATAATATTAATACAGAAATTGAAAAAAGGAGGAAAAAAAAAAATAAAATAGCTTTTCTGTCCACAGCCTCAAACTTGGGAAGGGATTCGACCCTCCAGAAAACTCTGTAAAGTCTGTTTTTTGGGGGGGGAAGGGGGAGTGAACTGGGCGTGGCTTCAAGCTTGGGCGCGCTGTCCGTCGGTCTGCTGTGCACCAATCAGGAATGTCGAGGTGAGGCAGGGGGTGGTTTTCGAGGTAAAGAGCCGAGTTTCAGTCTACTGCTGCGACATCTGAGGAGGAGAAACAAACAGAAAGTGTGAAATTTTGTGACAAAGTTTGCTTCCGTTCAATCCGCGCATAATAAAAATCAGAGTGGAAAGTCGTTCTCCGTCCCGTCTGTACCTGTTGTGTCTGTGCCTGCGTCTGTGTCTCGGGTCCTCGGCTCGCCAGCCGGCTCAGGATGTTCCTCTCGGACATCTGGAGTCGCACGGCAACCGGCGGTATCCGAGCGATGGTTGCCGGGAGGCGGGTGACATCTGCCTTCATGTCGCTCAGCAGCTCCTCCAACTGCTTCAGCACTGAGAGAAACAGACCAACGTTTGACTCTCGCTCACCGAAGCTTTTGTTTTTTTTAAGTTCAGGAGTCATTTTTGTCAACTTCCATTTCTTAATATTTTCCTCTTTCTTCAGGTTTTTCATGTCCTGCTCTCAAAGCAGAGAGATAAAAGCATCTCTGAGACCTTTTACAACCTAATGGACTTCAAAATATAAGAATGAAACTCTTTGAAACTCTTGTTTTTAACATTTAAAAGTGATAAAGTTCATTTAAACTGTTCGGATAAAAGACACATCCTGCGTTCATTCACTTCGTCTCACCTTTGTGCAGGACGGCGTTGGCCGGCTTGTTCCCGGACATGGACTCCTTGCTGAGGTGCTGGTGGGACTCGGCCAGACACTCCACCTCGCTGAAGCGGGTGTTGAGGGCCATGGAGGGGTGGGAGGGGTCCTCCGACATGTTGAGGTAGGCGGCGCGACGCAGCTGCTCCTCGATCACCAGCGCCTGCTCCAACAGCTGGAGGAGGAGAGGAAGGAGGAGGGTTGATGTAAGATTAACTCAATCATCTCTAATTTTGATCTCAATTCATCCTGGAGCTGAAATTTCTTCTACATTCAACAGGCGAGTAACACCGTTGCAGCGCCGACGTTTCCGTTCGTACCTTGAATCTCCTGGCGAGGAACTTGTTCTTGATTTCCAGGAAGTTTCCTCGGTTCATTTCTCCTTTAAAAGGCTCGTTGAGGATGGCGAACTTCACGTCGTTCTGGATGTCCTGCCAGCGGGCGTAACCGTGTCTACAGGAAGTCACGGGTTAAGGAGAACAACGGTTTCACTTTATTACTGCCAGGGGGTCAAAAGGTCACCGCATATAAAAAAAGGCACCAGAACAACGATCCCCCCTTGTTACAAACATCGAGTGGGAAAAGGATACTGTATGATGCCGGCCAGCAACCAGTAGTCATGGCGACGGTGCCAGATCTCATTGGTTTTCTTGGTAACCGTGGCAGCGCGCTCCTCGTTCTGCCACAAGGAGTGAAGCTCTGACAGAGAGAGAGAGAAGAAAGACGTCAGTGATGAAATAAAAACAGCTTTAGACGAGTGTTTCTCTGTGTGTGTGTGTTTGTTTTTTCTACCTGTGAATCCTCCGTCAGCGATGTTGAACATGAACCGGGTCTTGACCTTCTTCTTCTCTTCGCTGGCTCCGCCTGCTGTGGCGGTGGCAGCAGCGGTGGGGGTGGCGGCGGCTGAGGCGCTGCCCTCCTTACTGCTCTCCTTGCCGCCGTCCTTGCTGCTGTCCCCGTTCTGCAGTTTGGTCGCCTCCTCCTGCTTCGGAGCCTCCTTATCCTCCTTCAGATCTGCAGAGAGAGAGAGAGAGAGAGAGAGAGAGAGAGAGAGAGAGAGAGAGAGAGAGAGAGAGAGAGAGAGAGAGAGAGAGAGAGAGAGAGAGAGAGAGAGAGAGAGAGAGAGAGAGAGAGAGAGAGAGAGAGAGAGAGAGAGAGAGAGAGAGAGAGACAGAGAGAGAGGGAGAGAGAGAGGGAGAGAGGAGCGACGGTTAACGACTGGACGACAGACGATTTAAAGCTGTTTTCTGTGTTTAAAAATTTAAACCAAGTCGTTGTTTTGTAACTTTGTGTTTACTGAATCTGTCTCGTTAGTGGTTAAAGTAACAGTTTAATTACGGAAAAACATTCACTGTATTTCATTAATTGTTAACATTTAGTCAACTATCGATTAAAGTCTCCCTCCACTCAAAAATGATGAAGATGTTTGAGCTTCATCGTGCAGAGTTTAACACTAGAAGTTCACTGAAAATCTGATTTTAAGAGAGTTAAACTTCTGAGATGAAATATATTTACATATTTATAGATTCTGGTCATTTTAAGGGTTTTAATTTGGCAATTTTTGTTCGTAAACCAAATCAGATGCACATTATTGATCCAAGCAGAGTATTAATACGTGTCTGGAGGAGATTTTTAAGGATCTTTAACTGAGATTAATATTACAGGAAGCAAGTTAAGATGACCTGCAGACCTCCTCTCCTTACAGACTGACGTTATTTTACTGTTTGTTTCTGTGTTGTTGGTACCTTTCTTCTCCTCTGCGGGAGGTGTGGTGTCCATCTTTTCTGTCTTTTCTTCTGCTGCAAAACAAACAGAGAAAAACATTAAAAATAGAGAGATGACGCGTCCGTGTTTCTAAACTAACCGGCTGGACAGATTTGGTATCACAGACGTCAGATTTGAGTTGTTGTGTTCAGATTCTAGAGGACGATCACATGTCTGAGCTGATGTGTTAGAATCCAACATAGATGCATCCTTTAGTATAACTGCATCATTTAGTCATCAGCTCATCATCTCTGCCTTCAGTTTTTCTATATTAGCATCATCTTTCTTAGCTGCAGATTCAAAACACAGCTTTGACTCAAAGTGAGAGACCTGAATTCTAAGAATAACGTCTGCAACTAATAATTATCTTCACTATTGATTCATCTGTTGATTATTATCTCGTTTGGTCTACGAAATGTCAAAAAACAATGATGAAAAATGTCGATTACTGATTCCCGAAGCCCATTAACATTCAGTTTACTGTCATAAAGGAGTAAATAAACCATAAAATAGTCACGTTTGAGAAGCTGAGATGAGAGAATTTCGACTAATCGTTTCAGCTCTTCTGAAAACTTCAACATAACAACATACGTCCATGAAAACCTGAGTATGAACATGATCCGATAAGTATTACAGTTTAAATTTCACTGTGCTGCAACCTGCTGCTACATATTGTTGTTCTATTATTACTTTATTTGTTAACATTGAGCTCAGCAGCCTGACGATGAACAAACAAACTTATCGTTGTGGTCGTAGGCGGCACAAAATTAATCTCCACATCTTATATTTACATGAGATTAACTTTGAATGTTTCTGTCTTATGTCGATCTTAAACTTTATTATTAAACATTTTGTTTGTTTTACCAGCTAAATTTAGTTCAAGCCAAACTTTTTGTTCACAAGTGCTGATCAGAGTTGCCGAGATAAACGTTCATGAACCGTTTTTAGTCGGTCTAACGGGGAAAATATTCGTACCTTTGACCTCAGAGTCTTCGGGTTTGACCTCTGACCCCTCTGTCTTGGCCTCTGCGGGTGACTTTGTTTCCTCTCCTCCTTCTGCGCTCTTCTTCTCGCTCTCTCCCTCCTCCTTCTCTCCTTCCTTCTCCTTCGTGCTCTCCGCCTCTCCGTTGCTGGGTTTGTCCGTCTCCATCGGCTCCTCCCCGTTCTTCTTCTTCTCCTCCTGCTGCTGCTGTTGCTGCTGCTGCTGCTGCTGCTGCTGCTGGTCGGCCGGCGGACTCTTCTCGTCATCGTCTGGGATTGCGATCACCTGGAGGAGACGTGGAGGTGAATTTCGTTACACATAACACACAAAAAAGTTCAGAACCCAAAGATCCTACGCAGATTCAAGTCATGTGAATGCATCGTGTCTTCACCTCGCCGCCGGCCTTCGCCGAGTCTTTGCCGTTCTTCTCTGCTTCGCCCTCCTTCTTCACCTCCTTCTCTGCCTCCTCGGTCTTTGAGGAGTCGTCAACTACAACAAACAAACACATTCATTCATTATATTGTTTTTAATGTACTTTGTGACCTTATCCAGGATATTTTTTACCAGAAAGACGTCCTTATGTACAGTAACTGGCCAAGAAAAAACCTGAGTTGTGCGTGTGTGTGTGTGTGTGTGCGTGTGTGTGTTACCTGGAGCGGGGGTGTTGGGCTGTGTGTCGGCGGGGGTGCCGGTGGACGGGGTTTTTCCAGGAGATTCAGGCTGAGCGGCGGCGCGTTTGTTCTCCTCCAGCTCGGCCATCCAAGGCATCGACCACTGACCGTTCACATGTTCAAACTCCTGAACCTGCAAAACACAAAGAGTTTAAAGTCAGTTCAATATATCACAAAAAAAATAACTTAAAGACACTCGGATTATAAGGCTGAAATGTTATTTCTGACATATTCTACATGGCAATAGGGAACGGTTGTTTTCATGTGTGATGCCTCCCTAAACGTAGAAGATTCGATGCATCAGTAGATTCACAGTTCGCCTGTTCAATCGTTGTTTACAATGATTCTGCTGATAAAAAGGCAGAGTAACGCAGGCTGTAAACCGTCTAGTCTTCAAATGTGTTGAATGTTGTGATCGACTCTACAGCAGCAGAGACGCTTCCTGCTGCGTCGGGAGTTTATAATTGACTTTATACCAGGATGACTAACGATGATGAATAACGGCCTTAAAACACAACTCTTACAGGCTGTTTTAATGTCCAGGTCTTTAAGTTGCTTCTTCTGTCTGACAGACAACACAAATCCCAGAGATATTTAATTTACTATGATATAAAACAGCAGAGAAAAGCAGCTGGAACCAGTGAATGTTTGACACTTTCAAACTTAAACTATTGAATGATTATCAATACTGATCAGCTGATAGATTGAACCACTAATCACAGACTCAAACAGACATACATTTATCACCAACTGCTTTTTTTTTTTTTTTAGAGTCAAAGTTTTGTCTTTTACCTTTTTGCGAATAAGCGACATGACGCCGATGCGAGTGAGGACGTGTTGCCGGGACAACCCTTCCCTGGGAACGCCGTCCGCGAAGGTCTCGGCCCCGTCGGCTCCGGGTTCACAGAGGTGACGCATAAACAGAGAGACGTACGCCCTGAGAGAGAGAGAGAGAGAAATCTTCCTTTAGTAAATCTGCATTTTTTTCCTACTTAGATATGAATTCAATAGTTCAATAAACAAAAGAAAGAACAAAACATGAAATAAATAAACTTACATCTAATGAAAGAAGTCAGAGGAAACAGTAAGAAATACATTTTTACAATTAAAAAAATGATTTAAATGACTTTTTAAGACCTGCTGACACTCTGAAATCTTCTATTTTTAAGTCTGAGGATTATTTTTTTCTTGTTTCTTACTTGAACTCCTTCTCAGATTTCCCTCGCAGGTCTCGGACCAGCCACTGGGTGGTGAAGGCATCTTGAGGAGGCATCCCATAACGCATCACTGCGTTCAGGAAAGCCTTCCTCTGCCGAGAGTTGAAACCCAACACCTGGGAGAGAGAGAGAGAGAGAGAGAGAGAGAGAGAGACGGCGGAGGATCAAACATCAGACTTTTAAACACAGACAGTTTCAGTCATAAAACACGGAGCTGCCCGACGGTGCCGGGCGAGAGGCGAGCTGCTCACCTCGATGTTGCCTCCCACCCTGGCCAGCAGGGGGGGCAGCGGTTTGTCTTTGTCGTTCCTCAGGCCCTTCCTGTTCGGCCTGCGGGAGTTGGCTGCAGAGAAGAAACAGATGTGGTGATTAAACGGGTAATAACATTAAAATATTTGTATTTTATGATCCGGTTCAGTGTTAGAACTGCTTCATCCTGCATCATGTGACCTGTTCTTCTCCCTTCTTCATTTTATTTGCTGTTTATTATCAGCTGTTTTTAATGTTTCCTCAGTTCATCTTTCATATGCTCACACATATTTAAACCTCCAGCAGCACTTTTGCTCTCTCTGCCCCTAAACTGATGTTTGTAGTTTTATAAAATCTATTTAGTTGTTTTTGTTCATATTATTTCTGCTTTGTGAACTTTATTCCATTTTCTATTTTGTCAACTCTTAATGATCATGCTTGTTTATTAATTAATGTTTTAATGTGAAGCACTTTTATATAAATCTGTATTTACTGTATTACATCCAGATACAAAGTTAGGACACAAATATCAAAGTTTCACAAAACAAAAATCACAATATAAACTAATTTATAAATCAAACGAGTGACTTTATGAAAGCTGACAATAATTCTGGTGCTGAAAACAAACAAAAAACCTTTAGATTTAGACTTTAGATCTGCTAAAACTCAGATGTTTTTACCTTCTGTCCGCTCGTCAAAGTCTTCGTCTCCCTCCTCAGACGCCACGGAGTAATCGGACTGGCCGTCGGACTGGTCATCCTGCCAATCAGCTTTGAGATAAAAAAAAAAACAAAAAAGGAAGATTATTAATCCATGTGACAATCTTCTTGGGTTACAGAACGTCGAAGCAGGGCTGCAGGTTTCTATGAATGAACTCGTTAATCTGAAGCCGAACTGAATGTGAGACTCATAAAAACTTCTTTGTGAACTCGTGTGATGAAACTGACATTTCTTTCATATGTACATGTAAACACAAAAGAGTCATAAATCATCCTCTGTCTCACAAGCACACATCACGTCTGTTGTTGTGTGACTTTGATGTGCGTGCAGGTATTTCCTGCTCCTGCTGACTGCAGGCCAACAGCTGAAATACATCAGGAACAGACGTGGCGGAGCCTCGCTACCTGCTGCACCGACTCTGTTTATGTTGCGTGTGTCAGCCATGTTTTCTGAGGAGATTTCAACTAGGATACTTTGGAAAGCAAAGCATTTTCCACTTTAACTATTACAAAAATAAGAGCTGTCTACATGTGTACAGTACATTTATTTTCATATGTGCGTGATCCATACAGCTTATTAACATTAGCGTTGCCATGTTTGAAGTTGCAAAACACAAAGTTATGATTATGAAGGGCTTGTAAACGTAGGACAAATCAACTGGTACTGAATTAATTAACTAGATCATTTTAACTACAGAATCATGGAAATGCATTGATTGGATTTAATGTGCGGCAGAAGAATAAAGTTTTTTTTAATAGATGAAAATGTTTTTTCTACTTCTTTTCCTAAAGTTTCAGTTGAGAAAGGATGGAAAAAGTGGCTAAATTCCTAAAATGTCAACATCCTAAATACAGTCTTTCCTCTCACCTCTGTCTTCTTGCGATCCGTCGTTGTAGTTGACCTGTTTGCGGATACGTTTGCCTTTGCCCAGGTTGCGAGCCAGATCCTCCTGCTGCTGCTCGTAATGGTGACGCAGCAGCTTCTCCCAGTAGTCCGGATCCACGCTCTCCTCCTGCTTGATGATCTCCCGCTGCACCTCCTCCTCCTGAGGGGGCGGCAGAAAACGGGACGGTGAGGGGGAGGAGGAGAGAGGAGAAAGGAAACAGGTGAAAAGGAGGTTCAACTTCGGTATTTTAATTTGTTAAGTGCTTGTGGGTCATGCTTCTTATTATAAAAACTCAATATTATCACTGATGTTTTTTTCTTCACTACTGCTGACTAGAGCTCAAGCAGCCTGTTGGAAAGTTTGCGAGAAGAAATCGCAGTGCAGTAACTCACCTCCTCCTCCTCGTCTTTGACCACGTACTGAGCGACCTTGAAGGAGCTCAGGTACTCGTTCATGCTCTGCAGCTCCGTGTCGTCTGTGGCGTCCTGGTTTCTGTCCAGCAGACGGTCGATGGCCTTGTCATCGTAGTGAATGATGCTGCTGTCCTCCTCTTTGTTCTCACCGGAACGCGCTTTCAACAAAATCAGTTAAAAATTAGTTCAAATCTCAGCGTATTTGTGTGCACGTAATCGTCGGTCCGCCGAGGCTCGGTGTTTTTAGAATAAAACCCCCTCCCTCACCTTCCGCCTCGTCCTTGAAGAGCTCCTCTGTTCCGAACTTGAGAATGTCGTCCAGTTCCTGTTTGGACATGGAGCCAGTTTTGGATCCGAGACCGGGTCGGACAACCAAGTGAGTCAGCATCATCTTCTTCTTGGCAACCTAAGAAAGGAAAGATGGAGGGGAAGCACAAAGACAAAGACACCTTGTAAATAAGCCTGGTGAGAAAACTACAAGTGTTTAACTGTTGGGTTTTGTGTGTTGCACCTGCTCACCTGAGTAATTCTCTCCTCCACGGAGGCCTTGGTGACGAAGCGGTAAATCATCACCTTCCTGTTCTGACCGATACGATGAGCTCTGCTGAAGGCCTGGACACACAGGAGGAGGAGGAGGAGTTGACTAAACTAAAATCTTTGCAATAAAACTGCACATTTAAGCAGAGTATTTCAATTAATAAAGCAGAATCAGCAGTAATCATGCCGTACCTGGATGTCGTTGTGGGGATTCCAGTCAGAGTCGTAGATGATGACGGTGTCGGCGGTGGCCAGGTTGATACCGAGACCTCCGGCCCTCGTCGACAGCAGGAAGGCAAACTGCTGAGCGCCCGGAGCTGAAGGAACAAACCACAAACTGTTCAGATCATTTCTAGACTTTCTACATCCACGTTTAGAAAATCTTAAGATTCTGCATTTGTGTATCTACGTTAGAAGGGGCAGAGGCTTTATGTCCTCTGTCTCACCATTGAAGCGGTCAATAGCTTCCTGTCTCATCCCTCCTGTGATCCCTCCATCAATCCTCTCGTACTTGTAGCCTTCGTTCTCCAGGAAGTCCTCCAGCAGGTCCAACATCTTGGTCATCTGCGGCAAAAACATAGAAGACAGTTGTTTAACGGTTGCTTTTCTGCCTGTTCTTTAAGTTGTAATCTTTAAAAGGCATGTGTGTAATCCACCTCAATTTTATCTGACAGATTTCAGCCTCACTCTTCGCTCTCTACATCATATCAAAGCAGTTTCGAGTTACCGCTGATGCTAACCCAACATTTCCTGCTGCTGCTGCTTCATATTGCAGAGTGTTTAATATTTTGACTGTTAACTAATGTTTTGTCAGCGACCACAGGACACAAAAATCATCAAAATTTAATAAAACGACAGTCTCTTTTTTTTGGATCATTTATAATTTTTGCGAGGGAGTGAATAGAAGGAGTCACAGTGAGCTGTTAGATGAAGAGCTGCAGGCAACACGCAAAACAACCCAAACTTCTCAGCAGGTAACTAACTTCACTGCTGTTGTATGAAAAACTACTCGCAGTTGCAATTATTTCTGACTGACGTCTTTATTAAAAACAATGCAGGTTTGTTTGGTTGCCTGTAAACAGATTCACCTGCTCATTTTCTGTTGTATTTCTGGTTGTCGCCAAATCAAGCAGGACTGAAATCTGAAGCAACTTTAAATTTAAAAGATGCACGACTTTGGGTTTCAAGTTTAATCCATCTTGCTGTATTGCATTGCATTGCATTTTTTAAAAATGTATTTATTTTTTAAGTGGCAGGAAGTCTTTCCTGCGTTTCACCTTTTCCAACAGAAAGAAGTGTTCTTACTAATTTTACTACCTTATTTTTGCCATTTAAACTTCCATTTTTTGACTTTTTTTTGTTATCAAATGTTTTTATTTCCAAAGGAAAAAACATAACAGAATTTGTTACAATAACAACACAAAATAACAACGTATAATAACATAATATATCCCACTATAACGTGAAGGGGGCAACAGATTTGAAACATTCCAGTAAAAGTCCGATACTAATGATGATCTGTCAAAACACAACTGACAATACGGCCGACAATTTTTTAGGGATTCTTCAAGCAATTAAGATAAACTAAAGTTGTGTTCATTTTCTCAAATGAGCAGATTGAATACATGATAATAAACTGTTAGACGATACTGATACCATTCAACGTAACAGTTAGGAGACTGTTTGAACATTTACTGTGATGATACATATTCAATTAGTTTGCTAAAAAATCTACGTTTTGACTTTTTGATGATAGTTTTATCCAGAATGATTGACAGAGTCAGAGCCAAAAGGAAATATTAATTTGACCCTAAATAACCACACAAAAGAGAAAAAGCAGGACATGAAAGAAATGGAGCTACTGACACCTATTAGAGGGATGATTTTGCTTAAACGTGTATTTTATAGTAACACCGTAAGAGTGCAGAGTGGAAGATGTGAAAGTGTTTTATGATTCGGTAAATTACAGTCGAGTCATGTCTCCGGTCTCTTACCTGAGAGAAAATGAGCACTCTGTGTCCTCCGTCCTTCAGCTTCCTCATCATCTTCTGCAGCAACAGCAGTTTCCCAGCAGCCTTTGTGAGAGACTGGCCGTCGTACATCCCGTTAGGCATCTTTGGAGCTTCCTGTTGGGAGTTACCGAACAAGCGTTAAGGTTTAGCGAAATCTGAAATGACTGCAGATAAAATTCTGCAAAAGGATGGAACCAAAAATAAGTAAAATTTTGGAAGAAATGTTTCCTAAAAAGACAAATCGACCTTGATTTAAACCCTCCAGTTAAAGCATGAAAATATAGAATTTAAGTCAATTTCATGGCTTAAATAATTGTAGAAAATGAGAATCATTTGGCCACACCGTAACGAAGGCATTTTCTAAATAGTAATAAAAAAAAAATTCACATGAATCTGAAATAAAATAGTTTCTCCCTGATGTTCGGGGTCGTACCATAGCAGCCGCGGGGAAGAGGTAGGGGTGGTTGCAGCATTTCTTGAGGTCCATGACGACGTTGAGCAGAGAGACCTGGTTTCCTCCTCCTTTGGTGTTCAGAGCCTCAAAGTTTTTCGTCAGGATGAATTTGTAGTACTTCCTGCAAGCAGAAGACAGACACACATTTACCAGATTTTACTTCCTGCCTGGTCCTCCTCTGTCCAAACAGCATCCACGCTTCCATTTTCATCTTTTTATGCCGTCTCTTTATCTCTCCTCCTGACTCACTTCTGCATGGGGCTAAGCTCCACTCTGACAATGAGCTCGGTCTTTGAAGGCATGTGTTTGAAGACGTCGGCCTTCAGCCTCCTGAGCATGTGAGGACCCAGCATGTCGTGCAGCTTCTTGATCTGGTCCTCCTTTGCGATGTCTGCGAATTCCTCCAGGAAGCCTTCGAGGTTACTGCGGGCGGAGAGACGGACACGGACAGGTCAGTTACCGCGAGGTGAGGTATTAACATTACTCATCAACTTAAATCTCTTTGGACTGGTGCTACCGTGTCCAGTTTGCTTCCTGATCTATAAATTATGACGTTACACCTGAAGGAAAACCCTCCAGAAATCCTCTAAAAACTGTCCTGCTATAGAAACATTTCATGTCCTACCTGAATCTCTCAGGTGTGAGGAAGTTGAGCAGGTGGAAAAGCTCCTCCAGATTGTTCTGCAGAGGTGTTCCAGTCAGCAGCAGTTTGTGCTGAAGAGGGTAATTGTTCAACACCCGGAAAAACTACAGCAGAGGAAACACACAAAGAGAGCAGCATGTTTACGACATCAATTCATGTTTATTACTTGATTCTATTTATTCCAGTTGTTTCCGAGAATCATAACCGACTGGTAATGATTCTTCAAATAATAGAGCTTAAAAGCAAAGTCTTGACCTCGATGAAGGCAGCTGACGAAATAATGTCCACTGTGATGAGAGTAGGTGTGATGAACTGTGGTTCATTTAATTTTTTAACTGCTGATTCTAACATGGAAAATAAGTCTTTAAAGTGCTCATAAAAAGAATGGAAAGTTGAACATCTACAATTGAATCACAACCTCGATCTACTAATGAAAATCATGTGACTTGAATGAAAGCTCCATAACAGCTACTTAACTCTTTGTTCTGGGCATTGCCTTACTGGTTTTTTTTGGATACTTTTATAAATGTAGAACTTGAGGGATTTCCTTTTTTTTTGTTTGTTTCATGTTGCATTGTTTATTTCGTCTTGTTTTGCCTTTTATTTATATTTTGTCTAACTATATTTAATTCCTTTTTTGTAGAGAGTAGGAAGATCTGTACAGGTGCAGGTGATCACATGATTTGTCTTTAACAAAAGAGAGCATACTAAGTTACCGTTAATGTGAACCCGACATTTCCTACTGCTGCCGCTTCATATTACAGAGCATTTAACATTTCGACTGTATTGTTGTCATAAACGCTCTGATAAAGGCTTCGTGTAGAAACACAAAGCAGATTCGTCAGCCTATAGATTGTCTGTATTTCCCCAAAAACAGGAAGTCAGGAAGAATCACCTGTTGATCTTTTGGATAAAAGAGTGCGTGTTCATACCTTGGACTGGTTGTTTTTCAGCCTGTGGGCCTCATCCACCACCAAGCAGGCCCAGTCTATGGAGCCCAGGATGGCCATGTCGATGGTGATCAGCTCGTAGGAAGTCAGCAGGACGTGGAACTTAATCGACGAGTCTTTCTGTTTGTGACAAAATCACAGGAGACCTTAAACTCAATTCTCAAATGATCTATAATTCATCCAGACTTTCGTTATGTCTATAAAATGCATCAGTTCACCAGCCGTCCTCTCACCTTCATCCTGGACGCCTTCTTTCCTCCACGGATGGCGTTGTCCTCGAAGGAGAACTCGTTCTCTCTGATGACGGCTCTGCTGTCTTTGTCTCCGACGTACGTCACCACGTACATGTCGGGGGCCCACATCTCGAACTCTCGCTCCCAGTTGATGATGGTGGAGAGCGGGGCGCTGACCAGGAACGGCCCCTTGGAGTGACCCTGGAGGTGGAGAGAGAGGAAGTCGGTTCAGTATGTCGAATTAAATCACTGGTCAGTAAACTGGATGTTTTATACATTAGTCAAAATACAACCCTGTCATTTCAGAGATGCAGTAACCAACACTGTGTTTGTATCATTTCAAACAGATGAGAGGAAAGAAGTTTGAAAGTAAAATCTCAGCCTTCATTTGCACGCTTTCTTTCCAAAATGAGATATTAGCCTTTTGGTGAAAGGGACACCTCATAATTCACTTTATGCTACCAAGTATCACTTTGCATAAATGATAATTAACTCTTAAGAAATATTTGAAAATGCTTGATCCTCTATCACATAAAATTACAGAAAAGGTCAGAAAAGTAGTTGAGTCCATTCTCAGTGTTTGTGCACTGGAGGCTTCAAGTTTCCACATCACACTTGTGTAAGTTGCATATGTAACATCTGCCTCTTGCATACATTAAATACATTAGTTGTGCTTTAAATGGTCACTATGTCTAACAGCAAAATCTTTTCATATAGAATATAATTTTGTCAGTAATTTTACCTTTATCTAATAGTTGTAAGGTGTACATATTTGTGTCATTTTCATTATTTTATGCTGTTATATTTAATACTTGGCTACATAGTATCCAAGGTAACGATGCAGCTATAAAGCCCATCACCGGGGCAACAAGTCAGACCAGGTGAGTGTGTGACTATTAAACCTGTAAATAATAATGTATAGCTGACCTGAGATAGACTTTATTACTAATTATAATTATATTGACATTCAGAGTGATTTGTGATCTTTGTGTAATCTGTAATATAGAGAGTTTTTGATCCTGGTCAAGGTTAGACCGTTGGTCCTGTAATTTGTTATTTAACGGTTATTAAGCTTCGTCACAGAAATCATTTATTAGTTTTGTAAGTTTCCTTTGATTATGATTTTATTTATGTTAAATAGTTTTACTGAGACCGGGTTTGTATCCCCCAGATCCCGGAGTGCTTGTAAGCAATAAACAGACATCATTGAATCGACATCGGAGCTGTCTGGGTGTTTTCGTTGGAGTCCACCATCATCATCATCATCATCATCACAACACAACGCAGAGACTATAGGTTGTCACTATTATCAGCCATACAAAACAAACTTAAAGGGGGGCATCATAAACTGTGAGGCTAATATAGTCCCCCGTTACACATACTGGACCAGGATTGGCTCCAAACTAGTTGTGATGTCATAAATCACGCTCGTAGGAACACGTGTTAAACGTGAGCACTGAGAAACTTTCCCTCTTCAGCAGATGAGCGTGAAAAAACAAACTCTGCACGTACATCATTCTGCACAGAGACGCTCAAACAAGAAGCAAAACACATTTTTTGGAGGATTTAAACTAAATGAAAAAAACAGAAAAATATAAATGAACAGACGAGGAGTAAATGTGTGAGAATAAAATCCTTTAGTTCACTCTTGTGTTTATCTGAAGGCTAACTGATCTCCTGCTGCTCTGACAGGAAGTGCATTATGGCCTCCCACCTTTAGGTGGCAGCAGCTGCACATGTGAACTGACTAAGTATTTACTGTTTAAGATCCAACTTAATGTCGTCAGATTTCACCTGACTTATACAAAATGGCTGGATGGCTACTGGCCAATAGGACGACAGCTCTCTACGGACAGCTACACTGTCACACAGGAGACATTACAGCTGAGCCAAAATGCTGTTAAATATGTAAAATTAATTAGTTTTTAACAAAATATGAGATAAATTTAATGAAGATCATGGAGAAGACAAAAAGTTAATCTCACTTCTATTTTATGTGCTGAGATAATGGTTTCCAACAAACCAGTATAGAAGAAGTATATCCAAAGCATGAATGTAACACATTCACACACTTACTACAAACAAACATAACACACCTCTTTATAGAGCGAGTAGAGGAAGACGGCGGTCTGGACCGTCTTTCCCAAACCCATCTCGTCGGCCAGGATGGTGTCGGTGCCCTGAGCCCAAGAGAACCGCAGCCAGTTGAGTCCCTCCAGCTGGTAGGGATGCAGCGTCCCGCCCGTGCTGTCCAGGTACTCCGGCTGACGCTCGAACTTGATGGTCGGCTGTGAAAACCGAAAAACAATCATGTTAATGTTACTTGAAAAGCTCTTCAGTTTAGAGGTTCTAATCCAATGGCAAGGTATTAAAAAGGTCAAAATAAGCAATAATAAGAGCAGAAACAGACAAAATACTGTCTATATTGGGCTTAAAAACATATTTGAATTTTGTACAAATGTCAGTAATCGATACTGTGAACTTACATCTACCACGGGGTTCTCGGGAGGTCTGTCCGGCCGCTTCACTCGACCTTTCACCTTGATCTTCTTTCCAGGTTTTCCTTCCTCTCCCATCATCAGCTCTCTGGATGAAACACACATATACCCGGTTAGTGAAGCGGTTCGCGTCGGTAGATGGTGTACGTAGGTTCAAATCTGCATCGATGTGTTTTCCGTGTCTTTATCGTTACCTGTGGTTCCAGTACTGCACTTTGTAGACGTCGAACTCGGGTACGTCCATGTCCTCGGCCTCCCAGGTCGCCTGGTCGTACGGCAGCTCTCGCCACTTGATCAGGTAGTGGACGTTATTCTTTCTGTCCACGCTGCAAATAAGAGCAAAAACAACAAAAAAAACACTGATTAATTTCATATTTAGGTGAGTAAAGCCTGACACTAGAGCTGCAACGATTAGTCTATCAACAAAAAATCAATTGGCAACTATTTTGATAATCAATTAGTCGATTTAATCATTTTTTAAGCATGCTTTCATACTTTTCTGTGTCATATGTGATAGTAAACTGAATATCTTTGGGTTTTGGACAGTTGGTTGGACACTTGAAAATTATAAAACAGCCATTTTTCATCATCATTTTCTGACCATTTATAGACCAAATGAAAATAATCATTAATTGCAGTTCTACATGACACTAATACCTACAATATTAGAAATACTTGCATCTGGTAGTTTTATGTGGAGCTTAGGATAAAAGCCTGCAATATGTTTCATGTTATCTTTTAAAAATGCACCATTCCTACTGTAAAACGTCCCTCTGCATGTGTCAAAAGTGGAATAAAATGTGGTTAATGAACAAAAATTGGTCTTATAGGAAAGAATCTCCATTTGAAAATAGAAAGTAATTGGTAGAAATGTTTTAATTTTTATTTTATCTGAAATTAAAAAGGTTTTCAACGATTCATTTTGGCCATTTTAATACGATGACTGGATTTTTAACTTTATTCGTCTTCGTGTAAATGCAGCCGATGTCTTGTAATCTTTAAAAAGGAAGTTTTACAACAACAGTACTGTGAGAAGCTCTGACTGTGTGCTGACCTGTGGTTGAGGATGCGGTGGATCATCAGCCACTCCATCTTGATTCCAAAGCGGAGGTATTTCTCCTCCAGCTGTGCGTACATGGGGTCCTTGTTCTTCCTCTTGACGCTCTTGTCTTCCTCTCCGTCGCCGAAGTCGATGGGCGGCGGCTCGTCCATGTCGTTCTTCCTCTGGTAGTTTCTGAACATCACCTGGCAGTGAAGCTCCAGCTGGAGAGGAGATGGAGGGAAGAAAGTTAGAGAGGAGATTTCTAATCTTTATCTAAAACAATGTCAATAATGTGTTTTTTTAAACATACCTGCAGCTCTGTGACCCAGGAGCAGTGCCAGTATGACATGTTGGACCATTTGGCGAAGAACTCCCTCTCCGGCCGCCCTGCCAGCGGGGCGGGGTCGGGGGCGTCAGCCGGGAGGTCTGGGGGACGGGGAACAGGTGTAGGGGGAGGAGGTTCGCCCCACTGCCACGTCAGGATCTTCTGGACCTTCCCCTTCATGGGGGGACACTGGAGGGAGGGAGAGAAAAATTATTATAGCATCCGTCCTTTTCTTATCACATCAGGTTCTCTGAAAATCTGCAAATGTTTGGTGCAATTTATGAACTTTCAAAATAATATGTTTTCTGTCAATCAACTATTTAAAGATCTGAATATTATCTAATGGTTAGTTGCAACTTCCATTTCCCAAAGTTTCTCAAAAAGCTGCAGCCAAAGATATGATAAAATAAATGGTGGAAGCCATCAAATCTGCCTGAAGTTTCTCTGGTTACACAGAGGAATCTCTGAACGTGCCTCTGCTTTAGTTGCTTGAGCTGGTTGGGGAATTTTTAACCACTAATCGAGCCACGCTGACCTAAACGAGCACAGAAACACCCACTTCATCAATAATAAACCTTTTCCAATCCAGTTACGCTGAGCAGAATGAGAAGAAACATCCAGTGGGATCAATGAAAAACCTCCAGCAGATCACATCCCTGACTATCGGCAGACTCACCAGGCAGCGGGGGCAGATCCACTCTCCGTTGGGGATCTCGGGGAGCGGTGGGTTGAGGCAGTGGATGTGGTAGGACGAGGGGCACGAGTCGCAGCACAGGAGCTCCCCTCCGTCCTTACACACCCTGCAGAACTCCATGTGGTGGTCGTCTTCCTCCATCTCGCCCACCTCACCGTTGTCCTCCTCGCCTTCTGAGCCCTCCTCTCTGGCCTCCCACTGGATGCCCTCCTTCTCCTGGAAATGAGGAAATTCAGGTCTTTTATTCATTAACTTTCTAAAAACACAAATGTTCTTGCTGTTCCTGTTTCAATTTTTAAGAAAAAATCTTGATTTGAAGGCTTTGTTTTTGTTTGTCCAATTCCATATTACACTGTACACTAAATATCATAGTAAACTAAGGATGTGACAGTTTGTGTATTCGTCCCAAACCGTTCGGTACGCAACTTTCCTCAGTTTAGCATCCTCCGTGATCCAAACAATTACTGTCAAAATAGTTTAATATTCCACTTACGTTTTGGCAGTGCACCACTTAGCTGTAGCATGCTCATGGGTGTATGCTAGCCCGGTTACCCTGGTTACCAATGCTCATGTAGTGTGACAAACGAGAGACCCAAGCTAACACGATTGACAGCCAAAGTGCAACACTAAAAGATGTGCTGTTATCCCCGCATTTAAACAATATTGCATCTCCCCCCTCCGCCTTTGAGTAAAGCCGTTTGGTATGACTTATAAACCAGTAAGAACCAGTTCTGAGTGACCATAAATCATCACAGCTGTCAGGTGCAGGTGTCCTGACCCCTTGCAAGAAACAGAAAAGTTGTTTCTCTTTTCCACTGCACAACTAAACTGTTTCAGTAATAGTTACAGACATGTTATTTTCATATTTATTGTCCATAGAAGCTTCTCAAACTACACCTGCAGCATGATCCACATCTCCACAGTTGCTCCGTGTGTGTTTGGCACCTTCCAAACAAATCATTACTTTGGTAATAAGTTGTTAAATATTCCAGCGGAGCATCAGAGCAGCTTTAGAACATTCAGCATTTGGATCAATGGCAGATAAGTGGATGATGCTGCAGGAGAAGTCTGAGAAATCTCTACGGACGTTTTAAAACCTTTTTCATGACTGTGGGTTTTTTGTTGTTGAATCTAAGCCGACTGCAGCTGCTATCCACCACATGAGAGGAAAAAAAAAACTTACGCAGTGCGGACAGCTCCAGGTGCCCTCAGGTGCCTTCTCCATGTCAGGGTCCAGGCAGACCATATGGTACGCTCTGGGACAGGTGTCACACAGGATGATCTCTCCACCCTGCTGACAAACCTCGCAGTAGTCCTGGTGGTCCGTCTCATAGCCGTCCCCGTCCTCTGCTTCTGGTGAAAAGAAGCAAGTTTAATAAAAAATATCGTTTTCTAACTAAGGATGAATGATGATGCACGCTGTGATCCAGGCTTAACATTTATTAACACTCCGCTGCGTGTTTATGTTGTTTGTCAGAGGAAAACCCACTCGGTGAGTCATTCTTTCCCCTCATGAATACATTTCCTCAATTACACCAACAGACTGATATTGAAGGGTTTCATTATTACATAAATGTACATATAAAACTGAATATTTGCTACAAAACAAAATTTCCTATCTACAGTTTTAACGCAAGGCTAAACAAAGCTAAAACTCAACCTTGAGGTGTTTCAGTATCTCTCAACGTTGTGTTTGATATTTTTTGAAAAACAGCATGATATACTTTCAAATGTAAAATAACTAAACACAACACACCCAACACACTAAAATGGAAACTGGTCCACCCAAAAGACCGCACACCCAAACTGAAGATAGGCAGTCTACTGTAAGCAGTCCGATGCAGTGAAGAATGCACAGACTTGCATATCGGGAGGAATTTAACAACCATTAAACGCATGACTCAACTCTGCAGGTCACGACTCAGCAGTTTATCTACACCTGAAAGATAAGAGAGACTCTTTCAAGGAAAACAACACACATATTTTGGACAGGGAGTAGTCAACAAACCGACACCCTTTAACTGATAACTAAGCGGTTAATTTTCAGGAAAAGTTTGAAAAGTAGCTTTTAGCTCATCATTCTTCACATCAAAGTGTTTTTCAAAGTAGCTCTAAATGGCATAATGTACTCGGTCTCAAGGTACAAATATAAATAATAACACAAATATTAAGTGACCCTGATTATGAGACCCCGCCCCCCTTTTCCAACAGCTGTTTTTAGAAAAATAACAAAAATAAGCTTCTTTTTGAATATAACTTACATCATAATACAGTTACATACTCACACGCTCTCCTACCAGGCTCTTGGAAACGGTCAAAAATGATTTCTTTCGGCAGTTAGTATTTTTACATTTCATCTGGTGACTGTGGTATTTGGCGGCTTGATATATTCATTTTATGCAGCAGAGATGTTGGAAGACGCAGTGGACTCGTTTTAACTCGTCATGAATTTATTTCCTCCATTCCACGAGCCTTCAGAAAGTCCTGCAGGTTAAACTGGACTGACGAAACCCTTCTAGGGCTGACTGACTCTAACACACTCACTATAAACTGACTTTAAGACACTTGCTAGCCTAGCAACATTAATACTACAAACAGCCCATAACGCAACACTCACTCAGTGTAGAAGTCAGTTTTACACCGGTACTTTCTCCATTCAAGAAGAAGATCTGATGCAAATTAACCTATAGCCTGACATGCGTAACCGGTCAAAAACATTCTCAGCGGTTAACCGACTGACTGTTGACATCCCTAACAAGGAGAACAGATGGTCTGAAAGAAGAGCGAAGGAGGCAAACGACGTCAAAGTAGAGAAACCATCCGTCAACAGAGGTGGGGGTCTACGACTCCATTTATCCCCCACCTACAATGCCGTCCTTTCATCCCTTCACATCTAGCCTCATCATGTGACAACTTCAACAACTGTCATTTACGCTTGGCCTCAGGTGACTCTGACAACTCTAATGACTGTCGTCATAACAACCAGGAGAACTAACAAACTGAGCGGTATCAATGACCTTGATAACGACCCCGCAGAGGTTAAATACCTGGGACTCCCTGCCAGTCAGAACTCAAGAAGCCTCTTGGATAAGAAGCAAAAAGTCCAGCTGCCTTGGGTCCGACCCTCCTTGGATAACTGAGAATCTTCACAGACAACTGAGCCTAACCTTTCACCTAAAGTCCACAAAGACTCAACAAAAACACCACCGCTGCAGTTAAAAAGATTTCCACAGTGAAGCAGCCATGTCTGTTTGACCCCTTTCACCCGCTGATCTGAATCAATCCGTGACGTCGTCTGTGCTGCTCTTCGATCTTGTGACAGCAGCTAGAGGATGCATCAGTGGGCGACAGCTCAGTCCAAGATGTTGTCCTTCTAAATATATCAAACTCTGCTGACTCAGTCACAGTGACTAATGTGTGTGTGTGTGTGTGCATACACCTCCTCATATTGTTGTGCATTCCTCAGATTTTTAATGCTTTACCCTGCACGCACTTGTTACTATTCAACACTGTTCGCTTAACCTGTAATCTTCAGGTAGAGCTCTGACTCTGACTCAGCAACCTGGTCCCATAGTTTACACAAAACTTCATGTATTTCAGAGGTTTTCCTCACTGTAATTGTTCCTCCTGTTCATACTGGCTATTAAAAGAAAATTAAATTGCAAAAGCTTCATAACATCCAGTCTCTCTCACACACACAGAGCCTGAAGACATACCTTTCTTCTTCTTGGGTTTGCTCTTGGACGGCTTCTTTTTGCTGCGGCTGCTGCGGCTGTTGGATCCCTCTGAGACGGAGACACTGTTCATGCTGCCATCCTCAAAATCACTGTCCACGTCGGGCTCGTCCTCCTCGCTCTGCGCACACAAGCATGGAAAAACAAACACTTGAATTTCATGTTGTGTTAAGGACACTTCCCTGTGCCTGTCTCAACTGTATTCATGTGAGAAATGTAGGAAAAGAAGAGGACTGGTCGTACCGATGAGCGTTTCCTCTTGCTGTTGAAGCCTCCCAGTTTGATTTTGAGAGGAGCCACTTTCTTGGTTTTTGCGTTATTCTTCTTCTCTTGTGGTTTAGGTGCAGTCTTGGACTTCTTGCGGGCGTTGGGACCTGCAAAACAAAAAAAAAAAGAGAAAGGTCGGTCATGCACAGAGTCTGAGATTCGGGGAGGGGAAACTGGCCGGTGCTCCTGGAGCTTTAAAAGAAAAGCCACTTCAGCCGCTAAACATTCTTACTGGCTGATGAGGCTTTTGTTTTCATTTGCTCTTTGGGCAGAGTTTAAAAAAAAAAAAAAAAAGTTATATCTGGCCATGATACCCCTCCTGCCCCCCTTGTACCTTTGCCTTCCTTGGTCTTGGCCTTGCGGAGTGGTGGTGCAGGAGGCTGTGGAGGCTCTGCTGGGGGCGCCGGTGCGGCAGCAGGTGGGGCGACTTCTGCTACCATGTTGTCGACAGCGGCAGGTACATTGGCGGTGGCCAGGGCAGCGTTAGCGGCGGCAGCTCCCCTCAGGGGGTTGTTAGTGCTGAACTCGCGCCACTTGGCACCCAGAACCATCATCATCTTGGACACAGCGATCTTGGGATTCTTGGCCGCAATGAGGGGCCTGGAGGTGAGGAAAGCAAAATTAAAAAAAAAAAAAAAAAAAAAAAACACAGAAAGCTCATACACATTTTGGGGACTTTTCTGGCCAGTTCATCTTAAATGTTAGATAAATTTCACTTCCACATTGGCCAGAAGAATGGAAAAAAAAAATTAAAAAAAGATCAGTAAGTGAAAGCCAGTACGAGCAGGGATTTCTTTCCAGGAAGAGCAAGATCACTAAGAAAACATAACGATATTTGATCAAAATGTGTGCGTCTCTACCTGACGAATTGGCTGAAGGCCTTGTAGTTGGTCAGGGAGCGATAATCCTCCTCAGTGAACATGTGGTCAATGTCCTCCATGCCCCAATCATCAAGCAGCTGGGATGACGACTTGGGCTCCTACAGGAAACATCATAATAAGCAGCTATATTAAGTAAAAATGTGAAAGATGAAAACAACAAGCCTGTGAAAAAAGTTGCTGGAAGATTTTTTTTTTTTTTTTTTTTTTTTTTACTGTTGTGAAAACACAGTTCGGGATTCACAAGCTTCTGAGAATAGTAGAACTTCCTGCTTCTAGTATTTGTCTGTTTATAAAAGCTCCGCCAACTCTTGAGAAATTCCCCTTCTTAAAAAACTCCTTAAAGCTTCGCCTGTGCCAGTCACTGGAGAATAAAACCAAGAAAAACAAGCCCAGCACAAGAATTTGACAGAATGATTACAACCAAAAAAAAAAAAAAAAAACGTTACTGAGTGGTAAAAAACACAATCTAATAATAAGACCCCTGGGTCTAAAAAGGCCATCTGCCCAACTTGTTTGAAACATTTAGAGATTAATGCCGACAGAGTCACATGGGTGAAAACATTCACATAATATTACACAGACTGCACAGCAGCTGGGAGATTTATCTACAGTCTTTAGTGCCAAAAACCCTAACCCTAAACCTGACCATAACCCTAAACCTGACCATAACCCTAAACCTGACCATAACCCTAAACCTGACACCCTGATGCCCTAACCCTAAACCTGACCATAACCCTAACCCTAACACCCTGATGCCCTAACCCTAAACCTGACCATAACCCTAACCCTAACACCCTGATGCCCTAACCCTAAACCTGACCATAACCCTAACCCTAACACCCTGATGCCCTAACCCTAAACCTGACCAAAACCCTAACACCCTGACCATAACCCTAAACCTGACCATAACCCTAACCCTAACCATAAATCTAACACCCTGATGCCCTAACCCTAACCATAACCCTAAACCTGGCCCTAACCCTGACCATAACCCTAACCATAAATCTAACACCCTGATGCCCTAACCCTAAATCAAAAATGGTATAAAACATAAAAATCTGTTCTCACAACCACTTAAACTGAGCGAGCGTGAGGAGCTATCGATACTAATCTGATCAATTGATTAGATGACCACAGTGTGGACCCGGTTTAGCAGACCTTAACATGTGCAAAGCTGTTATGACATAATTCAATATATGCCAGAGAGACAACATGACTGGTGCCAAGGTTATTGCTAAACATTATTGTTATTATTCACAACAAAACAAATTTTTTTTTTTACGTCAAAAACCTCCCGCTGGATGATTACAGCGTCGACTGATCACGCACGGACTGAGTGACCGACATGTGGGACCAGCTGTGACTTTTAATTCAACGTTGACTGCTGAACAGTTCCACCTTGGGGGGGGGGTTTAGAAAATGTTGTTTGGTTCCTGCGGTGCGTCACAAAAGCCAAAAACCTTCCAACTAAAAAAAAAAAAAGACTTTTGTTCCCTATCTGGACATCGGTGAGAGCTTCTTATTGGAGGGTCTGCGGCAAAATAGTCTTCCTCCCCCTCCCCAAACAGCTGAATTTCATGTTCATTTAGAAAGGATTTTATCTGCTCTACTAGACCACATTTGCATGGTTAAGGAGGTAAAAGTGGGTGGTGAAGAGGGTCAGAAATTAGCAACCATCAAGAAAGCAAACACCACAAAACACTGACAACTAAATGAAGACAATTACATTTAACGGCTTGGTGATAGTTATTCTTTCAGCACTGAAGAAAAAAACATGATTCACTGGTTAAATCAACAAATTCATGACAGCCAAAACATCTGGTTCCAGCTTCTTAAATGTCAGGACTTGCTGATATTCTCAGTTTCATTTTACTTTTATGAGTGTTTAGTCGTAAAAAGTGAAAACATCACTTTAGGCCCCGACAACATGTGATGAACATTTTCCATTACCGCTGACGTTCTTCAGACCAGGGCTGCAACTAATTATTTTCATTATCAATTAATCTGCCGATGATTTTCTTGATTCATCATTTAGTTGTTTCATCTATGAAATGTCCAAAAATGTTGATCACCGTTTCCCGAAACCCAAGGGGACGTCCTTAACTGTCTTCTCTCTTTTCCTGACCAATAGTCCGCAACCTAAACTAAACAAACCAGGAAATATTCACATTTAAGAAGCTGGACTCAGAGAAACTCAAACCACAGAGAAGAAGAAAATCCTAACAATGGAGAAGATGGACCTTAGTACAAACGATTACTGTTTAAACTGTCAAAAACTGTGTATTACTGGTAAATATGTTGGCCAATAAAAAACAATTCCTTCTACATTGGAACTTTTTACCTAAATGTTTAAAAAAAAAGGTCCCGTTTATTGCACAGCGACACCCTTTCACCAAAAATCCATTCCCCCCCCCCATTTTGCCGTCTTACAGAGTGGCCCTGCAGACAGAATTGAGGGCGGCTCTGCAAATGAATCAAAATGTGTTTATCTAACCAAAAAGAAAAAGGGTCAAGAGCGCAGTGCAGCGCGGTGCTAAGCGGGGTTGCCATGGTAACAGCATATATGCCTTTACACACCCGCCCCAGAGATACAGACACACACACACGCCCCACACAACACCCCTTGCATAAGTGTCATTAACTACAAGGCCCCCTATTGGCCGCCGGGGCTCCGAGTCCACCAGACAGCTCTTTGTTTAACCATCTCTCATATCACATCTGTGTTTGTCAAACCATGACTGACTCCATTACAGGTGCACAGTCAATAGGGAGCTCATCATGTGGCAGAAAAAGAAAAAAAAGGGCTGTTGCAAAAGTTACATTCATTTAAAAAAAAAAAAAAAAAAAAAAAGATGCATTTGGGCCACAAAGGCAGAACTCCATGTTGGTTTTCTGTATGTTATATATCGTTCGGTTTGTCACACAGCTCGCATCGATCGACCACGTCAATGATTTTGCACGTTTTAGTGAATCAAACACTGCAACCTACATACGCTTTACATCACGTCTGACCACTTTCCTAGCTGTACGTCTGTTGTTGTAAACATCTGAATGCATTTTTTTAACCATTTTATCGGTGTCCATTCCTTTCTCTTCAAAATAAAAAATCTATTTGTACTCTGAAAACTTGTTGAAACATTGTAATCCATGAGTGAATATCAAATCAGCATTTTTGTCAAAAGATACAGTATTGCTATGAGGTGCCACGGTGCAACAAAAATGTTATCTTGGACAAACAAATAAAGCAAGTTTGGAAAAAGTATGCCAAAAATGTGGATTCTTTCTATTTAAAAGAAGCTAAAACTTACAAACATGCTAGTATGGCCCCTTTAGGAGTCACATCCAACATTATTCCTGTGCACACAAGAGCCAAAACTAAACACCTGCAGTCATATCTTTGCATTTTTCATTTAAATACAGACGATCCAGGAGGTAAATATACTTAGAATTCTCTGACAGCTACAGACTGTGACTTAAAATGCACCAAAGTGTGTTTTAATTTCACATCACAGTCATTCTGTCAGGAGGATGCATCATGTTTCCTACCTGACTGGTTTTTATTTTCTAAGAATGAAACTCTTTCATCACTACGTCTTCTACTCTTCTTGACATTTGACCGTCATTGTTGCCTGTCTGACATAATGCACGTCATTTAAGGGGGAAAATCTCAGCTGATTTCACAAGATTCCACAGAAATATGCATGAAACCAAATGTAATAGTAAAACTGCGACTTATCATTACAATTCATGAGCGTTCTGTGGTTCAAACAAGACGTTTTGTGTCCGATTACGGTGGAAATACTGTGTCAAGATATTGATTATTACATATATTCATCTGTCCGGCTTTTCTTACCGAGCTGTCGTCATCATCGTCGTCCTCGTCTTCCTCCGGTTCCGGGTCTTTCTTCTTGGAGGCGCTCCGTTCGGCGCCGGCGCTGCTCCTCTTCTTTTCTTTGCCGCTGCTGGCTCTCTTCTTCTTCTTGCGTCCCGGAGTGTAGTCGCTGCCCTCGCTGTCGGAGCGTTGGCCGGGACCGCCGTCTTCCGCCTCTTCCACCCCGCCGATGTCCATGAGCTCCGGGGAGCTGATGGGTAGCTCCTGGGGGAGGAGGGGGGTGGAAACGAGGAAACTCAGCGTAAGAACATTAAAAGAACTCTGATGTCTTAGTGTTGCACTTCTACGACGACAATAAGTACTTAAATCAGTGCAGCAGAAACAGCGATATCATCTTTTTTAATCCACCTTTTGTTCCTTGTTAAAATCTGGTGCCTACATTACCCACAATGCAATTTGACCACCACAGCCAATTTAATTTGAAGTCAAAATATCAACTTCCTGATTGATTTGTAGACATACTTCTGCTTTCAGTACAAAGCAGTGTTATTAGATTTCCTTAAGTCATACAAGATAATAACTCTGACTGTATTTCTGACTGGTCAGTTCCTCAGTTTACTGACGTCTGAGATCCTTTAAAATTGATCAGACTTTCTTCTCGTAAAAACAGATATTATTTAGACATGTAAGTATGCAGGAAAACCACCTCTTTATGGTTAATGATTGGAGGGAAAAAAAGATGCAGAAAAAAATGCAAACTGGACAAGTTTTACGTTTCTAACATGAAGAAAAAAACATTGCTTTTGTAAAAAATAAGGAAATATGAGCAAGAATTAAACATTTGTAGATATTAAATTCTACACAATGAAGGCGAGAAGAGATCTTTAGCAGCTTTATCATCTTGCAAAACATTCAGCATTTTACAATCATAGTTACGCCCCGTTGAATTTGACTTTGGTTGCTGTTTTGCCTATATGAGGAGATTATCGCAACCTGCAAACATCATGCGTGGAGCTAAACTAACAGTGTCTGGGGTTCACATTTTGCTCCTGGTTTCCAGTCAAACCAGACTCTGGACTGGATATTTTATTTTTTTTACCTCTAGGATGTAGCTATATGACCACACACACACACACACACACACACACACTCTGCATCCTTACCTCTCTGCGCGACCGCCGCTTGCTTCCCTTGCTCTCTTTACTCTTCTTGGCCTTTTTCTTCTTCTTCACCTTCGGAGTCTCACTCTCCGAGATCTCCTCTTCCTCATCATCTACAAAAAAAAAAAAAAAAAAAAAAATCAGGCCAGTGGAGACATTTCATGGTCAGGATACACAGAGGAGTGACTACGTGTCAAGTGTATTTGGGCCGTGTGATAACGTTACTGAGCTGTAAAGATATCATTGTATTATCAGCAGACGCTCGTATGTCCTGCTGGAGACCGATCACCAGCCACACGCTGGTTCAAATTTTGGCTGCGGATCAATTTGTTTAATCTATCAGCCAATTTGGCAACTACGGTAACTATAACTGAACAGTTTCATGTATTTGTATATCAAACACTACATAAAAATGTGTAAATCTACTTCTGTTTTTTTATGGCTCGAGCCACTTTGCAGCATCGCCGAATACGAGGAGGATTGATTGAGCTTTATTGGTATTTAAATGATCGCTATTAGGATGCATATTTTCACTTTTATAGTGACAAACAGCTGTTGACTTAAAGTTCAAAACTTTTTGGCTTTTCAGCGAGTCAGTTAAAGCTTTAACCTGAGTTAATTTAACTCTCTTTCCTCCCCTGTCAGGCTGTTTTAACCACATTCACCTGATGTGAAAGGATGTCTCCTGATTAGGGGAGTTTTAAGTCCTGACGACTAGAACTGGTAGAGGATAAACTGTTAGTTTGCGTTACTTCCCCTTTTTTTTTTTTTTAATAAGTTTCCCTTCGGCGGTGGGGGTGTTGATACTAAAAAAATCAGTTTCTCTCTGGCGGTTAAAACTGTAATTTACAACTGATTAGTCATTATGATTTACCGCACGCCGCCGCAGGCCTCATGACAAGAGAAGCTCTCAGTCAGTCAGTCCAGCATCTGGCAGCACCTCAGCGGTGGCTCCACAGTGAAGTAGTATGGCGAAGCCTATTAATGTAATTGACTATGGTAAAAAAAAAAAAAGTAATTGGCGAGCGGCCATTAAGATGCACCTGGTAAAAGAGAGAAGCTTTAATGTGATGAGCTTTTCAGGTCATATAAAGGAGACCATGCTGTGTGTGTGTGTGTGTATGTGGGCAGGTGCACAACTGTAAATTCATGTGGACAAAAATATCACATTTGAGTGTTGTTAAAATAAATCCAGAGCTCACGTTGAGCCTTTTTTTTGTAAACACTGTGGAAGCTTTTCCTACTTGAAGACGGTTTTGTATAAAAGAACAGAGCTGCAGACTTGGACTCGGATTCAAGTCACATAAATGAGGACTAATAATTGACTTACTTAAGATATGACCCCTTAAGGACTTGACACTTGAAAGCAAAAACACTTGAGTCTCAAGGGTTGATTTGGAATTTCAGAACAATGAAACATAACAATAAAAACATTGATAGACGAGCCTTGAATGGCTAAATATCTTAAATATTCAATTAACGGCTCTAAACTGGAAATACAATTAAACCAGCTAGAAAAAGGAAAATGTTCATGATAATGTGTCATTTTAATAGTCAGCAGTCTGAAACCGAAAAAAAACAGACTTGCGGCTGATTTGCAGTTTACTTATCAAGGTCTGTGACCAGAGATGAAACAATTCATCAATCATTTTTAAGCACAGATATTAATCATTCTGTGGTTCTAGCCTCTCTAATATGAGGATTTCCTGCATTTCTCTGTTTTACAGAGATTTATTTTGGTTTTGGTTCCGTTTATCTACTGAAACAAGACGACTGAGGACATCACCTAGAGCTCTGAGGAACTGTGATGGCTATTCTCCACTGTTTTCTGACATATTATGGACTAAACAATTAACTGCCTTGATCGAGGAAACGATAAGATGAAATGAAAGTGAAAATAATTGTTAGTTGCAGCCCTACTTGTGCCTTGACTTGAACTTGATACAAACCAAGTGCATACATGAGTTTAACTGATGTCTATTATCATGAGATGACAGTAACTTGATTTGTCGTTTTTCTGCATCATATATTTCTTTTTCTCTGGTTCCAGTCTCTCCAATTTGCTGCTTTTTTACTGTTTTATATTACTGTAAAACACATTTCTTTCGGTTTTGGACTGTTCATCTGATAAAACAAGACATATGAAGACGTAACTTTGAGCTCTGAGGAGCTGAGGATATGGATATTTTCCACTACTTTCTGACATATTATGGACTAAACGATCAATTGATTAATTGATGAATGAAAATAATTGTTGGTTCCAATCCTACTTGTGCCTTAGCTTGAACTTGTTACAAAACAAATGTCTAGACGAGTTTAAATGTGTTACTAGTTGTGTCTAATATCAAGAGATGATATAAAGTATACTTGATTTGTCGGTTTTCTGCATCAAATTCAAATTAAATCGCATGTTAAAAAGAACAATAACGTGCCTTTAAACCCGAAAATAGCATGGATTTAATTCATCTTTCTATTTGTTTACAAAACCTCTTTTTCTTCATTGCTTCTCAGATTCGTAAAAAGAAAAGTTGGCATTATTTGATGAATGAAAAGAGCAGTTTTTGTGTCGATTTTAGCGCTTGAAGCTAACTTGCGGGACTATTTGTTCTCAATGGTTCAACCGTGTACGCTGCGCGTGCCCGTCGCAATTATACACATTGTAAACAAAGCGATTTTCGGCCACATAACCTGCGATAATAACCACTAGTTATTTTATAAGACATACGGTAAGGTAAGACACAAGAAATCTTTATTTAACTGTGTTATTTTTTTCACTTTTCCCACACTCAAACCGGCCGGCCATGAGGAGGGGAATTGCTACTGAACGTCATCCGCCAGCTTCCAAGCTAACTGGCTGCCTCCATCTTGTCATCGACACGTAAAAAATACCGGTAGCTGGCTAACGTTAGGCCCCGGGAACATGCCGGGTAGTCGACGTGACTTCACTATAATGCATCTGTCAGCCATGCCGCCTCTGGTTGGGGTAAAAGACTGGATTTTATTGAGGAAAAAACAGCCGCGAAAAGAAAGGGGGTTAGCTAATGTTGCTTTTAACGTTAGCTACCCGGTAGTTAGCCAGCCAGCACCGACTAGCGAGCTCTCCATTAACGGAACATGATTGATATGAATGTCAGAAAACAACCAGGGTGAACATTAGCAATTTCAGCTAACAAATGAGCCTCGTCTTACCGTGCATTAACCGGTCCTCGGGGGCTCCGTAATCATCTCTGTCGTCCTCGCTTCCAGACATAGCGGACAGCAGAAAACTTTCTATTTAGTTAGCTAACAGTTTAGCTAACTAAATAAAGTTTGGAGGGTAATCCAGAGTTTTTTGTCCCAGTCTTTGAGTCTGTCCAAGTGTAGTTTGTTAGGAGCGGGCAGCCGGCCAGGTTTCGACAAGGGACATAAGAACAAAAAAAAAAGGAAAACGGAAGTGAATATTTAGCAGCAAAGAACATTCAAAGCACCCGGTAAAACACCGAGCAACATAAACACTCACCGCATGGGCTTCTTCCCGGACAGTGAATATAACTTTATCTTTCTATCAACTTGGACATCTCGTAAACATAAGCACCCTCACTCCATCTCTGCGTGCAGCTGACATCTTGCCACTATCTATCGTTAGTTTCCGTCCCATTAGCATGCGTGCTAGCTGAGCTTGACCGGCGGCCAGGTTTCAGATTGGAGGCGAAAGTAAAGAAAAGGAGCCGCTCACGCATAAATATCTTATCATAAAATACCATTAATATAACACCGGCATCCCAGGCTGTCTCCCCCCGACCATCTTACCCGGGCTGAAGTAAATTCACAAACAATAAAAAAAAAAAACTGAGATACTCACAACTTGATTCCACACAGCTTCCAAAACAGTAACTCCAGGCTCAGTTTGTCAATCAATCAATACTTGGAAGCTCGTTTGTGAACGTAACGGTATACATACAATTTAAATATATTTCCGTGTTTTTTATGTGGCAGCGTGTGCGCACGACGCCGTCTCCTCTTTCTCTCCCTCGCACACTACACACACCCCGCGCGCGCGCGCACACACACAAAGAGATCAGGGGGCAGGCATCCCATAATATCCCCCCCCCCCCCTCCACACACACACATACACACACTTCAGTCACCCCTCCCCCACTCTGCATAGTTACCTTGCAACGTACAGACCATAATAGTCAACTCACCCCCTCCCTCTCCTACAGTCTCTTCCCCATTCCTCCATGCACCCCCCCCCTCCACCCCCTCCCATAGCAACCAGGGTTACCATGGAGACGCTCACCCCCCCCCCCCCTCCCCTCCCACCCCCGTGCGGCATCCCATAATAGTAATGAGCGCAGTCACTGACATCCCACAATAAGCATAATTCCAAAAAAAGAGATAGGAGAAAGGAGGGGGGGGTGGAGGGGTGGAGGGGTGGGGGGGGGTGAAAAAGGAAAAGCCGTCACATGGCAACTGTGTGTGCCACATGACTGCTTAACTTGAGTGTGCATGTTTGCATGTATGCGCAGGCACTGTACTGTATATGAGCCTGGCTGCTGCAGACTGTGCACACAATGCAGATGCAATGCAAGGCTGGTGACCACCTTTAAAGCACCCGAAGGGGGTCACCAAAAGTGGGGTGACAGCGGGTGACCCAGGTGTAACCCCCCCCCCACACCATGCCCCCACCTCCCCCCCTTCCCCCCTGCCCCACAATAAGGCATTATGAGCAGAAATATAAGCATCTTTATACACACACTTACCATCTTTCCATCAGCACATGTAAACTGACTTTTAAGGGAGGTTGAAAAAAAAAAAAAAAGTCTTATGAGCCGGTCAGCGTGAGGTTAAAAAGTTCAGTAACATGCACGGCCTATCGGTGAGGACGATACATAGAGGTCACGGAGGTCAAACTGTAGTCAAAACCTTCAGCAGGTCCGCTGCTTAACTCCCCCCCCCCCCCTCAAAACAAGAAACAGGGAGCCCAGGAGTGCAAGAGCCAAGCCAACAGCTGAGTTAAGCTGTCTGCACACACACACACACACACACACACACTAACACACACACACACTGGCTTGCTCCACAGGCTGCTTGGAAATACATTGCAGTCAATGGTGGGAAAAATGTCTGGGTCCTAGACAGTTTTTTCCCACCATTGACTGTCTGTAATACATTTAGACTGTGTGGGGAAAATGCAGAAGTGTTTATCCTTTAAAAGTGGGAAGAGAGGCTTCTGAATGACATTTTACCACATGGGAAATCAACGGTACACACGTCAGCTAATGGGGAGGGGGGGGGTAGTTTTTGTATTTGAGGTCTGTGAAGCATCAGGATGAGTTATGTGTTGTTATTGTAGCACTGCGGGACCGGTCTGCTCTGCTGTCGCTGCTCGAGTCACCCGCAAGTCCTCCAAAAAAAAAAACAAAAAAAAAACAACCCAAAATTCAACAGCTGGTTTACAATCCACATAGCACTATACGGCCAAAAGTATGTGGACGCGTAAACAGCACTGATAAAGCGGTGAATATCTGCACACTGACTCTGAAGTAGAGCTGCAACCATTAGCTGAACGACAGGAAATCAATCTCCAACTATCTTGATACAATTTTTAAGGAAAAAGTACCAAAAAATGAGCTGTTCAAGACTTCTCACAAATATGATGATTTAATGCTTTAGTTTGTCACACAGTACGTGATAGTTAACTGAGTATTTTGGGGTTTTGGACCAATGTTTGGACAAAAAAAGACATCTGAAGACGTCTCCTTCGACTTTGGGGAATCGTAATGGTCAAGTTTCACTATTTTCTGACATTTTATAGACCAAACGATTAATTGATTCATCAAGAAAATAATCAACAGATCAATTAAAAATGAAAATAATCAAATTTATTTATGTTTCAATCCCAGTCGCATCTTCGTCAGATCAAAAAATGGTCCCCACACTGTTTATATAGTACATACCAACAAGCTAATTGGCTCTATGATAACAAGTGTGATCAACCATCTAACCTGTGATGAAGAACACCTCAAAACAATTATGTATACAATAAAAACAAACACCAAAGAGTAGGGGCACAAATTTTTAGCATTTTTATGTAGTTTATATATTTGATGTAGATCCATAAATTTAAAGGCCAATCAGACAACAAATCACATAACAGGGTTTATAATAGTATGAGACAGATTTACAACTTTGGGAAGTTATTAATCATGAGGTAAACAACAGAAATATGTCGTTTATATGTCAGATTCATCACCAGGAATGTGCACTATTTGACACAGGGCCTCGCTGGATGACGTCATGTTGACTTGCAGCAAAAGTTGAGCTACTGTAGGACCGGATGATCCTGCATTTATCTGCTGGAGTCTTCTGCACCGGCACCCCTGTTGTGTCAACGCAGTGGGCTCCATGAAGTGCATAACACACACACACACAGCGTTACGCCTCTTTCTGAACAACTTTTGCTCTACATGAAAAAACACACACGCAGCACCCTCAGTTAATCTGAATGAGACCTGCCCTGCGACACACGGGGGTGCCAACGCAGAGGGCAAAGTGAAGGTGCAAACGGTAACGCTGAATTTCTACTTTCATCACTATTTCAGATGAAATGACAGCTGCCGGTGTCTGATAAGCTTCCAAACTCATGGATCTGTCACTCAAACTGGACGTCTTGGATCGTATGTCTTAACCTGTGCGTTGTTTTAACTGTTTTTTCAGTCTGAACGCTTGCAGGTCAGTCACTGATGTTTGGCGATGAAGCCGGGCTCGCCGTAGAGCAGCAGCAATTAATCCCAAAAGGTTGATGGTTGAAGTCGGGGGGGCTCTGTGCAGGTCAGTCAAGTTCTTCCACACCAATTATTTATGAACCTGGCTTTTTTTGCACGGGGGAATTGTCATGTTGAAGCATGAAACAATTGTTCACTTAACTGTTGCCACAACATTAGAAGCACACAATTGTAATATTGAAATTTTCGCTTCATTGGAAGTGGAAGTGGCGTTGCCCATGACCGAAAATACACTCAGGGGTGTCCGCATACTTTTGACCATATAGTAAATGTTGACGAAGAGAAAGGAGAATAACCTGTTTGGAGGGAAATATAACAGCTGGTGGTAATTTCCCAAGGTGAGTGTGCATTATTCACTCATTAAGAATGACTTATTGTGCAGGAAAATGCACAGCTTCTCGTGCAGCGACGACCACGACGCTCTGGGTTACAGAATTAATCATGAAATGCACATGAATGTCATTGTGTCATTTTTTATTTTTTATGTGAAATAGGGAAAATTAGTACCTTTGTGATATTGTTCTAATTGCTGGGAGTATTTATGAATTACCTGACAAATTATTCATGCGAGCATATTGTTGCATTGCCCTTTCATTTTGGCTTTTAACCCGCTTCAAGCTGTCTTCCCCCCCCCCCCTCGGCTTTAGCTAAAGGCCTCTCTCTCCTCTCTTTTCTTACAGGCGGTTCTGACTCAGCACACCTACATTTCGACTCTATCTCTGTCTTTCTCTTCCGGCTTTTCCTTTGTCCCATCGTGGAGAGCGGCAGTGCTCTTCCCTCGCTCTATCTCTCTCTCTCTCACACACTGGCCGACACAAAGGCCGACTTAAAAAAAAAAAAAAAAAGAACTTCTCTGTCTCTCTTTTCTCTCCGTTTCTTTTCTTTCTCTCTCCTTCGGGTTTGCATCTTTTTTTTCTCCCCCCTCCCCCACACCGTCTCCTTTCCTTGACTATGGACACAGTGTTCATGTGTGCATTTGGGGAGGTGGGGGTGTAGGATGGGGGTGGTGGTGGTCGGGGAGGGGGGGTAACATCCCATAATCACCAATCAGAAGGATACTGGGGGCAGTTGTCATAGAAACCTCGTGCACGGCTTGCGACGCCCCTCCCACCCCACCGCCACCACCACACTTGCAGAATTGCATATCACATAATGATAATATCATTTCTGAGGCAAAAAGGAAAAAAGGAGGAGGTGGAAGAGGGAGGGGGGAGGTGGGGGGGTGGACTACAGACCATAATAGTGCTCCTATGCTGCTGGTCGCCATGGAGATAAGCAAAGGGGTGGAGGTGGTGGTGGAGGAGGCTTACAGGCGGGGTCAGATTACCATGTAAGTCAAAATGCATACCATAATACTTCTTGACTGTGCCTTCTCCTCCTCCTCCCCCAGCTCAGACACCATCTCCTCCCCGCTCCACCTATCCTGCCCTACAGTACGTGCTCCAAAGCTGCACCAGATAACAAAGTGCAAATGGATTTGATCAGACCCAACATGTCTGCCACATAAGATAACACATAGCAGCGGTTGGTTGACAGATTGAGAAAACAAAAAAAAAGAGAGAGAGAGAGAAAGAAAAAGGAGGATGAAGTTATCCCAGAAGGTTCAGATGTTCTGGAGATGTTGCAGAGTTCAAATCTGCCCCGTGACCTTTTCATCTTTCCAGTCTCACCTTTCGTCTCGCTTAAAAAAAAATGTGTCAAGTGACAGAAAATGTATATATAAGTTAGATAATTTCAAAACTAAAGCCCCATTCAGGTGGGCTTATAGGGGGAGGTGCTGTGCTCCTCTGTAATTTAACACTCTGGACGGCGTTTTAACCTTTGCAAAACTGCAATATGTGTCCTGTAATAGACATTCAGCAGGACTAGCCAAAAGAGAACACCAGTATCTACCTACCTACATGACAACAGTTTATTTAATGATCTTTCAGGGGTCCTGTTCTCCTGATGGCTTGTTCTCCAGGTCTATATTTATATTCTGGGGCTCTACTGGAATATCTTTGCATGATTTACTGTTCAAAAAACCTACTTATTTAACGTTACACTGGCTCCTTATGCAGCCCTTCAGCTGAGACCGTGTCCACACTAAGCCGGCAAAATATGTAAATGCATCTTTTTCTCTCCATTTTGGTCCTCCGTCCAGACTAAAACGACACTTTTCTCCCCTGAAAATGGAGGTCCAGTGTGTGAATCTGAAACCACCTATTGGTGACAAAGCAGATGGTGGTTGTAGCACTGCTTGTTTTTCATTGGAAGAGGAAGAAGGTGGACAGCTTTATGCGAGTGTCCTCTTTATTGTCTACCTTGATAGCTTGTTTAGAGTTAAACATAACTATCTACTACCTTTCTCTCGCTGACTGTTATAATCTGCTTGCAATGAACAAAAATATCAGGAAGCTGTCGTGAAAACAGAAATAGCACACAGTTTCTTCTTCTCTGGTTTTCTGTGACTGACTTGTTCGTTTGTCCTCCGTGCATGATGGAGAATTACCCGTTTCGGTGTTTTAATGTGGACGGAGATATTTACAGAAACAAGCTGAAACTCCTGCTATGGACGTGTCATTTTTGCATGAAAACAGCATTTTAGACCAAGAGACCGTTTCAGCTCCTGTCTCTATAACTGTCACTCTGATTGGTCAGCTTCAGGAAGCTTCTGCTTGGCAGACTCCGGAGGCTACGTAAACAAAACATGGTCAGATTTAAATTTTTCTAGTTCTTTACTCCAGATATAAACTTCTCAAATACATCCATCGATGTTCAAGCTGAAATCGGACCCAAAATATGCAAGTAAACAACACGAACAGCCCTTAACAACAAAGTCCATGGAACGGACGGCCATTTGACCAATGACCTGATGTCAGTTCGAGGGGGAAGTAGAGGTAACGTTGGCAACAAAGCGTTCAGAACAGGCTGAAGTCCTGGTTTCTGACTTTCAGGGAGCATTTTTACATACATGTACCACAAGTTTTGGAACTTTGACAATGTTTATCATGGGTATTTGACATAACAGTATATAAATGACAAAAGAAAAAATGGATGATATATCTCCTTTAATTTTTTTCTGTCCTCATTTTGGTTCCAAAATAAGCCTGTATTTTGGATTATCATTCATTTTCACACAAAAGTCAAATTTCACACTGAGTTGATAAGATGCAGTAGAAGGAAAAGCAGCTCTTCACATTGAAAAGAGACATATTTTAAAATACAAGGACTGGATTGGATTTAAATTAGCCTTAGGAAGACATGGTGTTTGCTGAAGAACAGTAGGTAACTGCAGTTGTAATTACAAAATTACACACACACATTCCAGATTGGATTAAAATCACTAGCCAACATGGGTAATGTTAAAATCACCCCACCTGCCTTACAGATGTCAACCAGTCTAAAAGAGCCATGCTAGCAGCTCTGTGAGGCTGTTCATCAGTGGTGCTTAATGCTAATGTCAGCATGCTAACATGCTAACAATAACAACATGCTGGTGTTTAGCAGGTATAATGTTTACCATGTTCACCATCTAAGTTTAGCATTTTAGCATGCTAACATTTGCTAATTAGCACTGAACACAAAGTGCCACTGAAGCTACTGGGAATCTCAGTAGTTTTGTAGGTATTTGGTCATAAATAACTGATGTTGGAGCTAGATGTCAGAAGTCCATCCAATAGTTGTTGAGACATTTCATTCAAAACCCCAAATATCAACTTCATGGTGGCGCTAGAGGAAAAGTTGGGATCACCAAAGTCTGTTGGATTTATCATCTGAGAACCATGGATAACTGTGCCAAATGTCATGCCAATCCACCCAATAGTTGAGATATTTCAGTCTAGACCAATGTGGTGGACCAACCGACAGACCAACATCAGAGCCATTCTGCTATTTACTCCTTCCAGCTTCTCAAATATGAGGATTTGCAGCTTTTCTCTGTTTTATACAATTAAAAACTGAAAAAAGCTGCAGATTGAAACATAAGGCGTTTATTGCTTAATTGTACAGAGATGATCTTTTTTAAACTGGAAACAGCTGTCAGGCTTACAGGCTTACAATGACAGTAATGATGATTTCACACCCATGCTTCGTACAGTTTTGAATCGATACTGTTTAAGAAAGTGAATAACAGCTTCTTAACCTCCCAAATGTATAACTGAATTAGCTTAACGGCCAACTGCAGTGAACAGAACAGGGCTGGAACTTATTATTATTTTCATAATCTATTAATTGTTTAGGGAATTAAACATCAGAAAACAAGGAAAAACTTCATAATTTCCTGGAGCCCAAAACCCGAAGATGCTCAGTTTATAATGATGTTAAGAAAAGGAACATTTGAGAAGCTAGAACTATCAGATATGAGGCATATTTCCTTGAAAAAATACTTATATGATTCATCAGTTATTGAAATAGTTCATAGGTGATTCATTTTTCTTTCAATCTACTAATCGTTGCAGCTCTAGAATTTAATGGATTTCAAGAAAAGGGGATGTTTCTATCCACACAGAAAGGACAGTGCAAGCCATACGGTCTGCAAAGGATCTAGTTTGGGGCCATAAACAAGGCAAACCAGCTCAGATAAACACATTCATCGCTCTGTCGCGGCCTCAATAATTTACATTACAGGGGACAGGGAGTGTATTGTGCTGCTCAGATAGTTTGCCCGTGAAGTTTTTTGATGAATTCCCAGCTGCCACTCTTGCTTCTGAGTCTTTGTGCTGCCTCGTCTCACGGGTGAGTCACTCTGCACCTGAAGATAGATACTATTTCCCTGACATACATAGTCTGCGCACGTCGAGCTGTGATGACAGTGCACGTGCACACACACACACACACAAAGCTTGCATGGACTAGGGGAAGGAGGGGGGGAGGGGGGAGCCACCGCACACAAAAACAGGCCTAGGCCAGACCATAATACTCACCCCCCACCCCACCCCCCCACCCCCTTCCTTACTTCACTGCGTTCGCCCCTCCCCCCGCCTGACAACGCAGACATCCCATAATATGCATTTGCCTGCCCCCCCCCCCCACCACCACCACCACCACATCCTCCTCCTTCCTTCACTGCTTGGCCTGCCACTCCATAATAATCACACTGCTAATTCGCCTTCTCTCTGTCTCTCTCTCTCTCCCTCTCTCTTACTCCCCCCTCACCCTACCACCGCCGCCGCCGCCGCCATCATCATTTCCTGTCTTATAGGTTCCTGAAGTGCAGAGTACAGTATGTCTCTCCAAACAGCAGCCACTTAAAGAGGCTCAAAATACCCCAGCCTTCCTATCTGTGACGTCTTCAACGCACTTCGTCAACCCGGGGTTCCTCTCTCTCTCTCTCTCTCTCTCTCTCTCTTTCTCTGTCTATCTCTCTCTCTATCCCTCCCATAGTCACACACCACCACAGATCAACACAGATACAAATAGATAGGAGATACGGCCTGTTTATTTAGTCTTAACCACAATGAGAAAGTTCATCTTGTATTTTTTGTGGTTTGACTGTTAGAATCCAAAAAAAACAAAAACAAAAAAAAAAGCGAGTCACATAGATCTTTTTCGTTGGTAGTTTTATCTGTCATCCTGCCTTCGCACCAGTTACAAACACATAAACAGTACTGAGTATTAACCCTAGTGACAGTCTGTCTTACATTATGTTTTGTTAGGCCAGTGGGTTTTCAGCCTGGGGGTCAGCAGAGATTGTGACATGTCACAGCAGGAAAAGCACAGGTGTAAATAATGAAATTAATGATGGCTGCTTAGGTTTCAGGGTCTTGCTATTGTGGATGCTAAGCTCCTTGTTTTAGCTTAAGGCCCCTTTACACACTGTGTGATTTTGGGCTGTCGGAGACAAAAGTTGTGACAACCATGAGAGCAACGTGGTGAAATCTTTGGTGGTCAATCCAAAAGAGTCCTAGATCTCATGGTGATGTCTCAATGTTCAACAACGACCACGTTCTTATAATGTGACTGCAGCTACAACACATACAAAACCACAAACCAACCAATCAGAATATGACATGACGTCATACAAAACACACTGGTTTGACATTTTGTAAGTGCGGTTTTTGAATCAAGTTTAGGGGGAAAACATACTCCTTAATACGTCCATGGCACACGAATGTCAAAATGATTGAGGTGAAATGAAATACACGTTTGTGTGACTTTATGTCTCTGGTTTCATTTACTTTTTTCTATTTACATTGTAGTGCTATGATTCACCATAGCAACCAAGATTTCATCATCTCGTACAATGTGACGTGCAATAACCATACACAATCGTTGCTGTCAGACAGTGTAAAGGCGTCTTTATTGACACTTGAACAGAACGGAAACCTTGTTAATGTTATCAGTAACACCTTTGCTTTTCCTGCTATGACAAGTCAAACTGTCTGCTGTGAAATACTGAATACTTTCACCTCTTCAAGCCTCTAACAATCCTTCAAATAAAACACTCTAACACAGGAAAAAAAACACTTCATGTCCACACTACGGCTATATATAACCTGTGATGTGAGGTCCCAGGTAGACATTGCGTAATTTTTCAGGATCACAGGCAAAAAAAGGTTGGAAAGCACTGTATTTAGCCATGTTCACATTAGTAAGTAGATCGATTCATTGTTGGTTTGATTTTGCACTTGAGGTTTGTAGAGAAAATCACCAGCCTTATCCTTTAAGGTTGTGGTTGCAACTCATGATGTGACTTTGTGTAAATTCCCAACCATAGCTCGTCACAGATGGATTTCCGATCACACTCAAACGGTCCTGACCATTCAGGGAATCCCAAATATTCACAATAGTGGTTGTAATCACGTCTGTAATACACTGTAGAGCTGTCAACATGTGATCGGATCACTGCACAGATTTTTGGTTAATTACAGCTTTTGCTTTGGAAGAAACCCTCAGATCTGCATTTTAAATGGCGTAATTTACAACTGAATTGTTCCAATTAAACTGCTCCAAATCTGCGTCGTGTGAATGCATTGAGCAGATATTCATGTTCTCCACTTTCATTGACAATTTCTTGAGGTCTCTTTTACTCCCTTTAGTCTTTGACCACTTGCAGAAACAAACCTGCTCTTCATCCCCAATTCTTATTTCTTTACTAACCAGTCTTCTGTCACACACGATTCTTCTAGAAAATACAAGAATATTTCTGGCAGCTGCTCAAAATAAAGCCTAACGTTCAATAATAAAGTTAACTGAAGCAGAATTGCATGTATTGATCAGGTGCAGTCAACACACTGTGACTTGGTCATGTGTTTGCCGCCGCATCAAAATGTCAAAGTCATTGTGCAAGGACGTACGGAGCTGTACATACTGATCACTGAACAAATCAATGACAGAGTGGCTGATGGGAAGTCTTTTAGACGTGGAGCAGTGATGCTGAACAACAACCTTCTCGTCAAGAAGTCTTGTACTGTGGTATGATGTCATTCAAAGGTGATTTTCTCCATCGTTTTGGACGAAGCATACATTCATTTCCTAGAGATAGGATTTTGAATGATTTTGAATAATTTTGATTGATTAAGCAGGGTTTGTCATATATAAAATGCCATCTTTGACATAGATTTATCCAAGACGGTTAGATTTTTGACTGTTAGTTTGTCTTTTAGCAGGTTATCTAAAAAAGTAAGCAACAGATTTCCCTTGTCTTTGGTGGACAGACCTGTCTTCGCAAAAGTAAAAAGATTTGGTGGTAATTCTGATCAATTATATGACTTTGCTAAGACAAACAGAGACTTGATCCAGAGACCAAGCCTAAGCCTACAAATGTTCTGTCTGGGGATTTCATCCAATTTTCATCTTGACAGAGTGAGAAATGTTTGACCTAAGCAGTAACTACCACAGTTTGAGGCTGAAGCCAATTCAGAAGTACCTTGAACTGCAATTCCACCGATGGCTGCTAGATTACAGTGGCCCCTAAGGACAAAGCACACACAAGAGTGAAAGCACAAACATTGATTTGGAGCACTTTTTCTTAATGTTTGTGCTTTCACTCATGTGTGTGCTTTGTCCTTAGGGGCCACCGTACTAGATGCCAACTGACTCCTGTTCAAAAAGCCTCAACTTCTCTCTAGAAATACTAAGTCAATCATTTTTTTCAACTAATGCTAATAAGTGTGCTTGTGGTCATCTTAGAAGTTATTGCTCTGTTTATAAGATTTGAAGACTTACAGTAGCTTTGATGTCTGCCGCGTGGTCGTTGATTAACAGCTGTGATTGACAGTTGGCTCACCTGCTGCCGTCTTCGGCTCCGGGACTCACACTGAGTCAGACTATTGTCACAATATTTCACTAAGTTTAATGTTACTTGATTACAATACCTGCCCTGTTAGCACAATTTAGCTTAACTAGCTAATGTTAGCCCAAGTGTGCAGTGCTCTGTGTTCCCAGTAAGCTAGCGTTAGCTTGGATCCGAGGTAGCGGGGTGTGTTCCCAGAGCGTGAAAGGCAACACCCCTGCACTCCTTATTTTGAAGGTCCTTGCTCCGAAAAGATGGCGCCAACCATAATCTGCAACCCTGGGCTTCAAACCAACGTCCATCTTTATATGGTTTCACCATATTTGTTGGTGACAGAGACAAGATGAGGTCAGGACTTAAACTCCATTTTGGTCTTGCTGTAATGCTGATTCTAGAAACTCCGTCTTGTTGTCTAGTAGGCGCTTGGTCTGATGTAATCTCTTAATTTCCTGCTCCTTTTTGTATTTTCATTGGTCCCAAGGAGGTTATATATTCACCTGACTTTCTGTCTGTCTTTCAGAAGGGTACAATAATTCCACCATTATGTATTTGTGTCTTTTAGCCAATTCTATTCAAACTCAGACTTGTTTCCAGACAGTCTAGCTTTATAGAATGGTACCAGTGTTTTTACACGTTTCTATAGTCACTTACCACTTACCAACCTTCTCAGGTTGAAAGTTTCAAGTCTGGCCCTGTTCACATCTGGCATTAACATGCATCTTGCGTGATCCAATCACAAGTGGACAGCTCTAAGTATGTCAGTTCACCATTGGCATTAGAATACAACATCACAGGCATCTCGAGTGACCACTTGTGATCGGATCTCACTTCCCTGCTCTACATGCAAATAAACACTACATCATTTCTGTTTGCAAAGACCAAATGGAGGCAGTAATGTGGCCCGGGAGGCAGTGATGCACTTCCCATGCTTTGCCTGCTGGAAATTAAAAGAAGTTTGAAAAGACATTGGTGCGCAGGCAAACTAAAAACTTTTCAGCCCAAATGGAAATCAGACAGCGTGTTTTGTGTGTACTCCATCCACGAGAATCCATTTTGCCTGTTGTGGCTTCCTCCTCTTGTTTCTCACTTGAACATGATGCCGTTGGTACTCGAATAAGTACGTACTTCTGGATACGCAGAGGACGTCAGTTGAGTAGGTGGTCTTTAATTGGGGCCCAGGACACATTTGTGTACACACTGCTAAAAGAATGTGGCCAGATCACCTCCGAATGTGGTCTAAGTGATTGGATCTCAATGCCTCTTGGGTGCAATCACACCTGTACTTAGAGTTGTCCACTTGCGGTCGGCTCGCTCCAAGATGCATTTTAATACCAGGTGTGAACAGGTCCTCTGTTGCACCTGTAACCACAACCGACAGTGATGTCATGGTGTCCTGGAATACACCTGTACATCACCACAGCAAAGTTTTCAGCTGCAATTCTTTCAGCTCCTTAATTACAACTCATGTGAATGTTAAATTACTGCTAACCATCTTCCCATGCACGCTGTAGGAGTTCAGATTTCGGGAATGTAATTCTATTTCTTATCAGGCAGCCATTGTTTTCCACTCATTAACTAAGAATCAATCAACGGACTTGGAACTTTTAACTTGCGTAATTCATCACAGAGAGCATCGAGACCGCAGACATCATTATTGAATTTAATGAAATGATAAAGATGTAATGAAGTTCCTTTATTGTGGTATAATAATGCAGTTAATTACATTACAATAATTACGACAATAACATGCGTTTAAAAGTAACGCATCCACTTTGACGAATTACAAAACTAAATGAAGTGTTGCTGATTTTTATACTGTATCGAAAACAATGGAAACCAGCGGCTGCTTGGAGGGAAGGAACAATACATGAAATAATCTGAAACACTATAGCACTATAACACTCTGCATTAATGTATTCATAATTTATGGTAAAAGGGCTAAAACATGTCGAATGATGTGGTGCTTTAAAGGGACAGTACAGCCGAGGAATCACTTCAACCTCACACTGAAGTGACAGGAAATCTTAAGACGCAAGAAGAAGTTGGAGAATTGGAAGTTTTTGCTCTGTGAGTTTGGATGATTACGCCACTAATTCCTCCTCATGACTCCTCTCAGCTGTGGTCAAAGTTGAAAAGCAAATATGACACCAAATCAAAACTCACTTATTTAAAAATAAAGAGATGATGAATTGTGCGAAAGTATAAAAATGCTGATGTTTTTAAACTTTTCAGTTTCACACAAGAGGCCTGCATGCACACACACACACACACACACGAGCCGCCATTTTATCTTTCCCTCTTACCTTCTCAAAAACACATGCATGCACTCGCTCGCTCTCGTTCATGCACACATTATATGCTCGCACCTTCGCGCAGACACGCACACCCAACCCCCACCCACTCCTCTGCTCGACACACACACATGCAAACACGCACACACCCTTTCCCTGCTAAAAAACACACACACATACCTCCCCCTCACACACGTGTGTATCCCCCCCCCCCCCCCACCCCCCACCCCCCCTCGACACACGCACGCACACACACACACACACACCCTGTTCCCCTCCCCCCTCCCATTCCATACCAGGGCACGTCGTGACAAAACAAAGAACACCCCATAATAGTCAGAGTCGCACAGTATGCATGGTAACCAGTTATGTCAGAGATGAAGGCACTGTGTGTGTGTGTGTGTGTAATTGTGATTCACTCTATATAACACACACACACACAGACACACACTTATACAGCTGTGTGTCTGCAGATAATGCTCAGTTCATACATAAATAAACACACACTCACGCTCACAAACACAAAATAACTCCCAAACAGGCAGACACACATAGGCCTACATTCCACAAACCCACATATATACACCTCCCACACACAAACACACACACTCACACATACACGGACACACAAAATTACAGGCTGACGTGCATACATACAGACAAATAGAGTGCATGAAGCCACACGTAGACACCCAGAGACACAAATGTATAAATAATGACATACGTACATGAACACAGGAAGAGAAAAGTACACAACACATACACACACACACACACACACACACACACACACACACACACACACACACACAAAACTGACACAAAATTAAAAAGGAACATAATCGCAACATAAGATTAACACACAAACATGAACATGAATGTGACACAGCATTTTAAAGACATGATCTATAAACACAGAATGAACACAAAGACAAAAGTAAACATTCAAAAATATGAACAAACAAGAACAAAGACAACGTAAGCCATATATGCACAAAAAACACACTGTACACACTGTCATAAATGCTAAATTAAAGACACAATGTATGCTCAAATGAATGGCGAAACACAAAAACATAAACACGAACTTACAGAAAGACACGTTATTATTTTGAATTCAACACAGTAGCTCACAAAAATGTAAAATACAAACACAGACACACTAAACTTTACATAAAAATACAAAAAGAAGCACAAAATTACATCAAATCATTACAATTGCAGATAAATGTACTGTATTTTACACAACATTCTTCACACATGCAAACGACATACGTGAAATTCATAATACAAATATAGATACAAAACTAAGTATTCACTTTTCAGTATTTAAGAATATTTATAACTTTATATCTATTTTTATGTATTTTATCCGAACACTCTGGTTTTGATGAATCTGTAAACTTCCAGATGTTTTTATTTGTCTTGATGCATTTTGGTTTTTTGTTATCTTTATTGAAAGTACACGATTGTGACAGAAAGTCTGAGAATGTTTTAAAATAATCTCTCAAACTTTGATATTTTTAATTATATTAAAATTATTTTAAAAAAATAATAGTAATAATGATTATAGTGATAAATATTAGAGCTGCAACTACTGATTATTTTAATTATCGATTAATCTGTGGATTATTTTCTTGATTAATCGATTAGTTGTTTGGTCCATAAAATGTCGATCATGTTTCAGTGTTTCTCAAAGCTCAAGATGACGTGTCCACAACTCAAAGATATTCAGTTTACTGTCATAGAAACCAAAAATTACTCACATTTAAGAAGCTGGAAACAGAGAATTTTAGCATTTTTTCTTAAAAATGACTCAAAACAATTAATCAGTTACCAAAATAGTTGGTGACTAATTGATTAATAGACTAATAAAGCAGCTCTAATAAACTAAAAATAAGTAGATAAAATAAAATCAAACTCTAAACAGAAAAAGGGGGCTTTAACTAATGATTATTTTTATTGCTGATTAATCTTCTGATTATTTCCTCAATTAACCGTTTCGTCAACAAAATGTCAGAACATAGTGAAAAATGCTCGTTACATTTTCTTCGAGCCCGAGATGACAAACAGTCCAAAATACAAAGATATTCAGTTTACTATAATTTATGACTCATACAGCAAAAGCTTCCAATCATCACATTAGAGAAGCTGCAAGCAGCATGTTTAGCATTTCTCCTTAAAAATGACTAAAACGATTATTTGACAATCAGAATAGCTGTAGATTAATTTTAATTGCAGCTCTTATAATGAGTAATAAATAAATATCAGGCCAGATGTGAATTTGAGATATTAGATACAACTTTGTGAGGACGGAGATGCCAGATTTAACTATATATAAATAAATACGTCATATTTTGTTATTATTGCATCTATGTTTTTGCCTCAGAGTTTTAGTCCTGAATAAATAAAATGACACATAAACCTAAAAACTGCGACAATAAACTGAACTTGAACAGAGTTGGTTTTGCACAATAGTGTCCAGTGTGTGTGTGTGTTGTGTTTTCTTTACATCCAGCCATAAACAAATGTTGTATTGTTGCTGGGATTCAGACCTCCAGAGGCTCAACATACTGGTTCTCGTCTTCTCTTAATGTATCTTTGTTTAGGCTAAATGTGTGTGCGTGCAGCTGCGGGTGCACGAGCTGCATGTGTGCACGTGTACACATGTGCATGCGTGCTCGTGTGCGTCCTCGGAGAGAAGAAAAAAAAAGGAAGAAAAAAAAAAAAGAGAGGTCAGGTTTCTATCCCATGATGCAACTCTTCTCCTCCTCCCAACCCCCCCTCCTTCCTCCCCCCTTTCTCCAAGCTGGTTGCCAGTAGCAACGCACTTATAATGAGGTCAAATGGACATCCAATAATATTCACCAGCCAAACCAGCAAGCAGCAGAGAGCGAGGCGCGCTGGGACAGACAGCAGTCAAAGTGTCAGAGGCTGAATCAGCAGCAAGACAAGATGGCCGCCAAACAAATACAATAAGTTGGTACTGAATCATCAAGTCACACAAAACTAAACTAGAACTCATCTAGAATCACTGTGTTTACTGCAGATTTTACTTTTATTGAGCTGTTATTTACCTGGAAGTTTCCAAAATGAAAGAAATGTAACTTAAATAGAGAATTAAACACATAAAAATCCTAAATAATGAAGTTATGAAATGTGACAGTTTACAGTATTTCAACACACGTGACGAGGAGCCAATAACAGTGAAAGCCACAATTTTAACTTTCACTTTTATTTCACAACACACTTGAGACTTGAAAGTTATTTAATGTAAATCTGAGTGAGTCAGCACATATAGAGAACAATAATAATAGTAAACTTTATTTACACATGACACAAAATACACAGTGTTATATTCAAAGTATATTAAAAAAGATGAAGTGTCTATTAGGGCTGCAATTTAGGATTTTTATCATTCATGACCAAAGTAGCACATTTAGGTCACATGATGACACCTGAACCATCTCCATGACAACTGAGCTAAACTGACCAATGGTCTAAAACCCATAAATATTCAGTTTGCTGTTATATTTTGCAAAGAAAAAGAAAATTCTCATGTTTGACAAACTGGAACCAGCAAACGTCTTTGTCTCAAACAATTAATAAATCACAATACTTGCTGATTAATTTCCCCCGTTGACGGACTTCTCCATTAACTGACTAATCGTTTCAGCTGTAGGCCAAGAGAGAAGGATTAATGACAAGAAACGATCAATACAGTGATTGAAATGCAGCTGTCAAACGATCCAACTGAGACCAAAAACTTAAGAGATTTTGAGCAAACAGCCCAGTAAACTTGTTCATGAGACGCAGACACCAAAAAAAAAAAAGTAATTTATACTGTAAAAACCATTAATTACTCACCAAAAAGCACATTTAACTGCTGCTGCCATCAAGAATACGAAACTGGAACCTAGAACTAAATTCTGTCTTCCAGGAACCTGATATCAATCTGTAACTTTATTTAATCACATAGTCTGATCAAGTTCATTATCTCATTTTAAAGAGAAATGTGAGGATAACGACATCAAGTCAAACCTGCGCCAAAAGCTACCAATGAATTTGGGAGGTTTAATAAGACCAAAGAGACAATTTCTAAGACTAAATTTCTTAAAATTGGACTGGTTAGATTATAGGCTACTATAGATAACGCTGTGAAACAACATTTAGACCTTCCAATAACATGTAGAGATTCTTAAAATGTAAAGAAACAGTTCAAATTGTGAGATTTTTGTTGGCTTTAGTCACAAAGAAATCTTTGGTGGGTGGGCTGTGCCGGGGGGACCTGAGCCAGTTAACCACACACACACACACATAACAGAAGTAATACACAACTGTATATAAACATGTGACTGCAGCTTTGGGGCCCAAAAATAAAATCAGTGAAAATAGCAACTCTGTTAAACAGCATTTAAACATTTCAAAATATGTGTCAGCAGACGAACCTTTGTGTAACTTTACAATGACTTCTTTTACTGCAGTGTATCTGCAACATCAAAATATCACAATGTTTTTGACCAAATATATACTGATATTGATATTGCAACATTAGTGCAGTGATGACTGTTGGTGCTTTCCCAAATATTTACACAATCATCAGTAATATGAATATAATGACTAAGTGGGTAAAGTTCATAAAATGACGTCACTTTACTGTAATACAGCCTTTAAAACTGGCATTTACGCCATATTATGATATTAACACATACAATATAACCAATCTATGGTGATATCTAGTGTCATATCACCATATTGTTAGAATATATTGCCCAGCCATACTACAGTGCCACAGTCATGCTCCCAAATTAACTCTCAAGGCTGGGAGGAGACGTCTTAATAGGAAGCCAGTGAACATGTTGCAATACAGTGAGGATACTGTAACTCCCTGCTCTCCATATAAGTAAACACTGCGGTTAGAAACTGTTGCGAAATGGAGGTGACTCAAGTTTTTTAGTGAAGACTACAGCCGAGACGACTCAAACCTCAGATGAAAAACATGAAATGTAGGGAGGAGGAGGAGGAGGAGGAGGAGGAGGAGGGGGAGGAGGAGGAGGAGGAGGAGGAGGGGGGGGGGGTGATGGGGAGAAAGAAAGATTAGATTTTGGTGTTTTTCATGCTCTCTCAGACAAATGAGCGAGTGGTGCTGAGCCTCCATGCTGTGTCGGTCTGAAGGATCCATTTTAGACTGCCAATCAAAATGAACCCAGGTCATTTACATACTGTATTCACTTGAGGCCCATTCAAAACCAGTGGAACACCTCCCCCTAATGTTCACTGTAGGACGCTGCATTAACTCTCTGATCACCAGACGTCACGTCAGACGAGTGTGCAGGAGTCTGTAATGTGATACTGGGATTATTTTACACACTTTATTGATGCAGATTTAAAAAAAAAATAGGTAAATGACCTTAAAAGACAGTGAAAATCTTTTTAAAATGTGCTAATTAGTGATCAAACACTGTCAAATTAATGGATTTTTAAATGAGCAGATGATGAGATGATGGATGTACTTCAGGTTCTGGGTTGTGCTGCCGTGTTTTATGTGAGTGTTGATGGGCAGGGCCGGACTCACCAGCACAGGGGCACATGTGGGCCCCCCAGTTCAGCCTTCGCTGACCCTCCCCACGTTAGTTTGTGATCATTTCATCACACTGAAAGTGAAAGTGTGAGTTGATATGTTACATTTCAGAGTTAAAAACATCACGACGACAATGTCAGAGTTAAATTACAGACACAGACAGTTCTGACTTTGTATTTTTAAACCAAATATTTGTTAAATCAAACAGATTCAATTCAAACCAGTTAAATTAATTCCTCATGAAGTTTATTTAAAGCTACAAATGTAACTCTCCTCAGTTGCTGTGATGCATTACAGTTTATACTGCACTGTAATTTATACTGTATTGTAGCAATTTATACTGTATCGTAGTAATTTATACTGTATTGTAGTAATTTATACTGTATTGTAGCGCAAAGTACCAAACAAATTTGTAATTAACCAAATTATTAAAATTGCCACATAGTTAACCCTTTAGAGCGTCTGGGGGCAGTTTTCCCAGTTCATAATCCAGCCTTGTGTGTGTGTGTGAGGGGTTTTATACATATTTATTATATATTTTTTTAATGTTTATTTTATTACATTTTCTGTATCTTATGTTCAAGTCTGTATGTGACTGGTTTCACCTGGCTGCATGACAAATTTTCCCAATGAATAACAGAAATCCTATAAATTTTAAATATATATGCTCTTTAAAAATGCATCCTTCAGTCATAATCAATTTTACAATTAATTTGCCTTCTTAATTTTAATTTTCCATTATGTTCTCTTTAATTTTAAGTCACTAAAAATATTTTTTATTTGTCACAAATGTCATTTTTGTCAAAAAAGGAAAAAATAAAAAATAAAAATTGAAGAATTTATTTAGAAAAAAACATAAAATTTATCTTCTCATTTACTGTGGAAATTTCTTTTACTATGAATAGACTACAAAATTTTAAATATGGATTTTTTTTTTTAAAATATTAGAAGATGATTAAAACTTACCAAAACTCATGAACCATACAGAACGTCCTGTATCTCTCAAATTAATTTGATTTGTTTAATTCAGTTTTATTAACAAAAAGAAAGAAACAATCAACACAGTAGAGCAGAAAAAGACAAAATGTGAATTAATAAAAACAAAACCACGTCGTGGTGAAACAACATTCAAGTACTGTTTTTATTATTTCCAAACACCCACCAGATCCAACATTCATCTTTCGATGTCTTCCACATCTGTAATTATTGCTTCGGCTGTTATTTCTGCCGTCACCAGGCAGGTTTTAAAATTTCTTTTTTTACAATTAGAAGCTTATTATCAGGATCGTTTAGTACATCAAACCAGGCAAACTGTTGGCACTCAACCGTCAAGTAATAGTCAAAATATCTAAAAAGAAAAAGAAATACAAAGTGTCCAAAACTGCTAAAATAATGTTCCCCAAAAAACAATAAGGAGCCAAAAAATATATATATATAATACTTGTAATCATCTATACATTATCAGAATAAACTGTCATCTCCAAAACAATGGAAAAAAAATATAAGCAAAGTGGAATTTAAGTTTGTTTTAATAGGAAAATACGCTAAATTTAAGGATTCACGTGGTCGTCTCTTTGGCCTAAAAAGATCAGTGTTACCGTCTATTACACAAAAATATGATACATCAGTCATCAGATCCCCTGTTGATTCACTTGCTGTTGTTTGTTATTCTTTATTTCACAAATAACTGCAAGAATGATGAGTGGAAACTCATAACTCAAACTCATTTTGCTACACAGAAGACTTGGAAATCACTTCAGGAGATTTGTATGACCTGACTATAACTGTTGACATTACAGTTTTATATCTAAATCTTCATATTTCTGGGTTCAGGTGAGACTTATTTCAAGTCTACGACACTGATCTATCTGCTTTTGGCCAAAGTGACGCCACAGATGAACCTTTAAACTGAGCGATATTCCACTTTAAGGCCTCCAGGAGGTGCTGACACACCGACAAGCACTTGAGGTTCCAGTCAGGCCAGGAGGAGAGAGAAGCAGGAGTGGACAACATCAGGAGACTGAAATGTTTGCTCTCTTTTAGCCACGTCTACTTTAACAGCATTAGCTACACTAGTTTAGGTCCGATGTACGATATATGAAGAGGTTAAGTCCACACAGGCAGCAGGTTCTAGTACACATCTCCAGTTCTGTGGTTAGAAACTGAAACTTGTAGAGAAAAGGTTTGTTTTTAAGAGCGGATGAGAAGATGTTTTGTTGTTTACAGTGTCAGCTTCATTTTCACACATTTTTTTTTTTGCTCAGACAAGAGTGCTGCAGGGAATATAAGGCCATGTGATATCACCACTGACTGCTTTGATGTTTCATCTCATAAAAAGGGCCGGTCCATTGTATTTTGTTGTTTTTTTTTGAGGTTTTTGTATCATTCTGCAGCTTCCCAGTGGTGTCCCGTATGTATTAAAATCCAAACATTCAAATTCTGGTTGAAGTATGTATGTTTTAGAATCAAAATGCCATTTTCTCAAGCCCTTCTAAAAACATTTTCCCACGTGACCTGATATAGGTTTGTGCATGAGGATGTTGCTGCATATAAACCAGTATAAACCCCCCTAACCAGCAGCCACAGAGAGAGACTGAGCTCCTACTGCTGCTGCTGCTCTGCTAAACGTGCTAACAGACACACACAGACGGAGCACTCACTGCTGCTGCTGCTCCAAGTTTTAGGAATAAACTCTGAGCTCTCCTCCCGCCGGTAAACGGCTCCGGATCAGAGCAGAATCCGGTGTACTTGAGGGAGTTATTTGTCCCGACACTCCGGCTCTCAGCAGCTGTCTGTCGCACATTCAGACTCGTAGTATATCTGGACAACTTTTTTGTGCTCTAACATACAGCGAGCGAGTATGTTAGGAAGACACTGTCAGTGAACTGTGTGTGTGTTTGTGTGTCTGTTTTTGTGTGTGTGGGGGCATCAGCGCCCTAAACAACATCACAGCTTTTTCTAACGGCTGAGTGGGCGTTTCCATTTGAATAACCTGCAAAAAAAAAAAAAAAAAAAAACACAGATGGAGTCGTCCTTTAAAGGCGTAGTCAGCGATTCTAATCCAATACACTTTGTCGAGTTCAGCGAATATGTCCTCACGGTCGGCTAGCTGTACGTTCTGTCTGTGGCTCTTTAAATGGGAAACAAACAAAGTGAATCGGTTTGAGCCACACAATACTGTTCCAGCCAATCAGCAACATGCTCGACGGAGCTTCCTGGAGGAGGACTGAAGGCATGGATGTATAAACTGAAAGGGTGTGTTTGTTACATCAACAATCACTGACTCCACCTTTAAAAAAGGTATATTTAGCATTTGGGGAAATTTGCTTATTCACTTTCTTGCTGAGAGTAAGAGGAAACAATAGATGCCATACTCTGTTAGCTTAGCTTAGCACAAAGACAGGAAACGGAGGGAAACAGCTAGCCTGGTCTGTCCAAAGGTAACAAAATCCACCTACCAGCACCTCCCTCTGAAACTCACAGCTTTGTTTCATCCGTACAAAACAAGAAGTGTAAAAACAACAATTTAGATTCTGTTACCTTCGGACGGAGCCAGCGCCTTTGTCACAAGCATACTAGGAAGCCATGTTTTTACCATAATTATATTAAAAAAAAATATATAAGACTTCCTGTTTTCTTGGCTCGACTAGGAAGTGGAAACTGGGCATTCAACAAAGTTTGACTGAACCTCTTTCCCCAAAACCCTTCCAAGCATGTAGGAGAACTTGCAAAAAAAACGCGAGAGGCCCTCTCTAGAGCCAGTGTTTGGTTTGTCCGTTCTGGACTTCCGTAGAAACATGGCGATGCAACATGGTGGCTACTGTGGAAGAGAACCTGCTCCCTCTGTAGATATAAAGGGCTCATTCTTAAAGGTAACAAACACACGATGATTCTTGTTTTCAGGTGATTATTACACTAATTAAAACATACTTATGAATATTATATTCCAAGTCTGTTCTACTAGACGCCACTAAATTCTACACATTGCACCTTTAAAAAAGTTTGACTGGTTTTAAGCAATAAGGCAATAATGTTCTTGAGTAGGAGGAAAGAAATATGTTTTAAGGCATTTACATGAAACTACTGAGGCAGCTGGGAGTTTAAAAGAAAGAACGATGTGATGTTTCAATGATACTGCACAGAAATTAAGGCGTTTGTAGGTTTTTTTATGCCCTCAGTGGTTTTAAAAATCACTAGATCTACGGCAGATTAACAGTGATTCCTGGTTGTGATTACTGTAGAACAATCAGATCACAGTTGAGACATTTTGAATCATCATATTCTTTTTTTTAACCCCTATTTGGTTGCAGTAATCACGATTATGTCTCAAATTAAATGTAATATCTATTTATTGAAATTCACAGGCAAACATAGTGAATCTCTACTGATTCAGCTGGATGTCTGCAGTGAGATGTCACCAGAGAGAGAAAAGGCAGCGTGACTGAAGAGAAAAGGACTTTTGTGAAAACGAGGCCGAGACGACAATAAAATCTACTGTTATACGCAAACGTGTTCGTCTCTGCAGTTTTCCCAAACAAACATGTATTTCTGCTGTCAAATGAATATCCTGTGACTCCAAATTTTATGAATCTTGTCTTATGAAACTCAAACTATGATCCGACTAGAATGATTCAATTATTTCTTCCTGAACAACTTACACTGACATAAAGCCTGTAACTTTATCACTCAGGTCATTTGATTATTGCAAATACGCATGTGTGCACATTTATGAGTGTGTGTGTTGTCTTTTTTTTTTTTTTGTGCATTTAGGCTGCAAAGCAGAAGTCATTAAAGCACTAATGAAACTCTACATTTTCTCTCTAAGCAGTCTGAAGCTTTTTCTACTGATCTGATCTGGATGAAGTCAGGTTACAGTCGCCGCTGATGTGCAACAACACTCATAATCCAGGAGTAACAGCACGACTGTTGAACCCTTTCATGGGGGGGGGGGGGGGGGGGTGTTGCTCACCAACCGGGTCACGTCTCTATGTCTGCCACTTTAAATTAAAAGATGTTTTGCCTGAGGAATGTGTGTTTTTATGCTTGACCTGATCCTCGTTTTGTTGTTTTAACCTGCGATCTGCAGCAACAGAACTTAACTTCAACAGAAATAGAAATTAAACACATTCTTGACCCAGTCTTTTTTTTTTTTTTATATATATTTGGTATTTAAAAGATGTATTTTTCTGACCTAATTGCGCAGACAAATGTAGGTCAGTTGTAAATGTAGCAACAGCAGCTTAAATCATCATCTTAAACTTTTCAAAATGCCCACATTTTTCCTTAATGACGTTGATGTTCTCTTGACGCAGATGCATGAAAACTAGAACAATACAACAATACTTTTTGTGTTTTTCTAGACAAAAAAAAAAAAAAACTAAACAAAAACAACCTTCTTTTTGCTTCTTTTAAATTTGGAATTAGTCAAATTATTTCCAGACCAGTGGAGGATCCCGTCAGTTACAAATTTCACTAAATGCAACACGACAGCCTGATCTACGACTGTGATTACTGACCGAACAGGTGATAAGATTCTTCAAATTTTTAAGACTTTCATGATTTGAGTAGAAACCTTTTAAAGGAATTTGAATAATTCTGAGAAGGTGGTTTGTCGGTGTCAGTTGTAACCGTGACTCCATCCGCTTGTATAGTATCTTTAAGGCATCTGAGGTTCGGACCTCTTCTATTGCTCGATTTGCCTCCTCCGTCGATTAAAACCCTGTTTCCTGGTTAGTGAGGAGTGTTGTTCAAAAACGTGTTAGTCGTGTTATAGCGACACGTGTCTATGATGAAAATAAAGCCCCCGTCGTGAGCCCGTCCGATCCGCCGCCGCACCCGTGTTAAGTGGCTACGGCTGAAGGCACTGTTTAAACAAGTGTCTACCTCGTCCACCATCACACCCTCCCCCTTCCCCCTTCGGTATTCCCCAACCCCTGTTCCCGCCCGGGTTCATCTCTTTCCCCCCGTCCACCTCCTCGTCCTCATCCTCCTCCTCTTCCTCTTCCTCCTCCTCGTCTTGTGGCGTCTATAGCAGGATGCAGCGCTTCTTGGGTTTGGTGTCTGGAGGCTCCAGAGCCGCCAGGATGGCCTCGTCAAACACGTTCTTCAGGCCCCTCTGAGAAAGAGACACACAGAAACATTGATGACTGTGTTAGTAGGTGCATCTGTGCATAAAATGCATGAAAAGAAATGCTAAAAATTCTGAAAAAAAAGGCTGAGATATCGCAAAAAGAAGCGCTCCTGCTCGGCTGATGTGAAAAAGCAGAAACGTACACCTTGATGTTGTGGTACCTGCTTCTGCTGACGTCACTAATCCACTAATCATTAAATCATCCGCTCAGGTAGAGAGACATATAAGTAAAGAATAAACAGAGCAGGGTTGTCGGAGTGTATGTAACAGAAAATATCCCTGAATCAAGTCCAGACAGGTGAGCTGTATGTCAGCGCCCTCCTCTATCGCCATGGCAGCGGATAAAAACAAAACAAGGAGACAAAATACAATGAAACGCCGTGATGTTTTGGACATACTGGTGCTCGCTTAATTACGTAATTGTGTCCGAGTGTTTTCACATAAAGGCGGCTGATGAAACACTCCGAGTCGAGTTCAGTTTTTGCTAAAAAGTAAAAACATGAATAAGAGACGTTTTGTCTGTCAGTTTATTCACAAAAGGATAAAAATCGATGCAGCAAAACCAGATATTCTGTCTTTTTTATTGCACGCATTTTACTTCCTTGTCAAAATGTGGCGCCTACTTTACCCACAATGCAACTTGCACACTGAGAGTTCAAGTCAGAGATTTGGGGTGTGTTAAGTGGCTAATGTAGCCTGGAGCTGCTAGCCTCCAGCAGAGATTTATAAATTGTAGTCAAGTGACGTCACCTTCACCAGATTTCACACAGCTCCCTCTGGAGGCTCCCTAGTACTATTTACACATCTGCAGCATCACTCCTCAACACCTGTAAATAAACTGTGATGTGTAAAATTGGTGGATTTTCCCTTTAATAAAAGACAAATCAGTATTAGGAGAGAAGTAATTTAGTTGTAGGGTGGCTATTCTCAAGCTTTGGGGCAAAACTTGCACTTTTAACCCTTTCACCTGTTAGTAAACAGTTAGATAACCAGTCCTTGTTCTCTCTATATAAAAGTTACATTATACATGAACAGTTTCAGGACGTCGTTCTCTCCGTGTATCTACCTGCGTGAGAGCTGAACACTCCACGTATTTGACGGCCTTCAGCTCACGAGCCAGTTTCTCTCCGCTCTCGCATGTCAGGGCTCGCTGTTTGTTCTTGGCCAACTTCTCCAGAGTGTTGCTGTCGTCTCTCAGATCCACCTGAGTCCCGACCAGCAGGAAGGGCGTCCGCGGGCAGTGGTGTGAAATCTCCGGCACCCACTGGGAGAAAGAAAAAAAAAAAAAGAGCATGAAAGAAACTCTTTGGGTTTTTGCACGTTTTCAACTTTGTCTGAGAAAAAGCTACGTAAGTAAATTAAAACTCTTCTCCGTATATTATATATTCATTATAAATGTTGTTATCTTCAATGCTGTGTTCTGTTGTTTGTGTTCTATTCTACACACATCTATTGCACGTCTGTCCATGCTTTAATCCCCAGATGTCTTTGTTTATCTTCCCTGATGAAGGTAATTTTAATACTTTTATACTGAAACTCACACTAGTCTGCATCCTGTTGTGTATATATTTGCATAGTTAGAAACCAAAAATCATTAATTAAGAAAATTCCCATCCCCAGTCTGGATTTGAACACATTTGGACAGTAGAACTTTCAAAATAAAATCCATCTAAACAGCAAAATAATTAAATATACAACTTGAAGGATATTACTCTTTCTCATGGACAAGTCACCACATTTAACAGGATAATACTAGTTATTTTTAATAGTTAGGCTTGATTTGACGGTCATTAAATGGAAAGATGAGGTGCGTTTTCTGACAGAGACTAAACAAACAAACCTTCTCCCTGACGTTCTCAAAGGAAGAAGGCGATACGACGGAGAAACAGACGAGGAAGACGTCAGTTTGAGGGTAGCTGAGGGGTCGCAGCCTGTCGTAATCCTCCTGACCTGCAGGGGGAGACGCACAAACAACAAACTGTGTGTATAATGTAGCAGGACACCGGAAACGTCAGGGGCTCAGTATAACTAACACTGTTCCTGTTGCTGCTATTGTATTGTTTATTTTTACCTGCAGTGTCAAACAGTCCCAGAGTGTACGGCTCCCCTCCGATCATCACTGTCACCGCATAGTTATCAAACACCTGGGAGAGATGGAAGAAGAAGAAGAAGAGAGAGAGAGAGAGAGAGAGATAGAGAGAGAGAGAGAGAGAGAGAGAGAGAGAGAGAAAACAAGGAAGGTGACAAAAAAAAGGAAGTAAACAAGTTACAAAAAGACACATGATCTCAGATGTTGTTCAAAACAAAACAGGAAGTGTACATCTCATCTTTAAGAGTCTGGTGAGTGTGTGTGACATATAACACACACACACACACACACACACACACACACAAACAAAAGTACATTTTAACAGTTACATAATCAAATCTTCTTCTTCAGGTTGATCATGTGAAATAAACAACATGACTGTAACTTTGGGAGATAAAAGTGTTGTCATGTAGGAGTTCATAAATTTAAAAACAGGCATTTAAATGATAAATTCACTTGTTGAAGTTGGTTTAAAATAATGTAACAAACACTTAAATATCATAATTACTGAATGATTAGAGAAGCAACTTGCGGTTAGCAGCTCTGTGAGGTTAGCTATACTTGAGCTAAATGCTAACATCTGCGTGCTATCATGTTAATGTTTATGTTCACTGTGTGCTAATTAGCGCTAAACACAAAGTAGAGCTCAGGCTAAAATGTATTTAGTCATAAAGCAAAGTATTGGACAAAATAAAAATTAGAAAAAAATCAATTAGTCGACAGAAAATGAATATGCAACTATTTAAATTATTGATTAATTGTAATTAATGAGTCGGGTACAGCCCTAAATGGGTCCAATACATCGCCATCCCTACAGCCGAGCCACAACTCATGAATATAAGCTGGATTCATGTTTTGTTGCCGTTCAGGTGAACAAACTGTCCGTCTCCTCCCTCCCTCTGTTTCATCACCTCCGTACCTCCAGGCTGCTGCCATGTGCAATAACAAGCAGCACGGTGCCCGACATGCCTGCTAACCTCGGCTCTGTGAGGGAGTGGAGGCGTGTGGAAGCAGGGGAGTGTTTTATGGTCGCTCCGCTTGCTTGAATATACACACGGCACGGCGGTAACACGTCGACCCGCTGCGGTCTGCTGTAGCCTGGAGACACTGTTTGGTTTTAATGAGGCTCCGTATGCACAGACAGGTTCCAGACAAAACTAGAGGATGTAGCCTGTAGGACAGGAAACTACATCAAATATTACAAACATGAAGTCAAGCTGGGTTTAACTCCTGGATCTGTTTAGTCTTTATTCAAGCGGGCAGGCTCACAGCAGGTGATGTCTGTGTGTTATCTATTTCTGGTACAGAAACGAAACGTGTCTGCAGCAGAGAATCAAACCTTCAGGTACTGAAAGATGACTGTGAATCAGTGGTTATCTTCTCAGTGGAAACTAAGACACAGAAAAACAAGACGAAAACTAAATAAAAAGGTAAAAATGAAAAGTTTTCCACTAATCAGCCGAGCAGAACGACACCTGTAACCATGACAGCTGTAGTTTCACATTAAAATAAAATATATATGACAAAAATAAGACTAATAACTAACACTAATGAAAACTAGACTAAAATGTCTTCAGTTTTTGTTGAATGAAACAATAACCAAATTAAAAACAAAATCGGGTGCTAAATCAAATGTCGGACTCTTATTCTTCTCTCACTGATTCTCTGATCAGATCGTCTCTGCTTTAAATCATCATTTTAACAGTTTTAGATCATTTATTTAGGAGAAGTTCTTGTATTCAGTCTTGTAAGTGTTTTTACTTGCTTAAAAAGGCACCGGATGATGTCAGGTTACATCATGACGTAACCAAAAAAAAATCTTAAATAGTCAAGTTAATGCTTAGAATAAAAACAAAGGAGAAGGAGCCGACTGGTCAAACAATGCAGATCAGTGATTGGTCGTTAGGTACGCGCATCCACATCTCTGTCTGGTTGATTGATTGGTTCACTGATGATGCTGCTGCTTTGTCGGTCCAGAGAAGCATATTAGTCTCATTCACTGAGAAAAGTGTCCAAAAAAAGTCCCTTATTTGTCACGAGGTGCTTTTATTTGGAACCTAAAAGTCGTCTTAAAAGTCGTCAGATGTAGCGAGAAAGTCGCCAAAACCTGCTTGTATTTGTACTTTAAACATTGAACATTTGACAACCTGGACTTATTTTGCTGAATAAAAATACGTTTTTGCACAAAAACATCTTTATAATTGATAATAAAATGTATTGTACAGGCGCAGATGTTAAAAAATGTCTCATCTTTTATCCAAGTTTAGGGACAAAGGTTTAGAAAATGTAGCTATTTAATGTAACATGTAGTCTTTATTATGTTTCATAGTGTTATCAGTAGTGTTACAGTCCTGTTGAGAGTTGATTTATCTGCACAGATATTACTGATATGAGGCTGAAATAACGCAGTGAACCAGACTTGATTCAATCAGTAATAACTACAGATTTTAATTATAAAAACTCATTTCCTGTCTGGGACGTATTTCACAAATCTGACGTCTCATTCTGCAGCCAAATAAACAAAAATGACGAAGTGTTATTGACAAGTTGTTTTTTTCATGGTGATACTTCGCCTTTTCAGTAGTTTGTGTCGGACGACGCGCTGACTTTACTGTTATTATAACACACACACACACACACACACACACACACACACACACACACACACACACACAAGGTCTGAGATACAAGTCAGTTCAAGTTTAGACAGAAAGGTTGTGTGATGTGTTGAGGCACAGCGGAGGGGCGAGGCACCGAGACGCACATATTTCAATAAAATACAAACCACACACACACACACACACACACACACACACACAAACACACACACACACACACACACATATATACACACGCACACACAAAGAGGTTTGTGATGATAATGTGTTTGGACGGAGCTTAGATCACAGAAGCTGCTAGAAATAGCCGGATAGCACATCACACACACACACACACGCTGGTTACTGTGGAAAAGAGCTGCGGCTTCAATGGAGAAGTGTTATTTACAGTTTGAACACTTTTAATATTCTCTGTAACTCATTTACATTTTTGCTCGGTCATTCTGTAACGTACGCTGTGAGGATTTAAATGATATACAAAGTCAAATCTGCGCCTGACAAAGGCACTACAGTTAAAATGGGGGGGGAGGGGTCAGATGTAGAAAATTAGGTCTGAATATTTTGATCCTAATGAGCAGAACTTGCATGGCAGCCTGAGTTATCAGCATATGAATGTGTGTGAATGAGTGAATGTTGACATGTATTATAAAGCCCTTTGAGTGGTCAGAAGACTAGAAAGACTCCATATAAATGACAACTTTATTCTTTGAAATATTACAATGTTCTCCTCAAAACATACTGGCTTTATTATCAATAATATTCAGACTTTCATCTATAATTATTACCAAATAATGAGATTTATCATGAGATAAACTATGAATCGTTTCTCTATTGAAATTCTAGTAATAAATACTATAAGAGACATTACATTTTATCCATATTATATTAGCTGGTCTATGTGAAATGTTTCCATATTTCCAGTAATCTGTGAGGAAACAAAAAAACCTGGAACATTAAATCATGAAAAAGAATTATACTGTGTGTGTTGGAGGAGTTCTGCTGAATTTAATTAGTCAATTAGTCGACTGACAGAAAATTAAATTATTTTAGTAATTGATTAATCATTTTATTTTTTGAGAGAAAATAACAAAATTCTGGTTCCAGCTTTTAATGTTTTTTGCATCTTTTATGACAGTAAACTGAATATATTTGGGTTGTGGACTGTCGGTTTCAAGACGTTTTAGGCTAAATTTTGGATTTTGGGAAACAGCGACTGACATTTAACAGACCAAACTAATCGATTAATCGAGAAAATAAATATACCGAATGGTTAAAAATGGTGGAGGGAGGGAGGTGATACAGAGACAGACAGTCAGACAGGAAGAGGAAAATAAAGTTGAGTCAGCACTGTTGCTTCTGCAATCCTCTGATCAAACTGTGCTGACCACTGGCAGAGAGAGAGAGAGAGAGAGAGAGAGAGAGAGACAGAGAGAGAGAGAGAGACAGAGAGAGAGACAGAGAGACAGAGAGAGAGACAGAGAGAGAGAGAGAGAGAGACAGAGAGAGAGAGAGAGAGAGGGGGGGGGGGGGGGGGGGGGGGGGGTACAAATGGAAAACAGTAGAGAATTACTCATCAGTTTGCAGTCAGCAGTCAGTAAATCTGCCTCATCAATTAGAGATATTTAAGATAATTCCAGCAGGACGGTTCTGCCTGTCAACAGTCAGTCAGCTGTTTTGTCACCTGATCGCCATAAACCAAAAAAGTCAGAGTGTGCAGGATGAGTCCTGCTGAGGGTTTCACGCTCTGAAACGTGCTTCGTGTCGCGGACCGCAGAGCCGGTGAGAACGCTTCCTCGTCGTGCTGCTACGGCATGACGCGACACTTCTGAACAGTAGAGAAACAAACAGGAAACGCAGGCAGGACAACGCCAAACAATCACTGATTTTTACCTAAGATATACATATACACACACTCATAAATACACACAGAGGGATGGCTTTTTTCATTTACATTGTGAGCGACGACGGGTTGAAGATAACGTTATTTGGGTGTTATTGAAAAGGAGATTATCACCGTTCATACGGAGCAGCGATCACACTGAACAGAAGGTCTGTTCTTCCTTCACTCAACAATCTCCACAATCTAGTAAACACTTTGTAACGCTGCTATATATATAAAGTTTATCATTGTTGTTATTATAAACTCGAGCAGTCAGACAGGTTGTAAACAGGACTTCAGTTGGATGTAACACTGAAAGCGAAAGTGACAGAACAACCTGCGCACAGGCGAAAAGATCAACCGAGACGTCTGTCGGTGAACTTTGATGAATGTTTACAACATCAGACGCCAACAAATTCAACACTCACTTTTATTTTCTCTTTCACATAATCGATCAGGGTCGAGGGTGAAGTCTGATCGTCTGACTGTCTGTGTATGTTTCTGTCTTAATCTCAGCAATTAACTGTGAGAGCACAGTGTCATCATAACTGATAGAAACTAAATAAAAAGTTCTGTGGAAGCAGAATTTCCCTTTAAGGACTAAAGTGGTGTGAATAAAGTCTTTCAACAAACAGAATAAAACTGTAAATTCACTAATTGCCTTAATTGCCAACTGTGGAAACCCTCCTATATGTATTGTGACTTTCAGGATCAGTTTAAAAAAGGTAAAAAGCTTTTAAAATTGTTTTTAAATCTGCTTCTGTTCCTCATTTATTTTACTTTATTCATTCTGAACTGAGCCGTCTCTCAGTCTGTGATGTCTTTCTCCTTTTTATTTACTGTAAAGGTCTTTTTAGTTTTGCTTTAACTACACAGTTCTTCTTCTTCTATACAGTCCAGACAAACTGGAAACATAAAAAATGTCTCACTTCCTATACGGCAGGAAAGAGCTACAGTGTTTAAAACAGTCAAAGGAAAAGGTTGCTATGTGGAAATATGTAGGCCTACACGTATCCAGGACGACAACCGTCATGTCAGTTACTGCTGCGGGGTCGGTCGTACTCACCGTGGGGACGTACTCGGAGGGAAACTTGTTAGTGGTGTAAGAGATGAGAAGGCAGGTTTTTCCCACCGCGCCGTCACCCACCACCACACACTTTATGGTCTGCATCTGAGGAGGAAGAGGAGGAGGAAGAGGAGGAGGTCATGTGTTGGAACAACTTAACGGACCGTTGCATTCATTGTTGACATGTTCGGTTTATATTTTTGAACGAGTGTGTAACTCATTAATTAAAAAAATATATAAACAATTAAATTTACTGAGGACAGTTAACAAGATTATTAATATATTGTGATTTTTATCACCGTAAATCCTAAAAATACCAAACATTTTATTCATAGAGATCCATAAACGATTATTTTCTTGATTGACCTTTAGTCTAAGAAATGTTCATCTCATTTGAGAAGCTGCAACCAGCAAATTTTGGGCATTTTTCTTTAAAAAAAAAAAAAAAGACTGAAATGGTTAAATTGATTATCTAAATAGATCAATTCTCTGTCTGTCAACTAATTGATTAATAGTTGCCGCTCTAAATATTATTATAGTACCACAGATCTCTCTTCTGAATGTCCCTTTATGATTACAGAACATTTCAACTAAAGTAACAAAAATCAAGCTGCTCAGATGTGAATATTTGCTGCTTTTATTAGTTTTCTATGATATTTGTGTTTTGGACGACTGGTTGAACAAAACAATTAACGTGAACTTGTCAATTAGGGCTTTGGGAAAATGTGATGAGCATTTTCTGCTACCAAACTACAGACTAATTAATCAAGACAATAATTGGCAGATTAATGAATTGAAGGGAAATGACTCCTTATCAAGTTAGTTGCAACTTTACACTGAAGCAGCTGAAACAACTGATCCATTAGTCAACTGACAGAAAATGAATTGTGAACTATTTTGATAATTGATTCATTCCAAAACATTAATTGTTTCCAGCTTCTTAATTGTGAGGTTTTGCTGCTTTTTGTTCTCATACGTGATAGTAAATTGAATATTTTGAGGGTTTTGGGGTCGTTTCATACACACACACACCTACACCTACTGTTTGGTTCGTTCGTTGGGACTTTCAGTTTGATCCGAACCAAAATCTCCCCCTGTGACGGAAATAAGTGGTCTCGATCCAGATCAAACTGAACCATAGTTCTTTCAGACCAATTACAGGAAGTTCCAGCAAAAGAAAAAGTAAAAATGAGCTGCGGTAGCACACAGGGAGAGGATATATGGTCTGACGACATTATTAAAAGTGGAAAAAACTCATTAAAAAGCCATCACTTTCCAGGTATTTTCAGAGAGGATATGATGCCAACTCACTTTGAGAATAACTTGTAGCCTTGCAGAGGACAAAACATCCCTGCCCTTCTTTGCTTTGTGCATTTCTGCTGCATGTAAACAACCTGCAGCATTCCTGTATGAATGTACCTGTATGTATCAGATAGCTGACCGGGATGCAGACTGAGCTGATGGAAACAGTGGTAGCTGTGTTTAGTACACACGCTGGAGATCCTGTGACCATGCAGACGCTGAGCAGCTCGCATACCCAGGCTACCGCTTCATTAAGGGGGACAATGGTAAAAGACTATGGGACGCCACTTCATCACTGGCTCTTTGTTCGGGCCGTTTGGCATCGGCAGCACTCGGCTGAACTCTGATGAGTCAGGGACCAGTTAACCGCTCATCTGCAGGGACGATGACACGAGTTTTGTCCGGATAATTCATTCCTCCGAAATATTTAAAACTGCAGGCTGACAACTCTGGAAAACGCAGTGATTAGTGGCAAACATGTCTCTTCAATCAATGAACTATTGTCTCCTGTGGTGCCCTAATGTGCAGTCTGCAGAAATATATCCAGCTGATTCAACAGACGGCTCCACATCAGCGGCAGCCATCTTGGTTGTTTATGAAAATGTCTATAGCACTCCTCTATACAGACATCATATCAAACCCAGATTAGACAAAGGGTTGTGATTGGCCCGACCTGAGGGCAGGACGGCTGGATGGAAGGGGGTCCAGACAAATAAAACATGAGCTCACAGATCCGTCTGGTTCTCAGGCTAATAAATCTATCAATTTTAATGCATTTCGAGAGGAACAATAATCACTTAGGAAATAATGTCAGTGCCAACACACAGATGAAAACTGGACAAGAATCCAACACAAATCAAGTCACAAATATGACCAATTTTGAAATGACTATTTTCCGTTCAGTTTCTTATTGCATTGAATTCACTATCACGGCTAAACACATTTGAGTAGAGGAGCACAACTGCAGTATCTGTCAGGTTTTGCCTTAAATTACCTGACAAGTGTTGTAACAATCATTATAATCTAAAAGTTACACATGACATGACAGTGAAAAATTAGTGTATTAAATATAGTAGAACAAAGGGAGAAGCTTTAGCTCAATAAAAGATATATGATTGTTTCAGCCGGGACCCCTGAACCCAAACACAAGATAAAAAAAAGATATGGTTGAAAAAAATTGAACTTATGTAAATAATTAAATGAGTGTAAGTGCAGTGTATGCATGTGGTAAAAAGTCATGAGGAAAGGCTACGGTGGAAACACCCTTCAGCCAAACAAGAAAGAAAAGAATAGCTTAATGCTAACAGCAGCAGCTGACCGCAGGTGAAGCTGCTGAAGCCTCCTCCCACAAATTAAGTGTTATTTAGGAACTCGGGGAAAATGACATAAATACGGTGCTCCTCAGTGTTTGGCCAGTGTTCGAAGTCTCAACATTGACAAGCCTAAACAAGCCGTTCAGAACTATTGCCCTTAATGATGTCACAATGGGGACACAAGCAACGAATCAGCATTGATTAATCGCAGCTTAATGCACAGTTTGTACATTTTTTTTTACTCTTGGGTGTATGGTAGCCAGGCAGGGACAGAAATAACTAATTTTAAATTTGGTGATTGCTACACCCACCAAAAATGTGCCTGAGTGATCACATGTGATAAATAAACTTCAATAAGAACTAAAATACTGTAAATGTGTTTCTTAATTGCAATAAAATAAAAAGAAGAGGTATTTCTCATTATTGCTCAATGAATTTAAGATAAATGAGGTTTCACTGAAACATTTTGGTAACAATCACTGGACACACAAATCTGTGCCTCATTTCCTGTACATTTCCTGTCCGCAAAGACTCTGATACATGAAGGCGCAGCATTACAGAGCAAAAGGATTTAGGAAGTCTTGTCATTCCAAAACCTTTAGCAGCACAGTGACTAAGAAGAGACTTACTTCTCTCTCAAACATGCAAACATATTTATTTTGGACATATGCTATATGCACTGATGCGATCCGACATCACCATGAACCTCTAGCAAGGTGTAGGAGTAGACGATAACAGGCTACATACAGGCTAATTATAACGCATTAGCTTATTTCCCACCGTGAATATTTTTGCCGCTGAAAATGTCAGAGCAGAAACTCATAACATGTCATGTTTTTAAAGCGTATAGGTTGACAGTTTATGAGCTCAGATCTTAAACACGGTTGTTGCTTCTGTTCCTGTGGTTTAACTGGTAATTACTTGTTTTGGGCGTGTAGGTCAGGTGGGACACAGTCTATGGAAGGCTGTAGCCAGGTCAATCATTCATGGCATTGACAATTTTGCTTTGAGAGATAGGCTATATAACCAGAGCGCCCATCCTTATTACTGCTATTCTATATTGTTCTTTGTATCATCCATATTGCCAACACCATACTAGTAACTTGTTACACGTATGTCACATGATGTAACCAGTTGCACACACAGAGCTGTTCAGCTCTGCTGGCGAGATGATGCCAAACTTCATTAATAGTTTTACCAGTTGGTTACTTTAATTTTTACATGAAATATATATTTTAAAAAACTTAAAAAAGCCATGACCTAAGTGTCCTCAATTGTAGCTACAGGCTTGCTCACGACCCCTCAGATTTATCTGCTGACCCTTTGGAGGGGCCCGACCCTTACGTTGGGAACCACTGTACTAAACTAGCTAACTGTATATAAAGTAGTTGAAACTAGCTCCACCTCCAGCAGCTACAACAGTAACATGCTGCTCTAACACTGATGCTTCACTATTAATAATCTAATGATGTCATATATATTAATATATCAGTCAGATGGACCAAACCACTACTTTTACTGCAATACTTTAACTACATCAAGCTCATAATACTTATGTACTTTTACTGCAATACTTTAACTACATCAAGCTCATAATATTTATGTACTTTTACTACATCAAGCTGCTGACACTTGTGTACTTTGACTTAAGTAGGGTTTTTCATGCAGGACTTCTACTTGTAATGGAGTATTTTTACATTGATGAATTGGTACTTTTACTCAAGTAGAGGATCTGAATACCCCCATCATTGCTTATGTTTATTTCTACACACTAATAAGGGCTGTTGACATATAAATTATGTGATATTCATTAATTTTCACGAAGTGTTGCTGCTTTTCAGTCACTTCCGCGTATCTAACTGCGGCAAAAACTTACAAAAACAGTAATTATCGTCTTTATCACAGACCGGCTCGTCAGTTAGATAGTTTATACAGATTTTAAGTTATTGAAGTATATTGGTATCACTTGTTGACAACATTTAGAAACAACAAAGTTAATTGTAGAAATGTTTATTCCAGCGAGGATAGCTAACATTAGCTAAATTGGCTAACTTGAAGTTACATCCGCCAGACCCCCACCCACAACAAAATGGCCTGTTTTAAGATTAGTTTAGAATCAAAATGACAAAAAGGACTCTCTCTTTCGAGAGCTACTGTTTCATAAATAACCGGTCATAGAGATGCTTGTAATTATCAACACAAACAAACCGGTAACTTTAAGCACAGATTTAACAGCCGAGCTAGCGAAGTTAACTTAGCTAGAAGGAAATCGTTTGTTTTGACAGCTGCCCGGCCGGTTAGCCGAGTTAGCTGCCAGCAGGCTAACAAGTCACAACTTTTACAATGAAAAGAATACCTCTAAAGTATATTGCTGTTTCTGTGTTTATGTATAAGCATTTATCGTCAGTACATCAGAGATAATGATAGCAACAGTTCCTACCTTGTCTGCTCTCAGCCGCTTCAGAGCTGGTACTGTCGTGTTGCGTTCGGGTGCTTCCCGTAAACTCCTATTTCCGTCAGCGCGGAAGTCGGAAATATGAGATGTGTTGTATTCAAGTCCCTCCGGATTTATGGAATGTTTTCTTTTTTTCATAACTTTCACACCTCTAAAGACACACAATAATTTAACCTGACAAATTGATTCATTTTTTAACGATGGTAGATCCTAAAAGTAACAAACGTTTCTTCTTTTTTGCGATTATTTCTTTAGTGAGTCTTTTATTGTTTATGGCTTTATTTTACCAACTTATCTATTTTTCTTTGCATTTAATTTGTTCCTGTGGACATCATTGTATTTTTTTTTAACGCTGTAATTTAAAAATTAATTGATTACTCATATGTGCTTTTGCTATGTGTTTTGTGTTTATAAATGTGCAGACGATACTAAGCACTTTGTAAACAATGTTGTTTTTTAAAAAAAACAAAACAAAACTATATAAGTAAATAAATAAACAAATATATTATTATTATTATTGTTGTTGTTTAAGGACTGTATTACACCATGCTGTAACCACAACCTCAGGCTGTTTCTCTTGCCCACTCCACATCCTGTCCACCCTCAATGTCCACAACCCTCCCACTTACCCCACCATCCCCACTGATGGGCCAAAATAATACTAAATAAATAAAATTACATTAATTAATAAAGGAAATGTGTGTCTGTGTGTTTTGTTTACGTCTTTACTTGTTTTTTTCATCTTTTTTCATGAGTCTTTTTCCCATCATCAGGTGAACATACACACACATCTATGCTTGAGTGGATGTGTGGGGAATAGTATGTCATGTGTATTGTTTTGTATATCTAAATACTGCATAAGTCTTCTGTTGGGCATATGCAATAAAAAAAATATGAATCTGTCTGAAACAATTAGTTAATTAGTTCCTTAATTTGTCTAAATCAATAAATTTGTTCTTTCATGTTTGTCTACATTTCTGTTTAAAAGCTGTCATGACAACGTTAGTTGTACCTTCCTTTATTTATATATTAATTTGTATTTTGATCTTTAAATATTTCATCTTTTATCTCTATTTTACATAAGTGAACCTTGAGTTTGGAATATTTGATTTCAGATATAAGTACTGATGTTCCCATGGTCAAGAATGAGCCACCACACTGTGAGCAACTGTATTAGAGCTGAAACAGTTGGTCAATTAATCAATTGGTTGCCAACTATTGAATTAATCACCAACTATTTTGATAGTTGATTTACTGTTTTGAGTCAGTTTTTAAGAGGAAAACTTCCAAATTCTCTGATTCCAGTTTGTCAGATGTGAATATTTTTCTGGTTTCTTAAGTCCTCTCTAACAGTAAACTGAATATCTTTGGGTTGTGGACTGTCGGTCGGGACAAAACAAGACGTGAAGACGTCATCAGATTAATCGATAATGAAAATAATTGTTAGTTGCAGCCCTAAACAGCATACCAAGACATTTTAGACAATAGCGTGCTTCCAACTTTGTGGCGACAGTTTTTCGAAGGCCATTTCCTGTTTCAACATGACAATGCCACCCGTGCACAAAAAAAGTAATGTTTTTCCCAGTTTTGTGTGGAAAAACTCAACATGAGATATTTCGAACAGGCCATGAAGGCAGCATCAGGGCTGGTCAGGTCAGCTGCATTTAACATTTAAAGGTACTGTGTGACGTTGGTTCACTTAAGTTTTTTTTAAACCAAATATTTGTGGTTAATAGCATAGTTTAACTGCTATTGACGTTAATAATTAGTTATCTACATATCATATCAATTATCAACTTATAGGAGCAAACAAAAACAGACCCCTTCAGTATCTCCACAATCCTCCTGACTCAGTGTCTTTTGAAAGGTATTTAATATGGAAAGATGGTTTCTCAGTGACCACCAGAGGGAGATGAAGTACAGACAGTTCCTGTTTTTAGCACTGCTGCATTGCTTATAGTACAGTCCAATTTTAGATGCTTTACCACAACCAGAGGGCAATCGCAGCGAGTTACATGACATTCATTCGCCATTAGCCCTGCCCTCTGTGAATCCTGTCCCTCCTCATTTACTCTCAGGCATCTCCACGGATGTTTAATTAACTGGAGCTCTGCTTTCCAGCTTGAGATTAGCTTCTTATCAGGTGACATGTCTTTGTTTTTCTCCTGCTGTTTCGGCTTTCGGATGACAGAGGAGATGATGTTGAAGCTAATAGTGTCTCAGTGCCCTCTTTGTAAACACAAACACACATACACACACGGTTCACAGTTCATTGTAGGACAGTAGCAGCTGCACAGAGGCTTAATATTATGTTGAATTGATGTATGTTTATATGTATGTGTAGTATTTTCTGTGTGTGCATCATGCAATCTTCAGTTTGCACACGGTTACATCATGTAATTTGTAATTTGTATCTGATATTTGCACATAGTCTGGCTCTTCTTTTAAAATGATGGTGCAGTCTGTGGAAATGCTGGATCTAAATGTTGTTGAATATTTCATCACTCTGGGCAGACATAAGACACCTGTCAGATCACAAAAATATCTTTGAAGATACACACCGCCACTCGATAACAGGTAAAAGAAAGCAAAAACAATCATTTTTCATTTTTTGAGGTTTGATTGGGAACACAATGAATTCGTAACGTCCGTCCAAATTACAGCAATGTTTAATTAATGTGCGCCGTCCCGGTTAAATAAACCAATTAACAAATACATCACAGAGTAACGTAGACAGTCTTGAGGTCCCAGATGGGGAAAGATGATGCTGTGAGTTACTTTGACCAACTTTTCTGCCAGGAAGAAGAACCTTGTTGAGAGCAGACTTGTCAACTTGATTTGGCTTTTCTGAGTCATTCTTCTGCACATGGTATAGAAATAATTGGACTTGTGTGTTGCAATCCAAGTAATCCACTGTCTGTACACTAAAAAATGTTCCTTTTCATGTGATTTCAGTCCCTATACTGACCATAATGGAAATAATTTCCTGTGCAACAACAGCTGTTAACAGTCAGTTTTGTTTCTAAATGCACGAGTTTCACCACCAACACATCTGATACGTTTAATGTTTAGATGCAGCTGTCGGTGTATTCGGCTAAACGTGTCATCTAGTCTGCTGAAGGAGATAAAAGTCATGTGAAAAGCTTTAACATCTACTAATCTCAACATCCTCTATTTTGGGGTTAAACAATAGAAGAAGTGAATATTTAGCATTAGAAATGATAGCGTGTTCATCAACTCAGGCACTAAAACTAAAAAATGAGGAACCTTACATAGATGTTACTTTCAGTTTTTGCAGTTTTGTAACTTTTACTGTATTGGTAGCACTTTATTTTAAGTCCCCCTGTTTAGCATTCATAAGCAGTATGTAACCAGTCAATAAATGGTTTATAACACACTATATTGTAGTTGTAAAAAGATGTAATGGCCACACTCACTCATGATAATATTCATTCAGTTGTCCCACCTCATTAGTTTGCTTCCCTACACAGGTTCATTTCATTTGCAGTCGACTACACCCGAACAATTAACACCACGCCGTTTATTTGATTTGGAATCTGTTTATTCAGTTCTTACATTACATTGTTTTATATGGAGTGCACACATTTTAACACTGTTGAGGTTACACATGCAATATTCTGTTATATTAATCATTTGTTTCTTTGTCTTGAGTTACTGTGGTTGATGGTTGTCGTCCTTTTCCTGGTGGAGCAAAACCTGCGGCAGAAGGTTGATGGTCTTAAATGCTGGAATTAGCTCATCAAGCTGAACCATATGCTGTCATGTCATATGGGGGGGGGGATTCGGGTTTAGTTTTAGTTGGTGTCCATATTTTCTACCCCCCTTATATCTTATTCGGTTTGGCCAAGCCGCCATATATGTTCCCTCATGTGTCATTGTGTTAGTTCAGTTAACATCTTGTTTAGTTGTTGTTATATTGGATATATGTATATACATATTAGCTATTTTATAGGCCTAGTTATCATATTCCTGGTTTGTAATGTTTTTGGTTTTTTTTTGCATTTTTTGATTGATTGATTTATTTATTGAATGGGACAGTGTGCAGTTTGAAACATTAAAGATGCACTGCACCAGAGTTAGCTTGAAGCTAATTTGCATCTGTAGTCCCCGACAACAACAAACAGTAAAAAGCAAAAAAAACAAAAAAAACAAAAAACAAACAAAAAAAAACCCCACACCATACAAAATACAAAATACAAAGCTGCACACAGCACATCACATACACCCACAATGTCAATTAGAAATAATGTAAACTAAACTCAATGGTCTTTAGTACATGTTTCAGTCTGGTCTTGAAATTGATAGAACTACAGTTCTTCATATCATCAGGTAGGACGTTCCACTGAGTTGTGGCTTTCACAGAGAAAGCTGACTGCTTAAATGCAGTGCGATGAAATGGTCTGGTACAATCTTTTACAGAGGATATTCTGGAGGATCTAATAGAACTTACTGAGTGAGGGAACACAAAGTCATATAGTGGCAGAGGGACCAAACCATTTAAAAATTTTATAAACTAGGTTTTTTGAGTAAATAAAACCCATTTTTCCATCTATAACTTCTGTTTTTTCACTGCCTCTCTGCTTGGTTTCTACCAATAGATACATGTGTTTATTAATGTGCTTGTCAACCACTATAAATCCTCCTGTGGGCATCCGCAAATGGAGGCTGCTGTATAAATAGATAATGAATGACAATATAGTAAAACAGTTGCAATAATTTCAAGTATGTCGTCATATATAGGAGAAGTTAATTGTTGACAAATACTATGCATTTATAAACACTTTGAAATGTAATTTTATCTGCTCATAGCTGTATAATAGTGTGTTATAAAACATTTATTATTGCTTAGAAATGCTAAATAGTCCAGTTGTTTAACTTCTTGATCTTTATATTTGGCTTTCTGTTTTGCTTTTTCTTCTTTTATTGAACAATGATAAGATAAGATAAACTCTTATTAATCCACGGAGGGAAATTCAGGTGTCATAGCAGCGACAGCAGTGAGAATGTTACTGTTTGCTTTATTGTTGCTGTTTTTGTGTAGACCCCAGGAAGATTAGTGTACACTTTGTGGAAGATGATGGGGATCCAAATAAAGAATAATCCAGAAATCAATGAAAACATAAGAAAAAAAAAAAAGCAGAATAACAAAGTCCTCCTGTATTATCTCTTTAATAAAGGATGAAAGTGTTTGTTTTGGCTGGTCTGGCCGGCAGTGGCGTGTTGTTGGGCTGGTGGAGGGAAAGGCCAGTCGACCTTCAGTGGTAACACAGCAGAAAATGAGATAATTACAATGCAAGGCACTTCTACATTACCCTTTCCCTCCGGATGGCTTCTCTCTTTCTCTCACTTCATAGGCATTTCATTGCACTTTGATCTCCTCGCTGCTCCTTTTTTTTTTTTCTCCTCCTTTTTTGCTTTGTTGCTTCCTCCTGGTTTCTCTCCTTTCTCCTTCCTCTTCCTCTCTCTCTCTCTGTATGTGTCTCTATCAGTCGCTCACCCGTGGCTAACCGGGGGGATGGATGTCAAGGACGTTGTGCTGCTTGTCTCCCAAAGATAATCCCATTAAACTCAGGAATTTAATTATAGATTATCTCACACACTCACACAATTACACACACACACATATGCACACCCAGAAACGTGCACACGAGCGGACTTATGCACCTGCCTGTGCACACAAACACACATACATGCTTGAAAATACAGAAACTGGAACACTAATATACTCACCCATGCAGAGATTTTTATCACACACCAAGACATGTAGACACACACTCTGCAAACACACACTGGCTTCACCCCGTTGCCCTGTCAATGTGTATTATTGTCACCCTCCAGTAGACATTCAAAACTTCACCAGTCTGTTTTTAGCGCAGCAAGGATGCAGCACAGCATGATTCTGCAGTGAACAAAGGACGCTGAACAAATGATCACAACATGAATTTGCCAAACAGGATGAATGTGCAGGAATTCTTTAGGCACATTGACAACAGTTTTGCTAAATCTGGTGTTGTATGGTTTTTATGCTATTTTAAAGGTGCTGGGTGTAGCATGTTAATATTAACAAATAGTATTAAATGTAAGAATGTTATTAGGATAATTAATGTAAACCAATTATGTAGGGGAGAGTGGGGTATGTTGCCCTCTAGGTAAGGCAAAATGAGAGAAGAAGAATAAAAACATCTACCTTCATTTTAGGATGTCCACTATCAAATGAAATTGTATACATCTATGATAAAGGGGCCTGAAAATATGAGTTCTCAAAAAAAAGGTGTTCCTGTGGCTCAACTTGACCTAGGTTAGCGGTAAATTGATCTGAGTGAGTGGGTTAGTTGAGCCATCTGGGGGTAAACTGACCATCTAACCCTAACCCTAACCCCTAACCCATAACCCTAACCCCTGACCCTAACCCTAACCCCTGACCCTAACCCTAACCCTAACCCATAACCCTAACCATAACCCTAACCCCTGACCCTAACCCTAACCCCTGACCCTAAACCTAACCCATAACCCTAACCATAACCCTAACCCCTAACCCCTGACCCTAACCCTCAACCCTAACCCTAACCCCTGACCCTAACCCTAACCCATAACCCTAACCATAACCCTAATCCCTAACCCTAACCTTAAACCTAACCCTTCATCAAGGTTGCAGGGAAATATGAATTGTTGCTCCATCTTTGCAGTTCCTCCAGCCTTTAGAGGTTCAGGTAGCTTCTTCAACCCATCACTCAGTGGGAAAGATGCCTCATCGTTTTTTCCTTCCTCCAGCCACCTTGACGGCTGAAGCCCTTCCCAAAGATATCACTTCAGGCATATGACAGGAGAGATGTCAGTGTGCCATAAAATTCTTGAAGCAACCTTGACCTGAAAAAGCAGGCTATACCTCGTTCTATCAAAGTGCTGTCTTAAGCTGTAAGTTATCTATACTGACCTACTGAGTCATGTAATTTCCTGCACACCTTCCTTGCTAAACTCCTCTCTTTCCAGTCGTTGGGGGCAGGAATGTTTCTTTCTGCCAATTTCACTGCCAGTTCACATCATCTCTTTGGAGTAAGACCATGGAACTGGTCACCCAGTTTCTTGATATGGTGTGAAAGCTCCTTTTCTACCTCCTCTGTGAAAACCCTCTTTGATTCTGCTGTTCCACTGTACCCTACTTTTTTACTTCCTTTACCTTCTTCTTTTTTAAGACATGTCGATATTTCTGTTTTTTGCCACTGATCTGATGGATTTTCCATTTTGGACATCATTAGCTGCTCTTCTCTCTGTCTCTTCTCTCTTCAAGGGCTATTGAGTGCCTGTTGGTTTTTCTCTTACAGGTTCTTGGCATGATAGCTTTTCTGCAATATTTGAGTTTAAGTTTAATTTACACCACAGCCTTTGCCTCACTTGGCCCCATAGCCACCATTTTGGAAAAAACAGCCTAGCTTAGCGAATCCGGCTAATCTTTAGATAAGTGAGTCACATGGTTTTATATGTTAAAAGAACACCAAAATGTATAATACTTATTTTTAGACCTGGATACATTTGCTTTGACATAAGTCATTATACCTGACCTGCAGATACCTGCATAAAATTTACTTTGACAAGCAAAAACAGTTTTCTGAAAAAAAAAAAAAACTTACCACTTCTCTCATGTGCTCCTCTTCATCACAGCAAGATAGACATGATGGGTGCTTCCTGAATTTATGGCCACATGACAAAACATGAGCACAGTTGCCCAGACACAGGGGGTGAGTCAACTTACCCCACTCTCCCCTGCACATAACATGGCCTCATAGGCGGCGAGTGAGGCTGAGGATGGGGAAGGCTAATGTTACCAAGTCCAATATTCACTCTCTTTTAGCTCTGTTTTTGCTCTCTACAAACTCCTGAGGGGAATATCTGGCTCTTTAGCTGCTAAATGCTCCACTATGCTCACCAGCTAGTCTACAGCTAACTGTGTCTGTTTGCCGTTTGGAGCTGAGCAGGTAGTGTACAGTAGATTTTTAGAGCTTTTCCTCTGTAAACAGCTGCCTGCTGCGGCCCAAAACGATGTTATGAGAGCTATGAGAGTTAACCAAAACAGTAAAGTTGCAGCCGGACAGATAAACAATGAGCTGAAACTCACTATAAAGCTCCGTAGAGCTGAAGGGAGCTGCAGAGTCACTGATAATTCTCTGTATGTTCATCAGCCAGCTACGAGCCACGACCAACACATTACACACTGACAGCTCGTACATTTTCATTATGAAAAACATTGATTACACCCACATTAAGTCACGGACATCAATCTTCATCTTTCATCTTTTTGGGTTGTCAGCCACAGGGTTGCACAATGCTTTGCTCAAGAGCATGCTGAGTATCAAGGCACCAACCAAGTGGCACAGCGAATCAAAAACAACAGATAATACACTGACCGAGCACTTTATTAGGAACACCTGTGCAATGTGATGCAATCCAATACAACAACTCTGCCATAAATTCTACTTTTATGAAGCTTCAGTTTTAGTTTTATTATTTCTTGCCCCCCCTTCATGTATGTTATGTATCGGGTGGACAAAATATTAGGAACACTGTTCACTAATGCATTCCAGCACACCACCACCACCCACTATGACCTCAATAATAAACACAAAGCAGAATGATCACCTTTCTGGCCTGAAATGTAGGGCTATAAGCTTCATAAAAGTAGCATTCATGGCGGAGCTGTTGTTTTTTGGATTGCATTAGATTGCAAAGGTGTTCCTAATAAAGTGCTTCTTTCTTTCCTGCTTTCAGAGGGATTTCTGCTGCTGCTGCATTGTTTTCAGCGCTGCTCTCACTAGGAGCATCATCATGTCTGAGTGTGGTGGAGCAGGATGGATTATGTAACTGTATATACATCGACTGAACCCCACTGCACCACCAGAGAAAGACAGGGAGACACACAGAGAGAGAGAGAGAGAAAGAGGAGAGAGAGAGAGAGAGCCGGTTCTCCCTTAATCTATTTTTACCTCCTCTGTTGGCGGCGAGGCTCCGCACCCCATCCTTATCCCTTCATCCCACCCCTCCGTCCATCTCCTCCTTTTTAATTAACCCTCCTCTTCTCCTCCTCTTCCTCTCTCCATCCTCCTCTGAGTCATCTCCCCTCCCCCCTCTGTCACACATCTCACCCCCCCCCCCTTTCCTCCTCCTCCTCCTCCTCCTCCTCTTCCCCCTCCTCCCCTCCTGTTTTCCTCTCCCTCTCTCCCTCTCTCTCACGTTCTGCCTCTCCAGTATTTTCTTGGTCGCCGTGAAAGGCAGAGCACACCCACACACGCAGGCGGCAGGTAAAGGCAGGAAATCCTCTCTTCCTTCTTTTCACTCAGCCACTCAAGATCTTTTGTGTTTTGTTTTGTTTTCATCTATTGTTTTTTTTTTTGTGGATCTCATGTTTGTATGATTGGCTGCTGCTTAGTGCTGAAAGGATACAGAATATATGTGTGTGTGTGTGTGTGTGTGTGAGAGAGAGATGCTTTAGGTTTAGGTGTGTGTGATTTTGCTTCATGCATTTTGTGTGATTCTTTGGAAAATGGCTGTCAAGTGTGTGTGTTTGTGTGTGCATGTATAAGTGTGTGTTATTGTGTTATTTTGCTTCATGCATGTTTTATTTATTTGTTAGAAAAAGGACGTGTGTGAAAGTAGGACACAAATCGTGTGCGTGTGTGTGTTTATGTGTGTCTTGGCTGTAGGAATAATATGTGTGTGTGTGTGTGTTTTAAAGTGTGTTTTGACAGTAGAAGCATTATATGTGTGTGTGTTTGTGTGATTTTGCTTCATGTAATTTATGTTCTCTAGTTTCTTGGAAATTTACAGTTGTGTGTGTGTGTGTGTGTGTTTGTGTTTAAGCGTGTTTTGGCAGCAGAAGTGTTATGTGTGTGTGTGATCTTGCAATCAATTATGGTTGAGTCCTTGGTATAACAAGTGTGTGTGTGTATGTGTGTTAGATGGTCGATGTTTTTGTGTGTATGTGTGTGTGTCTTTGTGTGTCTCGGTAGTGTGTGTGAGAAGATCATGCAGTCAATCATGGTTGAGTCCTTGGTGTATATATACTGTATGTGTGTGTGTGTGTGTGTGTGTCAGACAGAGATGCTTCAGTTTTAGGTTTTACTGTGTGTGTTTATGTGATTTTGATTTCCTATAAAATGGCTGTTAAGTGTGTGTGCATGCTTATTTGTCTTGGCTACAGGAATAGTGTGTGTGTGTGTGTGTGTGTGTGTGATGATGCAGTCAATTATGGTCGTGTCCAGGAATGTGTGTGTGTATGTGTGTGATATCTGCCTGTTTGGCACTCTGTGTGGCGTGTGGGTGGACGTGAAGTGTGTGTGAGAGTACTTGTGATAATTGCGAGCTGCAGCTATATGTGTGTGTGTGTGTGTAAATGTGAGCACATTATTAGCGTTACATATGTGTGAGACTGCTCCACTTCCTCTGTGTGTGTGTGTGTGTGTCTGCCGTGATCAGCCTTCTGCTCCCTCTCTCTCTCTTCCTCTTTCTCCTCTTCCTCTTCCATCCTTCCATTCCTCCTCTCTTCTCCAGCCAAACAGGGTCATTTAATTATTTATCTCTCTCGCTCTCTCCTCTTCGCACTCCATTCACTCTCCATTTCATCCTCCATCACTCCCTCTCTCTCTCTCTCTCTCTCTCTCTCTCTCTCTCTCTCTCTCTCTCTGCTTCCTGCTGGCTATTCTCTATGTCTCTCTCTCTTTCTCTTTCCATACACCATATTTTTATTTTAATCTATCTTTCTCTCCTTGTATGTGCATCTTTCTTAATCTGTGTCTTATCCCTCCATCCACCATTGCCACTCCCTACATCTTATTCTCCTGTTCCTCTCCTGTTCTCAGTACGTATATTTTGTAGGACTGGGTATGACATTTGTTTTTCTCATTTAACTGTGATTATATAAATTCTTAAAATCCCAACACTGATGATGCTGTCTCTGCCTTTTCTTAGTTAAATGTTAAACTGTTCATGAATGGTAGTTTTGAGTTGCCGACAAACAGTTGGCACCCAAGTTGTAACTGACGTCCTCTAATAAATGCTTTATAGAACAGCTATAAACCATAAATAAGAACTTTCAGTGTTTTCAAATCTTTTTGACTAGTTGTACTGTTTTGGTCTCTTATCTTCTGGAAGAGGGCTGCAGACGATCTGGACCAAAATTCATTTAGAAACAGCTAATTGTAACTGCAGATGTGATAACTTATTAGAAAGTGAGAAAGACGCATGCCACATAACCACAAGTCCGCGGACCTTTGTTGCATGTCATTCCCCGTCTCTCCTCTCATTTCCTGTCATCTCTCAACTGTCCAATAAAGTCATAAAATACCCCAAAATATGTAAAGTATTTATTAGGACTACCAACATTTATAACAGTTACCAAATACATAGGTTAAACACCAGCCAATGGGATTTTTCACAACCTGGCGACATGAAAATTTGTTCTTACTAATTGAATCTAATTGATTAACAGCCTATAAGCTCTTTTTAAAAGGGGTCTTACAAGAAAGTGGTACCATGTTGGATGCAAAGCTAATAATTTACTTTTAAAAACAAACGCAGCTCTTTCTATCATTAGTTTACTTTCAGATTGTGAGTCCATGTCGGATGAATTCAGTCACTGAGGTGCAGTGTTATGTTCACCGATGCTGCTGTTCAGAATTTGCTACAGATCTGATTGGCTACTTCCCCATAGCAACATGGCTGAGGCTCATAGTAACTGCAGCATACAAAAACGACAGAAAAAAAAAGCATGAAACTAAGTTGAAATAAATTAAATCCATGGCCTCAAAATAAACCTTCGGTACAGGTGAATTATCCAGGAGACTCTCGTGTTTCTATGGACGGGGGGGAAATACTTCCAGAACCAGGAGTCACTTTCCCTTCACAACAGTTTCACAACAGTGAGACGTGTTTACAATTTAGCCTGTAATCTGCAATTTTATACTAAAAAGAAAACAGAAGTTTTGCTTATTTGCAGAATAAAAACAATTTCTGAGAAGCACTTTCATATTTATACAATATTGGTATTTATCTGATATCATTGAATCTTAAAGAATTTGATCAGTATCCCGATATCAAGCTGTAATATCTACTGTATATTTCTGCCCTCATCCTTCTGTCCCCACATATAGATACATAGAATGATATATTTTCTCCTCTTGCTTCCTTCCTTGCGTGCCTTCATCCTTCTCTTTCTCATTTACTCCTTCCCTGGCTCACCCACTCACGTGTTTTTTTTTTTTTTTTTTTTGAGTGCTGGTATATTTTTCTGCTGAGCACTGCAGTCTCTGGTAGGTGTGGTGTGGTGCGTTCATGGGTGTCCTCCCTCTCTGCTGCTGCTGCTGCCGCTGCTGCTGCTGCTGTACAGCTTACGTAATGCACAGCAACGTGCACAAACAGCACCGGGCCGAGAGACACATACAGAGATGGAGAAAGAGAGAGAGTTAGAGGAGAGGAGAATGGAGATGTAAACTATAGAGATAAACTCACTGAAGTGAAGACAGATCGGGAAGGAAGAACATATGTTTACGGATATGAGATGAGTTCGTGCTGCTAATATTGAGAAACAGTTTGCTGGTGTCACGAATAACAGACTGACATCCAAATATCTTGTTTTTCTTGGTTTTAGAATAGAGTAGAGTATAATAGATACATTTAAATCTTCTTAATCATTCAAATATCTTAATATTGAGAGGAAATAAATAAGATGTTTATTGCCCCATTGCATGAAAGTTGCACAAAATACTTGTGTTAATGTTTCAAACTCTACCCCTGCAGCTTGTAATGCTGTTAAAAATGTGTGTGGTCTAAACTAATAATGACATCATTATGGTTATTTTTTCAGGCTTTGGAAAACTCCCTCCAGAGCCACAGAAAGACACGAGTAGTGCTCCATATTTAACCACCAACATGAGCATTAGAAGAAGCAAAATTAGCTTTTTATTACCAAATTTTTTTGTCAACAACAATGTGTATTTCTAGAGAATATTTAGGAGTTTTCTGTGAGATAGCATCTAGTGGCCAGTAGAGGAACTGCACTTCAAGTCACATACAGGCGTATTTTTTAGAGGAACATTATGTTGAAATGTTACGATCCTCTAAAACAGCTTGTTTCAAAGAAGGTCCCATAAACATAATTAAAGAGTCAGGAAACCAATTCATTAACAAACTAAACTAATTCTAACTGAAATAAAGCTGCGAAAACAGGACTACCGGACCCACCAAATAAACAAAAGACTGACAGAGGCAAAAAGCTAAAGCATAACAGTAACACACAAAAACAACAGCTGCTGCCAAGGCCGGGAAGCGAAGAAGAGAGAGCGAGCCAAATTTCTGCCCCCTTCTTTATTGGTCCTCCCCCAATAAAACCGGATCAAGGCCATTTGGAAGAGAACACAAGACATTATGAGCGGAATGGACACATTGAGCCAAGACAGAAGTTCAGCAAAACAAGCATTACGTTTTTACAGCACTGGCCTGAATATAAGGCGAACCTGATTATAACACCTGCAGACACTTACTCACAGTCTCTTCTGTTAGCATTTTTCAGTCTTTTTGAGCTCCTCATCATTTGTGACAGTGGTAATTCTTGGCATCTTGACAGATTCAGTCGTTTCTGCAGTAAAGACGTCAGGACTTTGGACTCATTTTCACTCGTCATGAATTCATTTCCTCCGTGGCAGAAAAACACGTTAAACTGAGCTAACCAAACACTTTAAGACACTCGCTAGCTTAGCAACATTAAGGCTACAAACAACCCGTATTGCAACAATCTCTGTAGTGTTACAGTGGTAAAGAATCTCTGATGTTGTGAACATGTAAAAGTCTTGTCCTCAAATATTAGAAGACCCCAAATTTCTTTGGGCCAATATGGCGATGTGGGTCTGTCTGTCGGTTGGTCCAATACTTTGGTCCATGCTGAAATATTTCAACAGCCAGTAGATGGATTGAATTTTGCAAAGACGTTCATGATCCTCAGAGGAAATTCTTTTTATGTGTGAAATGTCTCAACAACTATTCATGACATTCATGTTCTCCTCAGGATGAACTGTAATAACTTTGTTGATCCTCTGACTTTTAATTTAGCACCATCATCAACCGCCAACACAAACTTTAAATCAATTTGTATTTCTAGAGAATATTTACGAGTTTTCTCAGTCACTTCAATACAGTCAGAGTTTCCAGTTTCCAGCATTTGAGGCACTTCAGGACGTCTCCATTCAGGCATAAATCATCAAGTCTAACCTTCAATTTCTCCAATATCTGTACAAAAACATCCCTGTCAGCCTCAGCTAATATGCAAAACTACGACAGTGAACACGGTAAACATTATACCTCTTAAACATTTGCATGTTTGTCAGCGTGTTATGCTGATGATAGCATTTAATTCAAAGCACCACTGCGCCTAAATTGCCTAAGAGCTGTTAGTGTGGCTGTTTGAAACAAGGTTTAATGTATCATGAAGATATTTAAGCCCAGGTGGCGTTTATAGACTTTGATCCATGGTGTCTAAAGTCTAATTGGTCGAATATGTATCAAAATATTCACTGTGAAAATGTTTGATGCTTCGAGAATGTGATCAGGAACAAGAAATAAAGCAGAATTTCTGACGTGAAAGCGTCGGCAGGTGCAGTGTGCTGCTTCACCCCTCAGGAGGAACTGTTTAAAAAACTCTGCAGTATTGCAGGGTGGGGCTTCAAAACAGCAAAGAGAGAAAAAAAACATAAAATTAGTAGAGACCAGGAGAGAAAATCACCCACGCATCAATCCCCTCGACTCTGTGTGAGTGGATGTTTCTGCTCTTTCTTATGCTGAGCACCATTTATATTTTACACATTTTTTGCTGACGCTTTTGTTCCCTGCGAGTTACAATGAGTGTAAGAACTGAATAAGCATAAATTCGTAGGTCGTTGGCGTTTTAATCGACCGACGGAGAGGAGTACAAGTTCAGAGCTGCGTTTGAAAATGGATGGAGATATTCCCGAGTTGCTGAGAGGGATCACATATGACAGAGAAGTGCTGAGCAAAGAAGTCAGAGGACAGGAGAAAAGACGAGTGGAGTAATGTCATTTCGCGGCAGGTTAAAAGCAACACACGAGGGCATTTATGTCCCAGAGAAAGGAGTGACAGGGGAATAGAAAAAAGAAAGATAAGTGTAGCACTGAACGTCTTCAGGAAGGTTTTATATAAAGAGCAGGTGTCAGGCTGTGAGTCAAGTCGTCTCTTCACACCAGAGGGTAATCAGAGACAACAGAAGAACGCTGCCCTAAAAAAACTACTAACCTTAAAAAGAATTTCATTAGTTTCAGATGGTATGAAGTCTGTTTTAATATGCATAAATATGCATATATCTGTGTTGTTAGTTAGATTACAGTGGCCACAAACATCTAAGAGACAGAAAGAAAAGAAAAAAAAAGAGGAAGAAAGATTACATAAGGAACAACATCTTGCATAAGACAACTACACCAGTTTAAGATATTTATAAAAGGCCACTGTACATTGACTTAATAAGGATCATACAGTGTTTAAAGGGAATTTAAGGATAGCAGCATATTAAAAAAAGTAATAAAATCTGTTGTTGAATAAACAGCACAAGCAGTTTTTACAAATGAATGGATGTTCACCAGAGGAGAAGAAATATAAAGCAATACTTTTTAAAGGAGGCTGTGTCCTGACCCAGCAAACGATGAGGCGTTGTATGACTGTTGTTTGTCCCACGGTTCAAAAATAGTTCCATAATATTGATGTGCAACAGTATTTTATTAGGATAAATGAAACAGAAAAAGATGATCATCAAAAGTACAGCTTCTTATAGGTAATGCTAATCCAACTCCATCTGATGCTCCAGTTGCTAATGAGGCGCTACAGCAGGCTAATGCTAATACTAACTCCACGATGTCCAAGAGTTCTGTGTGCTCTAAATCACTGAACTTTTCATCAACGGGAGCATTATAAAACATAACAAAAAAGCAAACTCTAAAAGCAAACCTACCCAACAATGTTATTACAGCGCTGTTTCTGTTGCTTTTCAAACTACAACTCTGCACATCCGCAGCTCTCATTTCTCGTAGCAAACACAAATGAGACAAAGTTATATGTATATCAGTAATAATATGGTAATATAAGATATATTACTCAATTATAAATCCTTCGTAACTCTCATCAACCCAGATAAAGCTCACATCATTGCTAAACTGTTAAACATATACATTTATTCTATGTGGAGAGGATGTCAAAGACTAAATGAAATAGTGTTATTAGTATATTTTATTAGTATTATTAACATGTCAGCAGTACTTATTTCTGTTCATAATAAAATGAGGTGGCCTTATGAACCAACACCTTTTTCATAAGACTTTCCTTTTGCTAATTTGTGTTTATTTGGTAGCATTTTTGATACAAACTCCAAGTATTACACGTTTTTCTTCGAAACACAAGATAAGAGAGATCTATGCTCCTCACCAAGTCGTCATCCGACACGCCCTACTTTAATCTCTCAGGTCTATCCAAATAGAAGTAATCTGAATAAATTATAATCTTAATACAGACCCAGAACCAGAGAAAATAACTTAGTAGAAAAATGAATACAATATGAACAAAAATAAACACAGCAGGGATGAATCTGGAACAGCCAGACTATATAATTACTTTGCTACCCCCAACCTCGCCACGGGCGCCTGGTAGTGATTTAAAACGGGGGAGCAAACTTGGTAAGATATTGTAAATAATTGATGGGGAGTCTGGGGGTCCTCCCCTGGAAAAAATTTGTAATTTAAAACTGATTTCCTGCATTTTTACACCACCTAACTCTTGGATTAAGTCAAGAAACAGCAAGCTGCTTGCATATTGTATGTGCTTTGAGTTAAAGTTATTTAGAGATATTCATACAGGCCTTTATATTTTGTTGGTTTCCACATTTTTTGAGGAAACCTATTATTGGGAAACGCAAGAAAGTTCCAGAGCAACAAAAACACAGAGTGACCTCGTAACCATAGTAACTCACTCTCACTCCTGGCTGCGTGTGCACGGTGCGAGAGGAGAGGGAAGGGACGCTGTACTGCTGCCAGAAGAGCTGCTGACTGAGATTACTCTGAGCAGCATGCATGGGAATACATTACAATGTAATGGATGTGTGTGTATTTCTGGCTTTCCCCCTGATGGTATGAATAACTCACTGCTGCACGGTGCTGCCGTTGCGCTGTGCTGCTCTGTCTTGTCTGTCTGTGCGCTGTCAGTGTCCTCTTTCCATGCCGTGATGTTTAAGTTATAAATTTGTTCTTCACTGTGTGAGAAACACAATGGATGTGTGGTCGTGAAAAGTGTCGATTGAGTGAGTTAACTTTTTATAAAGGCAGTGCATAATTTATCGACTATTGACACAGAATGACACAGACATTTTTACCTGATAGTTTTTACCGTCACGTCATGTATTTTAGTGCCATTAAATGGGACATTTTTACTGCATTTTACTGTTTTAACCCCTAACCCTAATCAAGTGGTTTTTGTGCCTAAACCTACCAATTTTAACCCAAACCATAGGAGAGATTGGTGTATCACCTGCAAGCAAAAACATTCCTCCATTATGAAACAATTTCAATTTGATTTTGTGCAATAAATACCAATGCACATGCATAATAATTCCATACCAACAATAAACAGACTATTGACATGGAGGAATCCATACCAATAGCCACTTCCTTTTATGAATGTGGGCATACTGTCTGCATGTTTTCCTAGTTTGTCCAGCTGTTTTGTTGCTGCATCTTGTCTAATTCTGAGTTGACTATAGACAGATTTAACCCATAAAGCTCGTGTTTCTTCCAAGTGGTGCTGACGTCAGATAACATCACTGACAAAGACAAAGCGTTACTGAGTGAAAGATGCTAATAGGTCTTATGGCTAAACTAACTTCTGTACAAGAGATATAATACTTTGCCATAAAAGTCATTAGTTAATTTGTCCATTCGCCTTCACATTATTGTTTAGCTTTTATTAGTTGACATCAGATTATTGATTTTCATCAGCGTTTTTGTTGACGAAATTAACACTCACTGCTTGCAGGCACACCTAAATGCATCTGAGCCATCATTCATGTTATGTAATCAAAACATTTATCTTAAGAAGAGCATGCAAAATGTGGTTACCCCCATAAATTTAACTTCAAAGGGTCCAGTATGTGTCATTCTATAGTTGGCTCAGTACAGTGTTGCCTTGATCAATGCACACTAAAAAGGTACAACGATAAAAGAAGTGTCAGGATGATTCGACACACCCTCCTCTCTGAGTCTCTATCTCTCTGTCAAGAGTATTTGAAAAGCCTGAGGACAGTGACAGGTTTCTGCAAGCTAGCAGCGAGGCAGATTTAGCTCCTCAGATCGATAAAGTATTCATGCGGTACGGAGACGAGGATGACATAAAAGGCTCTTTTTTTTTGACATATCGTTGCAGTGCTGCATGCCTGGAATATCAATGAGGAGAAAAAGGGAAAAACACCCACAGAGTAGATTAGCGTGGATGATAGTGAAATGACAATGAGGACCGAGCTCCTGTAATGATTTTGGGGGGGGGTTAGGTCTGTGTAGGTTAAAGATGTCATGGTGATACAGAAATTTCAAATGCATATTTAAAGAGAATTTATGTATTTTTAATCTTGTGATCTTCAGTCTCTCACAGCAAGAAAAGAGAGAGCAACGACTCCTTTTATGTTGTCCGTAGGAGTGAGTGCTGTTAGCAGTGACATTAGATTTTTTTGGAAAACAAAGCAGCAAACAAACTGACTTTTTAACATGTATACTCCTGGATCTGATCCATATCCTGGCTGTGATTGCATTCTGAGCTCAGTCCTTGTGCTCTTTATGTAACTTTTGCATCAGAAATGTTAGATTCTTGAGCATGGAGCATTAATAACACTATGTGTGACAAAATAATGACCTTAACTCAAAGGTCCTCACGTGAGATGCAGGAGAAAGCTTCAAAAAAGCTAATAACCTTTGAGTTAAGAATATTTGGTCATACGATGCCGACTCAAGCGGCCAGAAAAGAGACAATAAACTTATTAACTGGTCATAATCAGTTATAAACAGCTCATATGCGGTTCTCTAAAACTCACTAAATCAAACTTTTAACCAAGCAAATAGCACCCATAGTTTATATTAGCAAGTAGAGTATACCATTTTAATAAAAAAACAACAACACAGCATAAAACGATGAAAAAAAATAAGGAAAATCAAGTGTAAAATAATAATTAAGTCAGGTGGCAGGCACAAAATGAGGATAAAAGATTAATAAAAAACACAAACAAACAATGATCTAAAAAGCAGCTGTGTACAAAAACATACAGTATGTACACATACCCCAAAACATACACATGTATAGAAATATACATGTAAATGTACAAACACATATCTACATACATATACACTGGACAAACATGGGCAAACATGGAGAGATGTTAGCAGCTAATATTAAAATATAAGAAAACCGTCTGATAAAAAATCGTTTTCAGAAGCAATTTTAAAGAAGATTGATTGATTTTCCAAAACTGAGATAAAAACTCCACAAATTCAAAATAAAACATGTTTTTTTCTTTTTCAAGAGAGACTATATTGTCAACCCATCCATATACAAGTATACAGTAGGGATGAAATTACATTACCCTGGGGCCGGTGGTGTTATATTTAACATGTAAGCAATGCAAAACAGTGAAACAAAACAGCGTCTCAGAGATTCTCAGAGTCTATTCATTTATCAAAGTGGACTGACTGAGATTGGAAAAACTATTTCAGTTAGAATTAGGCTCATAAGGATCATAACCTGCCTGACTTCCATGACTGACAGTCCAGAAGGTTTTCGTTTTTGTTTCTTTCAGAGCAGAGAAGTCTGAACTGAAAGGGTCAGTCAGACAAAATAAAATCAACAAAATTCCAACAAAAACATGTAATCTAGTAACTTTGGGGTTGTTTTTTTAAAAAAATAAGAGTGCTTGTGAGACTGGTAAGGCAAATACTCTTTGCTGTCGAGCTGTTTTCTGAAGTGTCGAGTGGCACCCAGAGATGCATATTTCCTTCATTAGTGCTGCAGGATTTTCCAAGCTGTCTCTCCTGAGAGAGAAGAAGCTACAGTAGAAAACAGAACCAGCGTATCAGGGTTTGATGACCCGATCGAAAACAAGACGTCACGACTCAAGGGGCTTATATCAAATTAACAGTCTCGAAATAGAACTCTTCCACAAAATTCACCTTCAAAACCTTTCTTCTTGTTTTCTTTTCCTTTATTTAGAAAATAAACATCATTTTAAAGATAGACATGGCCAAGAATGAAGCATAGCTGACAATAGATACAGTAAATACATCACCAACAGGCAAAGAGAACAGTCACTACAAAAGAGCAGAGAGAATATCCAGTTTAGGTGTTCATGTGTTACTGGAAGGTGAAGAACTGCAGCTAAATGTAATTAAATCATAAGGAATCAGCATTTGGACGGCAACCATAACGCAGTATGTTTGTGATTTAAACATGTTGTTTGGGCTGGGACACAACTGGAAGGTACAGTTTTGTATATTAAGATCATTAAAAAAAGAATAAATGTCTGCCTCTGGTGACTTGACGCCGCCGTGTCGCCTCCACAGGTGCGAGGTTGCAGGTTTTACTCGATAGGAAAAGCAGGTTGATTTGTTTCAGAGTCTGTTATGGTTTTATTTGTTTCTAGTGCAGCATGTGAAGAAGTTACACTGTTTCCCAAGAATGAAAACTAACAGTATGTTTGTAATGTTTAGAATATAAAGAAAAAAATATGGTAAATATTTGTATGTTGTGACAGAAAAGTAGCCAACATTTCAAAATGTGCAACAAAACTGCAGAATACTTTATCAGACTAATGATTGTTTAGACTTAAGTGTTAAACAATCCCATGATGCAAAGTCCCCATATATCACACACACACAGCATGCAAATATAGACAAGACAAACGTCTTCATGAATATGGGAGTTGGACAGTTTTAGGTCATGAGAAAGCTCAGTCTCTCAAACTCTGGGGTATGAGAAGTCTTCACAGCCAAGCTCAGAAAGCTCCAAGTTCAAAGGCTGCGAAGATCTTTTTTTAACGAGTTTGACGTTACAACTTGGAAACAACTTGAAAGTAAAATTAAAGATGAGAAAGTTATTGAATAACTGACAAGACTGACGTTATTCTACATTCGGTTGTGGTCGTGGCTGTTTCGGTGCCCTTTGTAAACTTTTATTTATCCTCCTATTGGTTCCTTCTGAAGATGTAAATCTTCACAAAAATATTATATCATTTTTACAAAAGTCTCAGTAATTTCCTAAAACAGCTGTGGTTTTTAGCTAATGTTAGGAAATAGTGTATTTGTTGGGGACTATTTTCAGAGGGGGATGAATCCACATTTGTTTCTCTGGTGAGTATTTCTGGCAGCAGGATGAATAAACTACAGTGTGTGTGTTCATGGTAATGAAGGAACATGTCACCCAGTGCGGCGGTGTGGCTCAATGACGTGTCTTGTTTTTGGACAACAAAGGAGCTCGACGGCACAAAGGAATAAGATATATCAACCTTTGGATTTTGTTGACAGTAAGAAAAACATAGAATATCCCGATGCTGCTTCACCAAAAATCAACCAATGTCTTCCATCTGCATAAAAGTGGTGGCAAACAGATGCATAATTTATTCTTTTTGCTGGAGACTTTTACTGCAACCTGCTTCCAGAAACAGCAAAGTAACCGCAGTGTGTGTGTGTGTGTGTGTGTGTGTGTGTGTGACACAACCCAGGCCTCTGTGGTGAGCTTTGATTTTCACAGTGAATCTGCAGTGATGTTGTTTCTCGTCTCCCTTGACACAGTTTCTGTGTGTGCGTGTGCAATGTAAAAATAGATCTTTTTATCCATGAGGTTTCTCTCACTTTGCTTCTTTTTTCAGTTAATCTGATGCTGACATAACTTATAAAACAATTAAAAATGAACCATATTGCCAACATGATTCACAGTATTATGAGGTAAAGCAATTATATCACAGACTCTTTTCCACTCTCTCTCTCTCTCTCTCTGTTTCTGTCTCTCAGGATGTCGATCGTCAGCATCGTTGCCAGGGAGATCTTGGACTCCCGGGGAAACCCCACTGTGGAAGTGGACCTTCGCACAGAGAAAGGTGACCGCCGACAAGCCTGTCTGCAAATATCAGAGCAAAATAACAAACCATAGTGTTCTCCACGAGGATGTCTGCTCAGATTCATCGTGTTAGAAATTTGCCAAAAAGCATTAAGGTAGCAACGGTGTCCCTGCTGTAATTGTAAATTGTTTCTGACATCAAATGACCTTCGTTTGACCTCTGTCCAGATCAATCAGTCCTCTGTTAAAGGAAGACTGGGGCTTCTTGTAGGCCGACGGTAAACAGTATAAGCATGCTTTCATAACCCCGACATAAAATACAAACAAATTAAGTGAGATTTTACTTTAGATTTTATTTACTGGTCACCTGTTTAAACACACTGTGTAAAAAAACCTCATTAACATTCTTCGTCTGTTCACTTTCAGTGTGAAAACCAAATAGTACCCACCACAGCTTCAAGTCTGTCTCAAAACAACAGTCAGGAGCCCAAATGAACAGTGAAACATGTTTTTCTTGCTGTAATCATTCCTCCTGTTCATACTGACCATTAGAAGATCCCTTCATAATGCTCTTACAATGGAAGTGATGGAGGACAAGATCCACAGTCCTCCTCCTGTGCAAAAATGTATTTAAAAGTTTATCTGAAGCTAATATGAAGCTTTAGAATCCCAAATGAGTCAAATCAAGTAGATATCTTTCAACGTTACAGTCTTTTTTAATGTCAAAGTTCCTCTTTTTGTTACTATTCTTCCATCACAGCTCAACAGAGAAACACTGTCCGAGGAAACACAAAGAGGGAATTTGATGCTAATGTGTCAGATATCCACTTGATATGACTAACTCAGACTGCTGAGGCCTCATATCAGCTTCACATCAACTTTTAAATGACTGTGTGGACACATTGTGGATTTTGTCCTCCATCACTTACACTGAAAGCACATTTGAAGGATCTTTTAATATCCACTATGAACAGGAGGAATGATTACAGTGAGGAAAACCTCTTTCACTGTTCATATGGACACCTGACTGTTGCTTTAAGAAAGACTTGAAAAACTCTGTACCTCTCCTTTAAAGTGCAATACCTCCATACCGCCACTAGATGCTCCAACTGATTCCCATTCAAAAACTGTCAACTTTCTAGAAATATTGAGTCAACCATTGTTTTCAATGAGTCATTCTGGTCTCAATCTCTAAATTCAGGATCTCTAATAAGTATGCTGGTGGTTATTTTGGAAATTATATACTTATAGTAGCTTCGATGTCTGCCGTGTGGGCGTTGATTGACAGCTGTGATTGACGGTTGGCTCACCTGCTGCTCTCCTCGGCTCTGGGACTGGCACTGAGTCTGGCTATTGTCGCAATATTTTGCTAAGTTTAATATAACTTGATTATGATACCTGCCCTGTTAGCACAACTTAGCTAAAATAGCGAACGTGTGCCCAAGTGTGCAGCTCTCGGTGTTCTCAGTAAGCTAGCGTTAGCTTGAGTCCAAGGTAGCGGTGTGTGTTTCCAGAGTGTGGAAGGCAACACTCCTCATCTTATGCATTAGGTCTAATTTTGCTTTGAATCTTGTGTTTCTGAAGCGTTAAATTCAGTTGTGAAAATTCCCATATTTATTGATAACTGACATCAAATTAAATTTGTTTTCGATTTATTCTTTAGTAATAACTATACATTTCATCTACAGAGCACTTCTCAAGACGCATAGACAATTTTAAATAGTAAAAAAATATCCCCTCATCTATTGGTGGGGTGTGGCATAAAAAAAATCCAATTCCAGGGACTCAAGTGGAACTAAAAAGCCTTTAATAAATATGGGCCACTACATTAAAACTACACCAACATGTATCGTCACACTTGCCTGATGACAAAGACAATTTATGACAAATTGAATAAGTAAAAAACAAACATACAATACAAGCTCAGTCCATGTTGCCTGGTTGTTTTGTAGAATTTCTCCTTTAAAGTCTGTGAAAGTATAAATACAAAATAAAGAGAACTTGCTGTATTACAGTAATCAAAACAAATTAAGTACAGCCACATTGATCATCAGCTGCAAACATACAGTATGTTCGGTTTTTAATGAAGAGGAAGTGCGTCCTCACAGGTGTTTTATATTTCTGAATCATCAGATCAGACCGTACAGTCTTAGAGAATCCGTCGGCAGCTAAAGCAGCGGGTCGCCTCTTCTCCTCTCTTCTTCCTCAGCGTCTACCTGCAGATGCTGCTGACTCAGATGTGGTGATGATTTTACCTTCTGTCCAGTAATTTGCTCTGCGTGTACTTGAGCACATGGCGTGAATGTACTTGCTGTTGCCATGTGTGGGTATATATGAATGTATGAATAATTAATTGAAAAAATCTTGGCAGTCAACAGCGTATCTGCTGAGTGGGTTCAGCTATTAAAGTGCTAAAAACTGTGTTGTTTACTATTCTGGAGTAACTATAGTGTTATAAAAAAACATTACATACAAAATAGGAATTTGTAACTTTAATAGATTTGTGCATTCTTGACCTTGAGAACAGTATATTTGACAAAATAAGCTCAATTTAAGGTGCACTTCGTAGCTTTTAAGGAGCTTTCAACCGCATCATACGGCCTTCATCAGCGTCTTACCATAGTTACATGAATTAATCATTTAATTATTCAGTCATTGTGGTCATTTTCAAAAAGAACGTCCTGTCATAAAAATAATCCAGGTGCAATTTGTGACAAAATATACAACTAAAACCTAAAAAATATGTGTCTTCTGACCTTAAAAGCAGTCTGGCAGTACAACAGTGTAATAAATCCTGGAAAACTTTATGTCTGAACTCAATTACAGTGTCTTACAACCAAAGATAGACTTGTGAATTTGTTTTGATTTAGTTGGATCACCTTCAAAGGTTTAAAGAGTTTCAAAGTCATGGTTTTACAATTAAAACTTTGAAATGAGTCTTGGTTTTCTTCACCCCTCTGCCCGTTCCTTGCATTTAAACCTCACTTTCTCTTTTTGTCTGTCTCTCAGGTCTGTTCAGGGCTGCGGTGCCCAGCGGAGCGTCCACAGGGATCTACGAGGCTCTGGAGCTCCGAGATGGAGACAAGAGCCGCTACAAGGGCAAAGGTACGAAAGATTTTTACATCCTTCAAAAACTTAAAGCTGCTTTAAGTGATTTTTGACCACAAGAGGGCAGAAAGTTCCCAAAACAAACTCGCAGACACACAACCTGGATTTAGTTCTCTACTATCTAGCTTCTGTTCCACTAGCCTCTGTAACTCAGTGTGTAGTAGGTTTTCTTTTACAGTTTATCTTAGTGATGACTTAAATATGTCATGTTTGTCAGACAAAAATATAGCATTTAACAACTACAGCTCCAATGATGCTTCAACAGCGCGCTAATGACTGGGATATGCTACTGAATGCTATAATGTGTTGTTTTTTTTCTTGATTAAAATAATTCAAATTTAATTTCAGTTTGGCCCCATTTTTACCATCCAGTAAACATTCATTTATATGTCAACGGATGGAAAACAAGGTAAACAGTCTGAGGAAACACAGTCAGTCAGAGAAGCTAGTGGGACAATGCTAACAAATGTTTTTTTTCTTGGTTAAAATAATTAAAATAACATTTTAAACTTTTACAGTTGATATTGTACAGTAGTAAAAACTTATCTTTCATGTGAAAGAAATCCTGAGTAAAAAGAAAATACATATAGTTTACTGTTATAAGCTAGTAGGCCAGAGGCTAATGTAGCAAACAATTATACTTGCTGGTTAAATCTTATTAAACATTCAACTTTTGCTGTCCAGTAGAGTAGTGAATTCTTGTCAGCTGATAAAAGAAACCCAGAGAAAGAAAATACAAAAATAGTAAGTTACAGAAGCTAGTGGACCAGAGGCTAATGTAGCTAGGAGAGATAGCTCTCCATGTATGTCTTTGGCTCATCGAGTTATTACAGCTAACATGGTTGCAAAGAATTGTCTACACAGACACAGAGCAACACTATCATCTCATTGGGGTTTGTGTTGACCTAATGAATGTGAGTCCAATATTCACTATTTTTAACTCTACTTTGGTCTCCACCAACTCTTTAGAAAAATATGTCTTTTTAGCTGCCAGATGTCCCACTTTCTTCACCAGATGGTTGCTAACTTTGTCTTTTTTCCGTTTTTATTCTGAGTTGCTTGCGTATACTCACCTTGTCTGAGCTTGAAAGGCTGCTTATGGATTTGCCAGAGATGCAATCATACAGTCTATGTGTGGCCAGAGAACCAAAACAGAGAGCTAAAAGAGGCTAAAAGAGTCTAAAAGCTGTGTGGACCTGCAGAGTTGATGTTGATTCTCAGTGGGTTCGACACTGTGAGTGTAGACCTTCACATGCAGAGTCAAATATATGTGACACGTAGATCTAAAATAAAACAATTCAGAAACATTTAATACAATCCAACAAAGTTTTTCTTTGTTTCTTCAACAGTCGCAGCATAAGTTTGATTGTCTTTTCTCCTTTTTCTACTTTAGGTGTTCTGAAGGCAGTCGGGCATATCAACGATACTCTGGGTCCAGCTCTTATAGCCTCGGTGAGTCACCAAAGCTGTAATACATTTTATCTGAAGACATTTACAAGATACAACGTCTTGCATCCTTGAAATTCTCAGAAGGTGAAAGACTAAAGACATAAATTTGGGTACAGCTTTGTCCTTCTTAAAGGAATAACTTTGCTAGTGTTCATTACTCAGGCCACCACTAATAGCTACTGTTTGCAGTGTTTCTGGCATCTCAGCCAAAAGAAAGTGATTACGTAAGTTTTGTTGAAAGGGAAACATAAAAAGTACTCATATCTGATAAGTGTATTTGATTAATTCAATTTGAGAAATTAAAACTTTCTCCTACTTCTCTGTGACATTAAAAAACTTTTTCCACAAGAATTTAATGTCTCAATAGCATATTTTTATAGCAAGTTTTAGAAGGAAGATAACGTATTCAGGCTAAATGAGTAATATGTTCTGGGGCATTTGCCTTTGTTGAAAGGTCACACACTGCACGACACTCAACATGACATGACACTCCCACTTCAGCTCCACTCAGGCTCTGCAATCTCTACTCAAATTTGGATTTTCAGGCTCCACTAGCTGACTGACACGCTGGCGGGCATCACACCTAAACTCCAGGTTTCAAATCATTCCTTCTTAAACCTGTGGGTGACCTCAGAGATGTGGTGTTCATATTTCTCTACACTCTGTGGTCAGATTGAATCTACTGTATCAGTTAGTGAAGCTGAAAATGTCCAGTTTGAGCTAAATAACTTTCAGATTGAGTCAGTCGATGTATAGATGACTATCACATCTGGATGGGCAGAGAGGAAGCTGTGAGAATAAGATAAACTCTGTTCAGCTATCAGTGACGGTGGAGAATAGTGTGTGTGTGTGTGTGATGATAATGTGTCTGTGAGGTGTGTGTGTGAGTGTAAGAAATTGTCCGCAGCAGTGCAGCATGGGTAATTTCCTCCAGCAGCAGATGTTTCGCCGGGAAATGAATCTTGGTGATCAGTCAGGCGGGAAAAACAGCCGAACGGCTCTGAGCTCCTGAACGTCACATCAGAGCTCGTCAGAGAGCTGGACCAGTCTGACTGTACTGGAGTGTGTGTGTGTGTGTGTGTGTGTGTGTCACATAGACTGTGGTCACAATGATGTTAATAACAATTATATGTGATTGCAAAAGCTGATGTCAGAAACAATTTAAAACTACCAAAAATTACAAGGGTAAAATGTTGATAAAAGTAAAAATTACAATCCAAATGTAATAATAGAGTGATAAAACTAAAGAATAATGTAATTCAACAAAAAATAAATTAGTCTGAGTGCTCCTTTAGGCTGAGCCTGCTTTTTAAAAAACTTTTGTGGGGGATGTTGATTTTTTAATACACCCTAAAACAATCTGAGGGAACAGACCTGAAAATGATGCATTTAGGTCTGAATTAAAGTTCATTAGAGGAAAATGACAGTGAGCACACAGTACAAACACAGAAAAGAGTTTTGCCAGTCTGAAAACAAACAAACAAATAAAAAAATCTGAATAATTACAGCTCCAAATGCTAAAGACATGTTAGGAAGAATGACACAGAAGCTGTAGCTGCTGGAGGAGCAACGACATGCTGCTACAATACGATATATATTGATTTGAATCAATAAATATTGTATGAATACTGTGTAATTATATTTAATACATGCTAATAGGCACAGTTTCTCATTTATGATCACTAGTCTTGTGAACAGACATACCTTACAATGGTGACAATGTTTTTGCTAACGTTGTAAGCATTGTCAGCACTTCCTGTTGCTGTTTCACTGTAATTATCTTCACATTTAAAACGCACTATTATGAAACATGCAGGAGGTGTTGTGTTGGTGGCTTTACAAATTATTCTCAGTTTAGAGCAATGAATGTTGCAAAAAAACCCCAAAATAATGCTAAATCAGGCAATCAATATTATGCAAAGGAATTGTTTTGGTACCACACTTAAATAAATCTATGTATAAAACGATGTAAATATATACATGCATTGGTGTTTTATAAATGAATTCATGAGCCGGTAGTTGACGGCTGCCCACAGCACTGACAAGTGGTTTTAGTAGTCGACTACTGCACTAGTTGTGTAGTTGCTGAAAGCCCCAGAGTGAATGTAACCAAGAAAATGTGGAGATAAGTGTCTCCAGGCCTCAGAATTACAAAACAATGTTTTCCCTTCTTATTTAGGTCTTGTAATGAACAGTATAGACTGGGACCCGAATCAAATGAATAGTGACTATACATGTAATACATATAATTTACTAACTCAAAAAAGTGGATTTCCTCTTAAATTACTCTTTAAAAGATGGCATACATATGTACTGGTTTTGATACAACATAACATATAACACACACATAAACTATAACAGTAAATAATAACGTAGGAAACAGTACTGGGTATTATTTCCACTTCATTTAACTTGATCTCACAGAAAATTGGTGCTTTTGTAAATTTGCATTTGTACAAAAGGTGATTTGTGTCATTTGTATGATATGCATGATTCAAATGTGGTCTGTGAATTCAACAAGGCAGTTTTAACATCAAATCTGACACTAATCCTAACCGTAAACAACGAAGCTGAACCAAAATTTGAGCAAATAGGTTTCTGAGGAAAGTTGTTACTGAATGAAATATTATTGTTTTGTAGTTTTAATATGATAGTTGTGTTTCTTGAAGGATAATTACGGTGTATTTCTGTAGGGCATCAGCGTGGTGGAGCAGGAGCAGTTGGACAACACTATGATCGAGATGGACGGCACAGAAAACAAATGTGAGTCAAAACACG